>NC_088687.1:109106666-109409696 GCF_028017835.1 Emys orbicularis
TTCTTAAGATTAGTAGTTTTAGCTCCTTGAGTGTATTATTATAAGGCAGGTTTTTAATCTCATAATCATTCTCCTGGTTCTTCTCGGAACCCTCTTCAGTTTATCAGAACTGAACCCAGTATTCCAGCAGCGGTCACATCAGTGCCAAATGCAGAAGTAAAATAATCTCTCTACTCCTACTTGAGATTGCCTGTTTATGCATCCAAGGATCTCATTAGCCCTTTTGGCTACATCATCTCACTGGGAGCTCATGTTCACATTAGCCACCATCCGCGCCAAATCTTTTTCACAGTCACTGTTCCCCAGGATAGAGTCCCCCATCATGTAAGTATGGCCTATATTCTTGTTCCTAGATGTACACATTTACATTTAGCCATATTAAAATGCATATTGTTTGTTTCCGCCCAGTTTACCAAGTGATCCAAATCATTCTGTATCAGTGATCTGTCTTCTTCATTATCAAAGAATCATAGAAGATTAGGGTTGGAAGAGACCTCAGGAGTTCATCTAGTCCAACCTCCTGCTCAAATCAGGACCAATCCCCAACTAAATCATCCCAGACAGGGCTTTGTCAAGCTGGGCCTTAAAACCTCTAAGGATGGAGAATCCACCACCTCCCTAGGTAACCCATTCCAATGCTTCACCACTTCCTAGTGAAATAGTGTTTCCTAATATCCAACCTAGACCTTCCCCACTGCAACTAGAGACCATTGCTTCTTGTTCTGTCATCTGCCACCACTGAGAACAGCCTAGCTCCATCCTCTTTGGAACCCCCCTTCAGGTAGTTGAAGGCTGCTATCAAATCCCCCCTCACTCTTCTCTTCTGCAGACTAAATAAGCCCAGTTCCCTCAGCCTCTCCTCATAAGTCATGTGCCCCCTGGGTCACGCCCCTTGATACCAGCTGCCAACTAGACATCGAGCCATTGATCACTACCCATTTAGCCCAACAATCTAGCCAGCTTTCTATCCACCTTATAGTGGATCCAATCCATACTTTGTTAATTTGCTGGCAAGAATACTGTGGGAGACCATATCAAAAGCTTTGCTAAAGTCAAGATATATCACATCCACTGCTTTCCCCGTATCCACAGAGCCAGTTATCTCATCATAGAAAGCAATCAGGTTGGTCAGGCATGACTTGTTCTTGGTGAATCCATGTTGCCTGTTCCTGATCACCTTCCTTTCCTCCAAGTCCTTCAAAATAGATTTCTTGAGGACCTGCTCCATGATTTTTCGAGGGACTGAGGTGAGGCTGACTGGTCTGTAGTTCCCTGGATTCTCCTTTTTTCCTTTTTTCAAGACGGGCACTATATTTGCCTTTTTCCAATCATCCAGAACCTCCCCCAATTGCCACAAGTTTTCAAAGATAATGGCCAATGGCTCTGCAATCACATCAGCCAACTCCCTCAGCACCCTCGGATGCATTAAATCTGGACCCATGAACTCATGCATATCCAGATTTTCTAAATAGCCCTTAAGCTGTACTTTCACCACTGAGGGCTGCTCACCTCCTCCCCATACTGTGCTGCCCAGTGCAGCAGTCTGGGAGCTGACCTTGTCTGTGAAGACTGAGGCAAAAAAAGCATTGAGTACTTCAGCTTTTTCCACATCATAGAATCATAGGGTATCAGGGTTGGAAGGGACCTCAGGAGGTCATCTAGTCCAACCCCCTGCTCAAAGCAGGACCAATCCCCAACTAAATCATTCCAGCCAGGGCTTTGTCAAGCCTGACCTTAAAAACCTCTAAGGAAGGAGATTCCACCACCTCCCTAGGTAACCCATTCCAGTGCTTCACCACCCTCCTAATGAACTGTCACTAGGTTGCATCCCCCATTCAGTAAGGATCCCACACTTTCCCTGACCTTCTTCTTGTTGCTAACATACCTGTAGAAACCCTTCTTGGTATCCTTCACATCCCTTGCTAGCTGCAACTCCAATTGTGCTTTGGCCTTCTCCTGCCTACTCAAGCAATATTTTTATACTCCTCCCAATTATTTATCACTTCCCCAATTTTTGTGTCATCTGAAAATTTTATCAGTAATGATTTTATGTTTTCTCCCAGGTCATTGATAAAAATGTTAAAAAGCATAGTGCCAACAAGGCACTGAGGAATCCCACTCTCTCTATGATGATTTCCTCAGTGCAGTTACATTTTGAGACCTATCAATTAGCCATTTTAAAATCCACTTAATGTGTGCCATGTTAATTTTAATCAAAATATTGTGTGGTACCAGGGCAAACACCTTACAAAAGTTTAGGTATATTACATTAACACCATTACTTCTATCAACCAAATTTGTAATCTCATCAAAAGATAATGTTTCTTTTACAGGATCTCTTTTCTTGGAATTAGTAATATTACCTTCCTTTAATTCTTTATTAATTGAGTCCCGTGTCAGCTGCTCCATTATCTTGCCTGGAAACGATGTCACACTGACAGGCCTATAACTACCTGGGTCATCTCCTTTACCCTTTTTAAATACTGCCACAATATTACCTTTCTTCCAATCTTCTGGAACTTCCCCAGTGTTCCAAGACTTATTGAAATTGAAAATCAATATTAACGGTTAAGCAAGCTCCTCAACCAGCTTTTTAAAAACTGTGGTATCAGATAACCTGATCTGAGCCCACTGAAGTCAATATAAAGACTCTTGTTGACTTCAGTAGGCTTTGGATCAGGCCCTGAGCACCTTTGTAGTACCCAAGCCTGGTGCACGTGACTCTAATAATGGTAGATTATACTGCATGAGTTTGAAACATGTCCGTAGCAATTACCTATTTGCTCTGGGGACAATTCCAGATGGTCTTTAAAGCCCTGAATATTCCTGGATCCATTCACTTGCCAGATAACCTCTCCCTCTCATCTCAGATGTCAGGTTACTGGGCTGATTCTTTTAGCTCCTGGAGAGCTCTTGCAGTACCAGTCACAATATTGTCATATTTGAAGGGTCTCAACCTGCTCTTTTCAATGGATCCCATGTTTCTCAAGTTTCAGGACATAATGTAAAGCATACAACACCTGTACTATTGGCAGGAGCGCCGCCAACTTTTCTGCCGCCTTAGGCGGCGGAAGGTCCCGCCCCGAAATGCCACCCCCCACAGAGGTGGCGGACGGTCCCACCACCGAAATACCATCGCAGTCGCTGCCCCCCAAATTGTAGTGCCCTAGGCAACCGCCTAGGTCGCCTAATGGGTTGCGCCGGCCCTGACTATTGGGCTTTTAGTTATAAAAAATCAAGGTTAAAGCAGATCTTAGGATTGATTTGAATAAATTGTTTGGAGACTCTTAAGGATTAAAGGATTGGAAAACATGCCTTATAGAAATAGAGTCAAGGAGATCAATCTACTTAGCTAAGCAACTAGAAGGTTGAGAGGTAATTTGATAACTGTCTATAAAAGTACTTACCTGGTGAACAAATATTTGATAACAGGCTTTTCAATCTAGCAGACAAAGGTGTAACAAGAGCCAGTGACAAGAAACTGAAGATAGACAAATTCACTGAGGACAATTAACCATTGGAACAATTTACCAAGGGCTGTGGTGGATTTTCCATCACTGGCAATTTTTATAACAAGATTGAATGCTTTTCTAAAAGATATGCTCTAGTTCAAACAGGAATTATGTCCGTGAAGTTTTACAGCTATCTTAGATAGGAGGCCAGACTAATTGATCACACTAGTCCCTTCTGGTCTTAGAATCTATGAAGCTATTCAAATAATCAAATTATTTTACCCATTTTATTTTTATTGATTATTATGAATTAGTCAGTTTATACAGCATGAAAATAAAATGTGGTTTGATTGTCTGTTCCTTTTATATCAATAAATGTGAGAAAAAATTGATAAAATACAACTTGAACAGCTAAGCCCCTGATCACTAGAGGTGCTGAGAACCCAGAACTCCCACATTGACTTTAGGGGATCATAATCAGGCCTTAAATAATCAAGTTTCTAGTGTAGTGGGCCCATTCTTGAAACTTTACTCAGGTAAAATTTTCATTGATTTCAATGGCAGTTGAAAGTGCTCAGCACCTAGGAAAAGGGCCGTGGTCTATGACTAGGGTTTACTAGATGCTATGGTGATACAAATAATATACAATAATAGATTCCCAAATATGGGCCAGTTGTATAACCTTTTATCTAAAATACAACCACAGGTTAAGTATAGGCATAGATCCCCAGTTCCCTCCTCCCATCTACACCAAAAGTTACCTCAGTCCCAAACCAAGAATATAGTTAAAAAATACTCACAGTATTAAAATTATTAGGGAAAGGAGTGAGGGAGAAAACTCTTTAAAATAGAATCATTATTTTCTTTCCTGAAAATTACTGGTCTTGTCAAATTGTATTGTAGACAAATAACACAAACGTTCTGAAAATTTATCTTCAGGTAAAGAAACACATTTTTCCAACATGAACAGGATTAGTCAAAGATAACTCTAATATTGCAACAGTATTTCACACAACATTCAAACCCCATCACACATAAACAGTGGCAAGAATTTTTAGGGAGCAAACAAGAAAAGAACATCAAAGTTTATACTACAAAAAAATAAAATCCCCTCTCCCCATATGTGACAGAAACTTCTGAGGTTAAATCCTGAGGTAATTCAGATGCAGTGCAGACCACACTCTTGGCCATCTGTGAGAGAGCTTATTCCTATTTCTGGCTTCCATAATTAAACATGAGCCTGGCAGACTAGACGAATCCCAGAGCCATGGTTTTTCATTTTTATTTCAAAGACTATAACCCTTGCCTGTGTTGAAGGTGTAACATGACTATAATCCAGATAAACTATGATTCTTGAATACTGGGATGTAAATTCAGATTTTTGTTTTGGCAATTTTCAATTCACCCCCCCCCCCCCCTGTTCCAGAAGTTGTACAATTTTTTAAGATACCACTCTTGCAAGGAGTTCCATGATGGTAGACCTCTAGTGCCCAGGTAGAATCCCATTAACTTCAAGACAAACTGGGAAAAGTATACATTATTTACTCTAATATATATTAATGAATTTAAGCATCCATCATGGCCTCAGTGATTTTTTTAAGGTTTTACCACATAAGGTAAATCTAGAAAATCTTTAATAAATCCTTTCTCACTTAAATTTGTCATAGACTTCACTGGGAATAAGCACTGTGGCATCTGCCATTAAAGGCACAATGGGGAGATCTCCCCTTTAGTTCTGTAATGTTGGTCACCACTGTAGGGTCTTTTCAGTTAACTTTCCGTATTTCCATATCTGCCATCTCTCTGACCCACAAGACATATTCTAAAAAAAACACCTTTAACTTACAGCTTTTCCTTATCTCCTCTCAGTTACTTTTTTCTGCTACACACATCTCTTCCAGACCCTTGGCACATTAATACACCAACTTAGATTCTGTGAGCCAGATTCAGACAAAGGGGTGCACGTCCAAGGGAATCTAAATAAGGCCTTGTCTACTGGGGATTACTCCCTATTTCAGCAGTCACTGGATAGCCACCAATGTAGCTTCACCCATGCAAACCTACTAATGTAGGCAAGCAAAGCCACTATTTTTCTCTCATGGGGCTCACCCCTACTTGAAAACAGGATAAACAGCACCAGTATAAATTGTGGCTTAGCACAGTTTACCCTGTCTAGGCTAAGGGTTTGTACCAGTGCAGCTACATTAAAGGCCTATCACCAGTAGATGAAATTGGACCATATCCACATCTCTAAATCTCTTGTTGTGATTGACTGAAAGTTTTGAACTTTGCTGCTCCATACACTACTTCCACTTTGACAAAGATTTTACTGGGGCCTGTGCCATTCCATGGTTCCAGAAAGGTCTATTGTTTTATTTGAATTAAGCTTCATTTCCAGTCTTCTCTCAGATTTTGGTAAATTTATCCCAAATGACCCATATAATCCATGTATGAAGTGTTGTTGTAGCCCTGACAGGAAGAAAGTGGGGAGGGAGGCTTGTTAGTGGGTTATAGAGACACTGGATTTATGACTTACTACAACAATCTATTATCCACTAACAACATCCCCCCCCCCCCCCCCCCGACCAGCTACTTCCCCTCACTTCCTCCCTATGGCTGGAGGGGTGTTAACCATTTCACCTTCAATGGTCCCTTGAAATATGTGTTAACTACTTATACTAAACAATCTGTTCCATCTTATATTTATCTGTAACACTCTCAGTTAGTTTCCCGGACCTGTAGAGAGCTATGTGTAAGCACAAAAGCTTGTCTTTTTCACCAGTAGAAGCTGGTCCAATAAAAGATATGACCTCACTCATCTTGATTCCCATATAATCCATGTCACACATATCAGTAAATGTACAGTCTTCAGACATTAACTTTAACTATATATCAAACTGCTGTGTGGATTGACCTGGCTCTTGTGCTCTGCTATAAAATTTAAAGGGTCAGATTCTCAGCTGATGTAAATCATGTATTGCCTTTTAAATGAATGGATCTAAATCAAATTACACCACCTGAGGCTTTGTCCCACAGTGTCAACGATTGGGTTAGCTTTGAGATGCCGTATTCATCAAACTATTGTAATATGGCCTCAGATCTTTTTTGCTCCACAGCCAACATATCTATCCAACTATTATAAATGTCTCTACCTTTTTCCAACTCAGCTTGGCAGCTAACAGCATTTTTCTCCTGATCTGGGAATTCAAAGGACTTTTGAATATGAGCTCTGCATGTTGTTTGAATTTTTCCACCCCTCAGGAAGACATATGCTTTCCCAGCTCACCCCAGGCAGCTGGTTTCCAACAGACTTCATAATCTTGGTCATTTATACTTTCTTAGGCTCTTTCTGTGCACACGTGCTTTGTGATATCTTGTAAAGTGTTGACAATTTGTTATGCTTTTGCTTGCGGGGGGTATATCCTGTGTGCAGTAGCTCCACATTTAAGAATTCCAGTGAGACTAAGGAGACTAAGGCCAGGTCTACACTACAAACTTACATCAGTATAACTACATCACTCAGGGGTATGGAAAATACACAACCCTGAGCGACGCAGCTATACTGATCTAACCCCCCAGTGAAGACAGTGCTATGTCAACAGGAGAGCTTCCCCTGTCGACACAGCTACCGCCTCTTGCCTCTCTGGTTTGGAAAGTTTTTAAAAATAAATTATAACATTATTGACAAAATATTTTGAAAAAACAACGAGGAGTCCTTGTGGCACCTTAGAGACTTAGTGCCACGAGGACTCCTCGTTGTTTTTGCTGATACAGACTAACTCGGCTACCACTGTGAAAAATATGTTGAGAACACTATTTCCTATGAGATATTATAATCAGCATACTTGTCCACTCCCCTCCAACTTACCATTCATTTAACATGTATAAAAGTGGAATTTGTCTAGCTTACCAAAACTGGAGCTACAAGAAATCATATTGTGCCATGAAAGAATTTTGTTTTTGTTTTTTTACCCTAGACTGAATTATGTGACAATACTCAAAGATTTTAAAAAGACTTGGTATAATATGGCTAAAATACCAACTCATTTTCATATGAGAGATGTTCTTTCTTTATAATTCTTGCTAACAAGCAATTTATTTTTTAAATATCTTGAACCAAAAGGAATCACAAGAAAGAGAATAAATCGGCCTAGAGAAGAGATTTTACAAATGTTGTACAATCTTAAAGGAGAAAAATCTAATTTGCCTGTAATTTTGCTATCTGAAAGTGTTTGTGTACAATTTATCTTATTGTCTCAGCTGGATTCAGATGTGAATGTAAATTGCTGGAGAAGCAGTTTACTAACCCAGTTTATTCCCATTAGACAGTGTTGCTTCATAATGAGTAATGGAGAAACAAATCTCATTTTTTTATGCATGATTGTGCCATTTATGTAGCTTTTACAGCCCCAAAAATACATGTCTGCACTAATGAATGCTCAGACTTGTTGTCTGTCATAATTTTTATTAAACCAAGCTTTTATACCAAGAAAGAACAGAGTTAATCGTTTTTATGGCAATGTAAAAATGCCTGAAAAATGTACTGTGAATCTGAAAACTCTGGCTATGGTATTACCTTTCATTGTTTAGTTTCACACAATCTGTACAGTACATGGATAATCTGCACTAGAGCTGTTTAAGTAAATAGCATGACAGTAACCAAGTAATAGTATACAGAATGTGCTTGTAACCTACCAACACTACTCTCCCTCTATCTCATTTGAAATTGCCTCTGTGTAATCCAAGGCATCTTTGATGTGTTCCGAAGTGTTCATCCCTTACATGAGAGTTGAAAGAGTGATGCCTACTCCCAGAAGTGTTCTTGGCCTAATCAGAGTTAAATGTGATGGATTATTCACGTTGGGTGAAATTTACCTAAAGACAAGGCCTTCTGCACCATTTAATCCCTTCCTTTATGCTGCCTGACTGGGGATGCATGGGTAGATCCTGAGAAAGGACTGCAGGACAGGGTAGCCTATTCTATAAAGAGCAAATGTAGAGGGCAGTAATTGAACAATCAATATAGACCAAGGGAGAGAATGTAATATTTATGCAGATCCAGTGACCAGACCTTTCATGTAGGTGATCTGAAGGGGCCCTAGACACTTCTCATGTCTACAGGCTGGAATAGCAGCCACAAGATGGGCAAAGATGTACTTTTGTTCCCTGGCGCCAGTCCTCAGCACATCACCAATTGTTAGTTGGCTTTTATGTGGGTGAAGTTAATTTCCTTTATGTTACAGATTTGAATGAAAATCTGGCAAAACTCCCAGGGTCTTCAATCCTACTCGCAAGTGAGAATATCCAATTTCACACAATAGAGTTACTGAGCTACACAATATACAAGAGCAGAAAGAGAGAGACAATGAAAAGTACTGGCAGTAGAGCAAAGGGATGTTTTCAGCTGAGATCCAAAATGAGAAACAGTTAATGGGGAGATATCAAAAGGCTGCTAAGATGGCAGGAGCTACTGAGGAGAAGGCCATTCACAAGCAGAGGGGATGGGGAGGGAGAATACTGGGGATGGAAAGTGGTGGGATATGAGCACAGTTCTTCACCTCGTCTGGGTCTGGAATAGCGTTCCCTGTGAACATAGGCAGTTTTGCCCCCTGGTTGGTCCAGGATCAAGGAAGCTGAGATTTTGCCCGAATGAGAAGAATGTATTAGTGAATAGAGAAGAAGCTATTTCACTGTTGTAGGTCACATGCTTATTTAGAACATGAGTGGTATGTTAGGATTGCCACCATCTCAATTTTTCCAGGGGAAAATAAACATATTGAGCCTTTTCTTGTATAGAGGCGGGGGAAATCGCAGTTTGCAATAGAACACTGCCTCAGAAGATAGCAATGTAATGTTATGGCATCACTGTTTGTTTTCCAGGACAAAAACAGATCCAGGTGCAAATCCTAAGATGCAATGGGAGTGGGACAATGATGCAGAATACATATAATGGCAAAGGATGTGATATGAAAAGATTAATAAATATGCAGCCAATGATATAGATGATGTCGAGTGTGTAGGTATGACTTTCTCTTGATACCTATATTTTACACATTTTATTTACATGTAAGCTAAAAACAGTAATCGTTGTGTGGTAGAATTTATTTGCAGGAGAAGTGTTTTGTGCACTGTGCAAAATCCATGCTGTTCAGAGTTTAGTTCTGCCTTCTGTGCTCTACAGCTCTTGTTTCTGGATATTTCAGCTCCTTATCTCAAGTTTTCTTCAGCTTGTTTACTGAATTTTCAATCTGCTTGCTCAGGAGATTCTTAAACCAGAACAAGCAGACTAAAAATTCAGTAAATAAACTGAAGAAAACTCAAGATAAGGAGTCAGAATGTCCAAAAATAACAAGAATTACACAGCACAATGGTAAGGAAATAACTCTCACCAGCATATACACACACATGCTATATGTATATGTATATTAATTACGTTCAATAAGTAGATTTTATACACAGTGGCAGGTGCTGTTTGTCCTACGTATGCTGCATAGTGGTGCTTAAACCACTCACTGTTTCCCATTTAATTAAATGGGAAAACCATAAGTAAACTGCTGACAAAGACACAGCAGCACAGACAGACTCAGCATCTGCTACTGTATTTAATTAATTTAAATATAAAACATCTAACTGAATACAGAGAGTGGAGAAAGAAATCTAAATACTTTTGAATCAAATTATCCTCTTTGTGCACAAGCATAATAATATGTTCCTAAAAACAGATTAGGAAACTACCAGTAGGGTCAAAGAGAGAAATTTGTTTTAGGCTTTCTTGGCTACCTCTCTTTAAAGAGGTTCATCCCCCAGAAATGGCTTTGCCACAGTTTTAAAGAACAAAATCCTCTCCAGTGCACTGCCTTTAACTCTCCTTTCATATGTAAAAACAAATGTAGGAGCTGTTTGATTTACCTATGATCACTGGGGGGGGGTGAAAAAATGTAATTGAAAATGTAAGGGACACCTACACACCAAGTCAGTGCTACCCACACTGTCAGAAGCAAAGTGTAGATGAAATATAACTATATAACCTTTTCCTAACCTAATAATATTTAGCTATTAGACTCTAGTTCTGCAAACATACAGATGCTTAACTTTAAGCATGTGGGGACACTGTTGAAGTCAATGGGCTTACTCCTGTAAATAAAGTTGTGTATTGTGCTTCACTGTTGTCAGAATCACAGCCCATGTTTTCATCCATATGTCTCAAAACATGTACAGTAGAGGGTGAATATAATTATGCCTATGTTCCAGAGAATGAAAACGGAGGCAGCAAGAGATCAAGTGACTTGCCCCAGGTCATCTAAGAGGGCACAGCAGGTCTCTTGAATCCTAGTCCAAAAGACCTATTTAATAATTGCTTTCTTAAAAAATAAAATATAGGTCAGGCTCAAGAACATGCATAATAAAAACCATTTGACACTTTGAACAAAATCCTAACTGATATTCACTGAAGGAAAAAAAACACCCTTTTACAGCAGGCCTTTTAAGTGTGCCACTTAAATCCTGCTTAAGTCCTATCTGCTCTTAAATGACTATGAGAGACCCTCTAGCAACAGAACTAGTGTGGCTCAGCTGTGTTTAGGATGAGTGGATAGGATTAGAAGTGGTTGCTGCAGTTAGCTTTGTGGTGGCTTCATGAACACAAGCTAGACGTGCCAAACCCGTGAAAAAAAACGCAGAAATTGGGCTTGTTTTTGGCTTAATTAGCTTGTGAGTTGCTTGTTGGCTAGTGTTTGGCTTGCACTTGTTGTAGCTTGTTGCTTCTTTTTTTTTTATTGGCTCCCAGCAAGCAGGGGCAAGGGGGGGCAAGCAGGGCCAACAGGGAAGAGAGTCAGGGGTGCACAGTGGTCCCACCACAATCCCAGATTGCATGCCTGGGGGATCTAGTCAAATACAGCATTGGGCTTCTTAGGGATTGGCTTGTTTTAGCCTCGTTTTGAAATGGGATTAGCTTGATTTTTGGCTTATTGTGAAAGTTGGGGTGCTTATTTACTGTGTGAAAGTTAGCAACTGTGATACCAGCATGAGGTGGAGCAGGGGCAAGCAGAATGGAGAGCAGTGCCAAAGAATCCATTGCTATGTGAGTCCTGCCACATGGATGGTCTGGATAAGGTGCTACTAGAGTGAGTTCTGTTGAGTTAAAGCAATTCTTTTGCTGCCTCACCAGTAGCAAGATAGCCAATAGGTCAAAACAGCCTCCAGAACTTGGTAATGAAGCTCCCAGTGTGTGCTGAATAGGTAAGTGATGAGGAGTGGAAATGAACATACAGTAGGGTGAACAGGAAAATTCACTTATTATGTGAAGATTCAGGATCCCAGTTAAGGAGACGTAAAGAAAGTAGAATAGATCCTACACTTACTGGCAGTACTGAGCTATTTCACATAGACATATTATATATAAGCTTTCTTGTGAAACACCTGAATGGAATCTTCTACTCCCTCCCATCCCAGATCATACACAGACTTTTTTAAAAATTGAGGGGCCATGGAATAAGTGTGAATTGAGAGCAAAGTGACAATATAGCCATAATTAGGAACTATTGTTGTGGTATGTCATGCATGTATTGTAACAGATTTTTAAATTTAAGAAACATTTTAGCCCCAATGTATGCTGGTCTTTGTGGCTCTTAGTTTATTAAATCAAGTAGGGGGAAAAAGTCTAGAGGTTTTTTTAAAATTCCCAAACTCACCAAATTTGCCCATCTTTTACATCCTCACTGAGAGAATACAAGTGATGCTGGAGATAAATATTTTCTGAGTCCTGCTGATTTATTCTTTTTTATTTATGAGGTATCTACTTTTGAGGTAACGTTCTCCTCGCTTAGAAGTTGGCAGTTGAAGATCTGTCATGTTGTGTTTCATGTGTGTGATAATAGTTGCCACAATATGTATTATTAATTGTTTTGTTATTACTATTTGTCTATTTATAATTTTCAGAGCACAATTTCTGTGTTTGGGTTGGATATAATCACTGAGTTGTGTGTATAAATCTCCAGACAAGTTGCCTAGATTTTTAGTGGGTGAGGATGAGGATTTATTTTCCCCTTGTTATCTTTGTAGAATTGAGGGGATGCAATTAATTTGATGGGACTCTAGCAGACATACAGTATTGCTGTTACAGACTGGCTAGCTCAGCAGTATGTTTTCAGCATTTTTATGGAACTGCAATATGGAAGAGATCAGTTTGTCAGAATGAATCAGCTGAATGTGCTGAAGAATGGCAATAAGCACACATGCACAGCACTAATAGAGTTAATACTGTAATCAATGTGCTGTGCAACATCCTTGTATAATCTATACCCAGATTCTTCCATCGTTCAAAGAATTCTTTCCCGTTTCCATTTATGTTTATATACATATATCTTTACACCAATAGCGTGATCTCCACCTCAATGGATCTCTTATGGAAGCACCTATAGCATGATATCCTCATAAATACCTAATGAATACCAAATGAATTAATAATGATTTGTGAATCATAAATACAATGTAGAGTCTTTTAAACAAAATAGTGTCTTTTTTAACACTCACTTTTCATAAACTATCTCCATCAGAATACGGCCCTAAAATATGAATTTATGCCTTTCAGCCCATCAGCACCATCTACTGCATCTTGACATAATAACACTTAACCAAAATAACCCAAGATTTAGTTTCTCTTTCTACATCTGTCATCCTGCGTTTTGCTTTTCTTTTTCAGCTACTGCTCCAGCATATCCTAACAAAATGAGTTTTAGTTTGTTGTTGCTTTAACACTATTCGAAAGCATGACTTCATTTTAGAAGAAATTGCGCCTTAGACTTTAACTACTTGAACTCAATTATTGTAGAAGTTTTGAAAATGCTCAAGGTCAAAAACAGATTTGCAGCTTCCTTACTTGAACCTCAAGGGGGAAAAAAATGTTCTTAACACAGTATAAGCTAAGGGCCTAAATTCCATTCCTGCAAAAGGAAAACAACAATAGCCTTCTTCTTTATCTCTGGTCAGGATTAAATAAAAAGACTTGGCTGAGCCCCATCAGGTTATCAAGTAACGCCTAGACTTTCAATATGTTCCTCCCACGTAATACACTCATAATGTAACTCCTTCTGAGACAGAGGGCTCCCTTCAGAGCCCTAAATGCCATCAGGATGGAGGATTACCCCGTTTGATAAAAAGCTAGAGACTTGCTAACTGTCTTCATACCAAATAACAGCAACATATCTTTCTCTTCCTCTTTCCTTCCACTCCACCTCCCATGCCAAAGTAAATTATTTCTTACAGTCCTTCTACCACTTTTTTATCCCTCTGAAGATGTTTCTGTTACTCTGTACTAGACATACTCTGTTACTAATAAGATGAACCAAATTTCACCCCCAGTCGCTTCAGATTTACACTAGTGTGACACCAATGACTTCAGTGGAGTTATTCTAGAATTACACTTATGCATCTGAGAGCAGAAACTGGCCTCAGAAACTCATGTTTGGGTGCTAACTGTTGTGTTCCCAATTACATGGTACCTAATCGTGTTTGAGCTGATGGTGACTACTCAAGTCATTGTGATTAGGTGAAAGAAAGCAAGAAATGTGTAAGAAGATACTATTCATTCCTGTAATAATTACTAAAATAATAATGCATGTCCCAGTTCTGTCACCCTGATTCACACTGTACTTTATTCCACAAGTAGTCCCTTAGTATGAGTACAGGTGGCAGAATTGTGTCTAGGGTGAGCTGGTTAGGCAGTCAGCTCTCCTGTTCCATCTAGCATAAGGGGTAATACATGCGTACATTCTGTCTGCCTGGGCTTAATAAATGGGACCTGCTTTATTTTGTAGAAGGTCAATAACTTTAAATTATGTTGTCTTTTAGGAGAATCTGATACACAAGCCATAGATTTAAAAAAATAGTTCTGTTGCTAGCTGGGCTCATAGTAAGAAATGAACTCCACAACATAATACAGTAGCATACTGATCTATCAGGGCTAAAAAAATTCCACAGTTATACATAGTATCTTTTTTCCTTCTCATTTGGAAGATTCTACTATAATGTAATTTCTGAAATTCCATTATAACTTTGTTAAATGATGATTTAAAGTTTCCATCCAAATTCCTAAGCACATATTCCTTATTAATGTATGTCATTCCTGTTTAAGTCTTGGTTTGTTTGCTTGTTTGTTTCTTTGTTTGGGGGTTGGTTGCCAGTGCTTACCATTTCGATATAAATATTATTTTTAGGCAGACTGCGGAGTAAGAAAAAAGCCAGGAAACTGAGAAATTTACTACTGTATCTTTCAAACACACAAGCAAGGCAAGCTAATTTTTGAAGTGATTTTTTTATATTAAATATCAGGCATTTATCTTTCTTACAGTCAAAAAGTATCAGCACAGGAGCAGTTCATTTTCAATATTTGTCCTTCACACTCTCCCCTGCAGTCTCTTGATACTTAATATATTCTCTTCTTCTTACTTCCAAGTCCTCTTTTACCTGTCCATCAACCCTCTAGACCGCAGATCCAAGCACCATTTCCACTCTTTTTTCTTTTCTCCTAGACGAAAGGAGGCTGTGTGTTTGATCCTTTTCACTGCAGTAAGAAGAAATGGGGCTTTAATAGCTTTAATAAAACCTTAATCCTATAGTCCAATGTTAAGTTACCCTTTCCATACATTACATGCAGTTGTGTTAGAACTTGTTCTCCACAAAAGGTGCAATTTTCCTATTTTAGTCATCAGTTAAATTTTTAATATTCATTAATATTAGATATTTTGGCTATAGTGCATACATTGAAAGGATTGCCACTATGAATCAGGAGTTTACATGAAGCAGTCGTAGCTTTAAGCTTAAATGCTTCACTAAAAAAGGTTTCAGGACTAAGTGGTGCAATACTTAGCATACTTCCAAATGTCAGAGGTATATTTATTAGTTAATATTACACATTTTGAAACACTTTTGTTGTATATATTATAAATTATGCGCCAGATCCTCATCTGGTGCAAATTAGCATAATGGCACTAAAGTTAATGGAGCAACACTGATTTACATCAGCTGAGGATCTGGCCCTATATCCTTTGAAGTTATCTGTATAATATATTTTCAGAATAACTAGAGACGAGCTTTATCTCCTGTTGTGCTTTTTCAGGGGACTGGGGTTGATTGTAAGTGTTCTTAGTTTTACAGAAGGAAAAGTAGGGGCCAGATGTGAGTAAACTGTAGGAGTCTCAACCAGAGGGAGTTTCTGAAGGAACTGGAGAAGAAATTATCATAACAACTCCAGACACAAAGGATATCAGAAGTTGTCAATATTTCCCTTCCTACAAAGGTCCTTCAAAGGTTTAGGGATCTAGCCTGCTCACCTGTCATCCCATTATTGATGCAGAGCCGGAAGGGTGAGGATATTTTTGCTAATGACATTGGCTGTAGTAATCCATGGGACAGGATGCTGTATGCGGTGACTGACAGAGACTAATTTGGAATGAAAAGGAAGATGTGAGAGGTGAGAAACTTGACCTGATGCCTTCCAAAGACCAGAACTTGTCGGGTGTGCTCAAAGATAACCACAGTAGGAGAAAATGACTCTAGAACTCAGCTGGTTCGGAAATGGTTTTCCCATTCCACAAGAACTTCCACAATTTCAAAAGTTTTCCCATTTCTCAGTGGGACAAAATGTGAATCTTTCGAAAATGTTTGTGAAATGTGAGACTCACCCCTACAAGGCTAATAGTCTGAAAAGCACTCACCTGGGAGTCAGGACACATGGGAGAACCCAGTTCAAGTCCCTGCCCTGAATGATTCAGAGCAGGGACTTGAACCTGCCTATTGGTTATTCTGTAGCAAGTCTTCCACAATCTCATCTGTTGGAGCTGTTCCACTTTGCATAAATACTATTCTTTGGAACATGGACTTGACCGTTAGTCTGCCACGTCCCAGCTGAGTGCCCTAACTTCTAGGCGATAGAATTGTTTGTCTGTTTCTTAAGCTTAATGGGAAGAGGACAACCTGGGTTCAAGTCCCTGCTCTGAAGAAGGACAAGCAGGAACTTAATCCTAGTTCTCCCCTATTCCAGCTGAGTGCCATAACCAGCAGGCTATTTGCTGTAGAGTCTCTCTCACTCTCTTGTTTTGAGCAGGAATTCCACCATGAGCCTAAGAAATCTTCTTGGCAAAACCACCCCTTTTGTGGGAAAAGTTTCAGGTTTCATGGAGTAGCATTTTCTGACAAAAACCTGTTTCATCAGAAAAATTCCAAAGCAGCTCTACTCTTAAATGAATCTTTGGGATGTTCCTTGGCCTCTGTAGATGTTCCTCAACTTGTCTTCCCAACAAACCCACTAACCTCCCTGCTCCCCAGTCAATCTTTTTAGCCCTCTGTCCAACCCACCACCTTCCCCTGGCAATTTTCACCTACTATATGGTCCGCAGAGGAGAGGGGCCATGGCCAATTGGTGTAAGTTAGAACCCTAGGGGGCTGCACTAACTTTTGATGGAACTAGAGACAATCAGACCTATGTCTCCCTGATGCCCCCCCACACATTCTATACCACATGGATCTTGGCACAGGACAGTATCTTCCCTATAATATTTACTAAGCTTACGTTTGTTGAAAATTGATGATAACTCTATGGTTAATTGTACAGCACCCTAAGACATGCTTTTCAAGGATACTACGTAAATACAGCTGATGGTTATTATCTGAGATTCTTTGCACTACCTGCATTGTGTATATTTTCAATATTTGTTCTGGGAGTGTACTAAACATAAAGCACATTGGTCAGTGAAGCCCGAATATCCCCCTTTTTCAGTTGACTTCTCCCTTTTACTTGTAATATTAATATTATGAATTGTCTGATTTTTTCCCTTTAAAAAACAACTTGCATATCTGCCCATAGCAAAAATTGTTTAACTCAAGCTTGTACTGTTCTGACAACTCCTCCTTATTTCAATGTCACCCAGATTGTTACTGAACTAATTGACTTGGAATAATTCCCTTTTTGTATCTGCACCAAATTATTTGAGTTGTATTCCTGCAACTCATTGGACTTGTTCAAATTTTATATATTTGCTCATTTTCCATATGTAGCCTCCAAAGCATCATAACCGGGGCTACAGGATGCAATATGTCAATGAAAAGTATCATTAGGGTCTTGGACTTAAAGATGCTTTTAGAACTTACATAAAATGGCTTTTGTGTTCTTAATCGGGGGGGGACGGGACACACCCTCCCCCTGCACAACAGTCTGTGCTTAGGAGACATCCAGCGCTGGAACAGCCAGGGGCATCAGATCACAGATGAGCTGCATTGGCAGACTTAGGTGATGAACTCAGCACTTGCCTCTGTTTTGCTTGACTCCAGCCAATACTATTAGCCTTATGTTTTGAGAAGCCCTCAAAATAATTGTGAACCAGTAATGTTAGTGAGTATGGACAGAAGTGACTACAGCATTGGGTAAATTGAGCTTCTGATGCAAAAGGTTAAAACACAAAAGTATCCTAAAAATAATATTGTTAAGCATCTGACAAAACCTACAAAAGTGCAGCAATTCAAAGTAAGATTTCCTGAACCAAAAAGTCTATTATTCACACAGCTTTAGTGTTAATAGGCAATTCAGATTTTTTTTTTTTTTTAAATTTCTGGTCAAGCCAAAAATGAAACTTTCAGCAAATCTAAAGTTTTAAAAATTAGGATAACATTTTTATAAATGAAACATTTCATAAAACCTGGAAAATTTTGGTTTGATCTTGAGCATTTTAAAATGTTTTTGAATGGTGAATAAAACTAAAGGAAATTTTGAAATGAAATGTCATTTTTCAACAAAAAAATCCCCAAAATGTTTTGTTTCAAAATGTGAAAATGATTTTTTTTTATTTTTCAATTTTTTTTTTAGATTTTTTTTCTTTTAACCAAAAAAATTTGACATGAATTTACAAAATGTTTGGTGTCATGAAATCTGCAATTTTGGTGGGGGGGAAAAAAAGCGTTGTGAAAGATTTCACCCAGCTCTGCTTAAGACATGTCATTGTACTTATTTATGAGCTATGCCTAGCTAACATGAAGTACATAAGATCACCCACCTATCTGAGAAGCCTATGTCACATAAAGACAATGAACTGAGAACAGAAGGTGATCTTACTTCACTGTAGAGATATAGGGCTTTATATGGGGGTCAAGTACAGTAGAGAGCAAAATTGCCCCTTCAGCCGAGGATAGCCACACACTATTTCAGTAAAATTGGCTAGAATAGCAGTCACAACTCTTTTATGCAATGAGTAGGAGATTCACCAGATTCACACTATCATAAATACCATGAATTTTTTTGGATGGCCTCCTGTTCCATGTGATGAGTTGAATTCAGCCGTGGGAGAGAATCTGACTCTTGCTATTAATGTTAGTGATCTTTTAGCTCTTTAAATATGGTTACTCTTTTTGTTTTTACAGTAGTTGCCCCCCATCATGTACGCCTTAACCTGGGTATACTGTAGTCCTGGGGACTTCCCTTTCTACTAAGCAGTCAAGAGGCATCTCTGCCATTGCCAGCTTGAGTAGAGGTTTATAGGAATTTTCACCCTGTAAATGTGTTTCTTACCTCTTCGCTATCTGAGTTATCCTGCTGTGATGAAAGTGTGGAGACACGTACGTAGACCCCCAGGGTTATTTATGGGGATAAATCCTAAAACCGGCAGCACAAGCACCTACCATTTGTGCTAAAGTAGCAACTCTGTTAGCTGTTGATAATTAGCAGGCTCTGATCCTTGCTGTGGGCAGTAGAGCTGGGCAAAACTTTTTTTGGCAAAACTTGTTTTTGGTGAAAAATGCAGATTCAGTGACACCAAAACATTTCATGAATATGTGTCAATCTATCCAATTGTTTTGGTCTGAAAACAAACAAACAAAAACAACCCCTAAAAAAATTCCAATTCCCCTCCCCGAACATTTCATTTTGACATTTTCAAATGTTTGTATACCTGTGCAGGTATAGATGCTACCAAATCAGAATTATCTACTCACTAGCACTAGTGGTAGCATTTTATATCCACTTTGCCCAAAGGTGTAAATGACTTCACAAGGTACATGAGATTGAAAAATCAGTAAAGCCTCAGATCTTGAAAATAGAACCTGGGTACTTGGATTACTGCAAATCGATAACCACAAGTATTAACCTAAATGATCACTTTAGCACACACACAGGCTTAATCTCTCTGTTAGGTGCTAATGTAAAGAGCTGCAGAGAGAA
Organism: Emys orbicularis; assembly: GCF_028017835.1. NCBI lineage: Eukaryota > Metazoa > Chordata > Testudines > Emydidae > Emys > Emys orbicularis. Next base: position 109,126,323 of record NC_088687.1, read on the forward strand.
AGCCATTTGCAGTGTAGCACAAGAAGTTTTATCGGTCCTACAAACTCAAGAAGGAGTTTTGGTACATATTCTGGAGTATCATCTACTGGCACCTTCTGTATGAACCATTTACATATATACAGTTATAGAGCTCTCTTGTAACAATGAACGCTGCATACCATCATTGCTCTGAATGAGCAAAACAAGAGAAACATTTCTCATAAAATAAGAAATAAATACTTCAGCCAAGAATACATAATTTCATATATAAAATAGTTCTTAGTATTTTAGATGTCACTTTATTGCCACAAGAGACTAAAAGGGCTTTAAGACAGTAGCTGCAATACAACTGTTTCTGAAAATCTAATGGTTTCCAGCTATAAATTACCACTTCTCCAGTATTATTTTATGCCCTCGCCACTGAGCAGGTAGATAAATGTCAGGTCATCATGATTCTAGTAACAGTTAGGAAAACCTAATGTTTCCTCTTTTTTGGTATAATCTATCTAAGAACAACTTTGCTTTACTAAAACCTAGGGACAAGAAGAAAGAATCATTAAGAGATCTGTCTTATGGATGACCTGCATGCCATAAAGCGATTATTTTGGAAGGAATGACTTATGCTTTGAAAGACTAAGAAATTTAACTGCAGTGAGAAAAAGCGTTGGCAAATGTAATTTACTTTGGAAATGGGAAAGCTTTGAATACTTCTGCCAGGGGAAGAAACAATTACCTAGAACCAGCCAAGCAGCTGTAATTCTTAATTACATTGTAGAATTTTTTCCATGTTGTTCTGCTTAGGACTATTAGAGCTCATTTAGCTGTAGTTTCAACTTTCATTTCTCTTGAAGATTTTGTTTGTACCCATTAATTTCAACTGTCATGAAAGGAATGCAACCATTAACACTGCCAAACTCCCAGTACAAATCTACTAATAAACTTGGGATGTGGCACTGTAATTGTTAAAAGCGTTGACAGAAACCTCTAGTGAGACCATGAAAATTATTAGTTTAAAGCACTTTTACTGGAAAAAGGCCTTTTAGTTACTCATGAGATCAGCTACAGGAGGCCAAGGGATTTCAAAGCAGGTTAACCATTCATAATAATTGCAGAACTACTATTATTCCTCAAAATGAAAGAAACTTTTGTCCCCAGGCTAGTTACTTTTTACTGTGTGAACTTTGAAATTGGATTGGGGACTGAAAACAGGGGTCACAAATCACACTAATTGGACTTAAATAGGCTACCTCTTAAGATGAATATGAAGATATAATTAAAACTGCATTGGAAGAACAGCTTTAAGAAATAAATACATGATAGAAAGGTTTTGGAGACCCAGTTCACCATTGTTCTGCACCTTTCATTGTCATTTACAATCAGAATGGTGGCATTTTGCCCTGTCTTTGCACTGGTGTAAATGATGACAAAAGATGCAGGACAATGGTGAATCTAGCTCTGTATCAGTTAAAGGGAACATCCAGATTTATTATCACAAGAGGTAAATGTTAATAGAAGTGAAACCTGAGATCAGTATTTACACCTCAGAGGACAATAAGATCTTATGTTCACCAAAGCATGAAATCTATGTAGTTATTGTCACAAATATGCTGCATGTTTTCATCAAAAATATCTGGAAATTTCTCCACTATGACAATTAACTCCTTAGATGTAATTTAAATGTTGTTGGTTTTTTTAAATACTCTAAAAGGTAAAGGAAGTTAGAACTCCAGAAAAATATTATTAACCTCTAAGTCAATCAGGGTGCAGCCTTTTGGATAATGTCTACAATCTAACTGGGTAATCTTTTGCAGTCTTCAATATGCTTGACCTCAAGGAGAGAAACAATAGAAACTTACTAACATATTACAAGACAGTTTTCAATCATTCATGAATCAGAGTGTTCTTCTTGTATGTAATGATTATCATTATACATTTTAAAAAAATGTTTCTAGTGGAAAAAATTGAACTGTGCAATAACTAAAAATGTTTTTCCTCCTTGTTATTGTGAATAACATTCTACTTCAGAAAAAATAACACTAAATATAAAAATAGAATTCTTCTCAACTGAGAAGTTTATCCTGCTGAAGCATTGGCAGATTCCTAAGTGGAGTTAGTGTGGGCCCTCTTAGGTTATTTTTAAGACTACCTTCTGGATATTTTAAGTGTTTAAAGTAAGAGATACATAAATCCTCTACCCATCTAAGTGTATGTTCTCCCTTGATATTCCAGAGTAGTTAGTTGTTGTTATGGGACTCCATTTACCCATATTTCCAGAGTCACATGGAATTGCCATGTCGAGGCCTTACTTGCAGTCAAAATGTTTGGTAACATATGCAACTCTATAAGGGACTGATCCAGCATCTACTGAAGTAAACAGAAACATTCCCATTGACTTCAGTGGGCAATAGATCAGTCCCTAAGACAGCAATCAAGGAGTGGTGTCCTGTCCAGTAATACAGAACTCTGAGTTACTTCTCACTGTGTTTCTGTGGGGACTGACCTATTTAGATTAAATTTGTTTCCTTTATTTATGCACATACATAACTGTGAAGATAATGTATGTGGATTATAAAGTTGCCATGTTATGTTGTAGAAATTGTTATTTATGTTTCTTTATAAGATTTGATAAAGTTGGTACTTAAAAATTAAGATAATTCCTTTTGGGCTTAATTGTGGGGAGGCTGACCCTCTGTGATCCTTGCTGAAAATCCTCAATAACTGAATTCTGGGACTCCATGTGCTTTTCCATGGGAATTGTTTTTAGGCACTAGGAGAAGGGCAGTGAAATAAACTCTAGCCCACCCAAAGGATACACATATTTAACTGAAAATAAAAATATATAATTCAATAACATATTCCACTTTAGTATCAATGGCAATACACCAAAACACCACTTATATCTTATTAGCTGCTGCTATTTGAGCATAGCATCAAAGCTATATATACTAAAAAATGACCACAGTTTTTTAGGAGAAACTGCTTTTCAGACTTGCTACCTGCTATCTATGAGGATAGTAGGTACCCAATCTCAGTTGTTGGTAAATAATTCATGAAAAGTAGATCATCTGGAAATCATCTGAAATGCTTCATTAAGCAGAAGAGTTAATACCCCACATATCATTCTGTATCTCAAACTCCATGATCATAAGGGCTAGTTTCAAATCCCTGGAGAAGCATGTATTAAATAGCTATTAAGTAGCATAAAGGGGGACAGTACTGTAGCTATTTATAACTGAGCTACAACTAAAATTTCAGAGAATTAATTTGAACAAATAAGGCCTAGAATTAAGCCAGGAATTAAACATAAAGATTAATAAAGGCATAATATTGGTTTATATTCATAAAATATATTGTGCAACTTGCACATTTATTACATTTTAAAAATTGTATTGACAAATATCTGGGAAGTTACTAGAGCAATGTATTTGCAAATACCTGGAGGATGAAGGGGTTTGCACTAGCAGCCAGCATGAGTTTACCAAGAGCAAATCATGATTAAAGTGTTGGACAAACTAGTATTTTCATTTCATGTTTTCTGAAGTGTCTGCCAGATTACAAACTTGCCATGTGCCTATAAACTAATAGCTGCTGCTTTCATAATGATATTGTGATTTTCGATGACAGCTAATCTATGAAATAGTGGTGTGATGTGGTAACTGAGATCAGCTTGAGATGGCCATACTACACACACAGTTCACATACACCAACAGATTGCCGCTAAAATTCCAATATTAGCCAACAGAAGCAACACAGATATCAAAGTTATTTCCTAATCTAAGGGCTGGAAGAATGAATGACATCTCACATGCTCCTGGGTAAACTCTGACTTTTTTAATAGCTGCTACTCTATAAATTAATGTTGCTCATCAATATCTACCCATATCTATATCTGTATGCATAAAGATATAACTAGCTATACATAGAGACACACTCTAATAGATATATTCTCATACACCTTTTATTCTCAAAGGTGATGAACAATCTTTGCCCTCACAGATGGGTGAATGTTTCTAATGGACAAATTCAGCAAAGACAAACAGCAAATTATTATTGACACATAGTGTGCAGCTGTTCCATGTAAATTTTCAGATGAACAAAGCTTGGGTAAGTGAGATTTTTTTGTAGACTCAGTGTGATCTGTGAGGTGACAGAGATGTATACATACACACACACATAGACCACGGATGAAATCCCTGTGAGCCATCAAAAACCATCATTGAGGATAATGCGTTATTGTTAATGATCCTATGCTTGCCATATTCCTAGACAGTAAAGTTAATTAATGCTCTAATGTTTCTAACTTTCATTCCTAATAAAGGTTAATAGGAATGCATTGAATGCACTGTTACTGCTTATGCAACATACATGTAATGTCTGTGCATGTATGGGAGAAACCCAAGAAACAGAAAAGTTACAAGGAGGAGAAACTCATTTATTTTTCTTCTAGGATATTGGTATTCTGATTCCAATCAATTCATTAGTATTTACAAACTTTATGCCCTGACAATACTTGTTTGTGTAAATTCTGAACTCTATTATTAATATGACCTATATGAATATGCAACAGGGTGGCATTAGAGATTGTTCATTTCATGTAACAACAGGGCACAAGATTAACAAGTAGATGAACACTGTATAATTTATTCAATTAAAATTTCACAAGTAGTAAGGAAACAAAAAATATGCTAACTTCAAGAAATGCAAAAGAGATATCCCAATGAATAGTGATGAAGATGGTGAGCATCCTCCTCTTGGTAATTTTTGATTAGCGATAAATGTCATATCAGCTTTAGTTGTAGGGAGGAATAACTTCAAGAAAGGATCTAGAGCCAAAATCTATTGTCATTTCTGCTAGTGTAAAGTCCGAGTCATTTCAGAAATTCAATGGAGTTACTCCAACAATACTCTGGATGTAACTGAGATAAGAATATAGCCTTCAGGACACACAAAGTTTATACAGCATTGTTGAAGAGGCTTTTGTTTTGTGTTTTTGCATATTTGAGTCAAGTATGCATTTTATCTTTTTGATTTCTTATTTTATATTCCAATCCTAAGAACAAGATGCTACTTTTGTAAAAAAAAAAGAAACAAACACACATACATATCTATGAGCTGATCATGAATTTTCCTATAGAATGATTTTCCAATGGAAAAATGCCCTTTTGGCAAAACTGAAATTTCCTACAAGAAAATTCTGCCAGGGAAATCAAAATGATGGTTCCCTACAGGCAGAAGAGAACTTGACAAAGCCTTTTAGGCAGGCATCCACCTAGCTGGGAAATTCCATTTCAGTTCTCCTGAAATGGATTTTTTCTGGAAAATTTTTGACTTTTTATGCCAATTTGGGAAAATAAGTTTTTTTTCTCTCTCCATAAATATGACATTTTTCAGAGCAAAGCCTTTCCACCCATTTTCAGAACAGCTTTTTCCTATATATATTATTATTACTATATATATTACTACTGGATATTTGCTTAAATACTACTTTGTGCCAGATCCTCTAGTCTGGCTTAGATGTTTTTATACGTTAGGTGCTTTTGCAGACTCTCGACCCAGGAGTCGATCGGCACTGGCCTAGATCCCCAGCAATGAATTAAAGCAGCTTGATGATTGTTCTAATTTATGTGAGCTGTTCACAGCCCAAAGGTCCTATTTAGGCAGCTGGGGATCACCAGATAAAGGGATGCCCCTGACCTTTCTCTGAGGCACACTGTCTATGGCTGGGGAATCTCTTGGGGGCTCATTAAGTCAGCCTTCCGGGTCCTTTCTGGTTCTATAGAAGCTAAAGCATGACCAAATAGCTGGCCCAAATTCATACTTTGCCTTATTTACTGATGATTTCCCCCCCACTTTTACTATATTTAAAACATTCTGTACCACTATATTAGTAAACTATCATGATATGTTATAAAATGAAGTATACAGTGAAAAACTAGTGGGTTTTTTATGTCTTGGAGTCTGTTTTTACCACCTCATTTCCCAGTGCGTGTGCAGCAGTATCCTAATATGTTGGCTAATCATACCAGTGACCCTATGTCAGTGCTCTGTTGTACTTCAAGTGTTACCCCATGTTGTCAGTTTCTGAGGGCATATTTGGTTCAAATCCTCAGCCAACTTATGTCTGCTGAAGATCTGACCTTTCACTGCTGTAAAGTGCCATGCATACTTATAGTCCTCTATAATTAACAACATACACCGATGTTTACCTGGATATAGCACTATTGATAATATGCTCTCAGGCTGTATCATTTCATGAAAGCAAAAGTATCACAAGTTAATTGAAATGTCACAGACCTACATTTAACTATATGTAGTCAGACTCAGGGCCGGCGCAACCCATTAGGCGACCTAGGCAGTCACCTAGGGCGCTACAATTTGGGGGGCGGCGACCACGGCGGTATTTCGGCGGCGCTCCTGGTTGGACTCCTTTACCTTCTGGATTGTCTTGTCAATTTCTGTGTTTAGTTTGATTTTGGTAAGCAGAATATTTTTGTTAGATAAAGGGCATATTTCCCATCACCCAGAATATACTGTCAAGCATGTAAGCCAGTAGACTGACTCAGCAGAAAAAAACACAGTCAGCAAAGTCTCTGTCTCAAGGGCTAGTGCTTATAGCAAGAAAATAAAAGAAGATAATTAACCTAACTAGAAAATAAATAGGAAAATCTCTCTAGTTTAGGATTCAGACCAATTCTATGACTCTTCTATGTTGGGTCCCATGCAACCTTGGGGAGGGATAGCTTAGTGGTTTGAGCATTGGCCTACTAAACCTAGGATTGTGAGTTCAGTCCTTGAGGGGGCCACTTAGGGATCTGGGGCAAAAATCTGTCAGGGATGATACTTGGTCCTGCTATGAAGACAGGGGACTGGACTCAATGACCTTTCAAGGTCCCTTCCACTTCTATGATTCTCAAATATATTTTCTTCACTCTATCTTCCAAACAGCCCCTCTTATGTGGGGGCCTGCCGTATTTCCACTGATGTCATTGGAACACTTCACAGTGATGTCAGTGGTGCAGGAAAAAGGCAGTAGTTCTCTCTCTGAAATATGTGCAAGGTGATGGAGGAAGCTGATCTGAAGTTAATGCTTTGCTCACTAGGACCAGGGGAGGCTCAAATGAAGTTAACTCCTGACTAGCAGGCACCTTCATGCCCCTTTCTTTAAGGAAATTGTTGTTTCAGATGGATGCTTCTCAATTTTTTCTTTCTTCATAAAATGCCAGAGCAGTTAATAGGATACTATTATATAAAGCTTTTAATTATCTGATCTTTATAAGGAAAGTCCATCTATTTATAGATCCAACTATAACATAAGAATGCCCATACTGGGTCACACCAATGGTCCATCTAGCCCAATATCTGATAGAGGCTGGTGCCAGAGGCTTCATCAGGAATTTACAGAACAGGGCACTTTCTCTAGTGATCCATCCTCTGTTGCCCTGATTCAGCTTCTGGCAGTCAGAGGTTAAGGGGCACCTAGCATATAGGGTTGCAGCCCTGACCAGCCTATTAATTTCATTGGGTGACCCCGAATTCTTGTGTTGTATGAAGGGGTAAATAACCTGCCTTATCCACTTTCTCCACACCATTCACGATTTTATAGACCTCTATCCTATCCCGCCCCCGCAGTCGTCTCTTATCTAAGATGAATAGTCCCAGTCTTTTTTTAATCTCTCCTCATATAGAATCTGTTCCATCCCCCTAATTATTTTTGTGGCTCCTCTCTTTACTTTTTCCAATTCTTTTCTGAGACAGGGCAACCAGAACTGCATGCAGTATTCAAGGTGTGGGCATACCATAGAATCATAGAATTGTAGGATTGGAAGGGACTTTGAGAGGTCTTCTAGTCCAGCCTCCTGTACTCAAGGCAGGACTAAGTATTATCTAGAGCATCCCTGACAGATTTCTGTCTAACCTGTCTTAAAAATCCCCAGTGATGGAGATTCCACAACCTCCCTTGGCAATTTATTCCAGTGCTCACCTAGTTCAAGTTTTTCCTAACGTCCAACCTAAAGTGCCCTTGCTGCAATTTAAACCCATTGTTTCTTGTCCTATCCTCAGAGGTTAACAAGAATTATTTGTCTCCCTCCTCCTTGTAACAACCCTTTCTGTACTTGAAAACTGTTATGATGTCCCCTCTCAGTCTTCTCTTCTCCAGACTAAACAAACCCAATTTTTTAAGCTTCCCTCATATGTTTTCTAGACCTTTAATCATTTTTGTTGTTCTCTAATTTGGCCCATTGTTCCAGAAATGTGGCCCCCAGAACTGGACACAATACTCTAGCTGAGGCCTTATACGCGCAGAATAGAACAGAAGAATTACTTCTTGGGTCTTGCTTACAGTACTGCTGCTAATACATCCCAGAATGATGTTTGCTTTTTTTGCAATGGGGGTGTTACATTGCTGACTCATATTTAACTTGTGATCCACTATGACCCTGAGATTTCTTTCTGCATTACTCCTTCGCAGGCAATCATTTCCCATTTTGTAGCTGTGCAACTGATTGTTCCTTCCTAAGTGGAATACTTTGCATTTGTTGTTATTGAATTTCATCTTATTTACTTCAGACCATTTCTCCAGTTTGTCCAGATCATTTTGAATTTTAATCCTATCCTCCAAAGCACTTTGCAACACCTCCAGCTTGGTATCATCCACAAACTTTATAAGTGTCTCTATGCCATTATCTAAATCATTGATGAAGATATTGAACAGAACCAGACCCAGAACTGATCCCAGCGAGACCCCACTCAATATGTTTTTCCAGCTTGACTGTGAACCACTGATAACTACTCTGTGGGAATAGTTTTCCAACCAGTTATGCACCCACCTTACAGTAGCTCTATCTATGTAGTATTTCCCTAGTTTGTTTATGAAAAGATCATGTGAGACAGTATCAAAAGCCTTAATAAAATCAAGATATACCACATCTACCACATTGCCCCTATCCACAAGGCTTGTTACCTTGTCAAAGAAAGCTATTAGGCTGGTTTGATGTGATTTGTTCTTGACAAATCCATGCTGTTACTTATCACCTTATTATCTTTTAGGTGTTTGCAAATTGATTGCTTAATTATTTTTCCTGGTACTGAAGTTAAGCTCAGTTAAGGTCAGTAATTCCCTGGGTTGTCCTTATCACCTTTTTAGAGATTGGCACTATATTTGCCCTTTTCCATTCCTGGTAATCTCTCCCGTCTTCCATGACTTTTTGAAGATAATTGCTAATGGCTCAGATATCTCCTCAGTCACCTCCTTAAGTATTCTAGGATGTATTTCATCAGGCCCTGGTGACTTGAAACCATCTAACTGGTCTAAGTAATTTTTAACTTGTTCTTTCCCTATTTTAGCCTTTGATCCTACCTCGTTTTCATAGGCATTTATTAAGTTAGATGTCCAATTGCTACTAAACTTTTTGGTGAAAACTGAAACAAAAAAGTCATTTAGCACTTCTGACATTTGCACATTTTCTGTTACACTGGTCTACAGTTTTTGAGAAGTTGTCTGCTTCAGAGATAAAATGTGCTATTTATTATGTATTTTGATGTGCTGAATTCAAATATGACAATTAAAACAACTAATTGGCTACTGTTTCTAAGATATTTAAGTTTTTACATTTTATGTCTATGTATATTGTGTAGATAGTAGAGTTTTAATCATAAATTGTAAACCTAGGTCTTTTCATGTGTTTATGGTTGCTTTACATGATAAGATTTCACCTGTCCTGTTTATGTAACACTTTAAAAATCAGCAAAAGGGTTATATAAATAAAATTTATTATGAAACAAAAGGCAAAAAACTATTATGTACATAGTTTAGTCCTATTCAGTGTCTACTTGGCGCTTCTTGGCTTGTCTCTTGTATTCATTAAATGGAGCATCTCTTGTCACTGTCCAGCAATAGTCTGCAAGCATTGATGGGCTCCATTTGCCCTGATAGCGTTTCTCCATTGTTGCAATGTCCTGGTGAAATCGCTCGCCATGCTCGTCGCTCACTGCTCCGCAGTTCGGTGGAAAAAAATCTAGATGAGAGTGCAAAAAATGTATCTTTAGTGACATGTTGCAACCAAGGCTTTTGTATGCCTTGAGGAGGTTTTCCACCAACAACCTGTAGTTGTCTGCCTTGTTGTTTCCGAGAAAATTTATTGCCACTAACTGGAAGGCTTTCCATGCCGTCTTTTCCTTGCCACGCAGTGCATGGTCAAATGCATCATCTCGAAGAAGTTCACGAATCTGAGGACCAACAAAGACCCCTTCCTTTATCTTAGCTTCACTTAACCTTGGAAATTTTCCACGGAGGTACTTGAAAGCTGCTTGTGTTTTGTCAATGGCCTTGACAAAGTTCTTCATCAGACCCAGCTTGATGTGTAAGGGTGGTAACAAAATCTTCCTTGATTCAACAAGTGGTGGATGCTGAACACTTTTCCTCCCAGGCTCCAATGACTGTCGGAGTGGCCAATCTTTCTTGATGTAGTGGAAATCTCTTGCACGACTATCCCATTCGCAGAGAAAACAGCAGTACTTTGTGTATCCAGTCTGCAGACCAAGCAAGAGAGCAACAACCTTCAAATCGCCACAAAGCTGCCACTGATGTTGGTCATAGTTTATGCACCTCAAAAGTTGTTTCATGTTGTCATAGGTTTCCTTCCTATGGACTGCATAACCAACTGGAATTGATGGCAAAAACATTGCCGTTATGCAGTAAAACAGCTTTAAGACTCGTCTTCGATGAATCAATGAACAGTCTCCACTCATCTGGATCGTGAACGATGTTGAGGGCTGCAATCACACCATCGATGTTGTTGCAGGCTACAAGATCACCTTCCATGAAGAAGAATGGGACAAGATCCTTTTGACGGTCACGGAACATGGAAACCCTAACATCACCTGCCAGGAGATTCCACTGCTGTAGTCTGGAGCCCAACAGCTCTGCCTTACTCTTGGGTAGTTCCAAATCCCTGACAAGGTCATTTAGTTCACCTTGTGTTATGAGGTGTGGTTCAGAGGAGGAGGATGGGAGAAAATGTGGGTCCTGTGACATTGATGGTTCAGGACCAGAAGTTTCATCCTCTTCCTCTTCCTCGTCTGACTCGAGTGAGAATGATTCTGGTGCATCAGGAACCGGCAGTCCTTCTCCGTGGGGTACTGGGCGTATAGCTGATGGAATGTTTGGATAATGTACAGTCCACTTTTTCTTCTTTGACACACCTTTCCCAACTGGAGGCACCATGCAGAAGTAACAATTGCTGGTATGATCTGTTGGCTCTCTCCAAATCATTGGCACTGCAAAAGGCATAGATTTCCTTTTCCTGTTCAACCACTGGCGAAGATTTGTTGCACAAGTGTTGCAGCCTATGTGTGGGGCCCACCTCTTGTCCTGATCTCCAATTTTGCAGCCAAAATAAAGGTGATAGGCTTTCTTAACCATAGTGGTTATACTGCGCTTTTGTGATGCAAAAGTCACTTCACCACAAACATAGCAGAAGTTATGCTCTGCTCACTTTGGCTAAACAGAAATGTGTCCCTTTGCAAAATCAAACACTGACAAATAAGAGAGCATGACACTGTATGATTTCTAGAGCTGATATAGGGCAATTTGTTCAGCAGAGTGATGTAAGCTTCGTTATGATTGCATCATCCACGACTTCTAGGAATAACATGATGCAATTCATATCATGTATGACGCAATACCAGCTTCAGATTGCATCATTCATTGTTTTGCCTAAAAAGCAAGTACTGTCCAAACCCAGTCATCGATTTATTCATAGATCCAGTCAAAGATGTATTTTAGTCATTTCTGGTTTAAATTGAGATCCCTTCCCTTTATAACTCACTTATCCTCCGCCATTCCCAAGTCAAGGGTCGTATATATTGACCCAATAGCATATCTTGAAAACTAGAGCCAATCAACAATTTTAAGCATCATTTTCGTTCTCAGTGACCCAGAATTAGTAAAGTTTGACTACATTTAGTTCAGAAGCATTTTGGCTGTAGAGCAGTGTTATTGTTTATCACCCATCATTGAGTAATGGGCCTATCCTGTCCTTGGTCTTCCTTTGGCTTCTAATGTATTTGTAGAATAATTTCTTGTTACCCTTTTTCTAGCTAGTTTATGGATTTCTATAGTGACATTATGAATGATATTTATGGCATTGTATTTTTATCATGGCATTATGATATTTTCTGTCATTAAATATCCTTTCTTAATGGTCCCTAACATTCTGTTAGCTTTTCTGACTGCAACCTCACATTGAGCCGATGTTTTCAGAGAACTATCCACAATGACTCCAAGATCTTTTTCTTGCGTAGTAACACCTAATTTAGCCCCCATCATTTTTAAGTATAGTTGGGATTATGTTTTCCACTGTGCATGATGTTGCATTTATCAACATTGAATTTCATATATTTTTGCCCCATCACCAGTTTTGTGAGATCCGTTTGTAGCTCTTTGCAATCTGCTTTGTACTTAACTATCTTGAGTAAATTGGCCAGCTCACTGTTCTCACCTTTTCCTGATCATTTATGAATATGTTGAACAGCACAGGTCCCACTACAGATCCTTGGGGTACCCTGCTATTTATCTCTCTCTGCTATGAAAATTAATTGTTTATTCCTATCCTTTGTTTCCTATCTTTTATCCAGCTACTGATCCACAAAGGGACCTTCCCTTTTATCTCATGACTACTTACTTTGCTTAAGACCCTTTTTCATTGATGGATATGTTGAACAGCACCAGTCCCAGTTTTTGCAGGGTGTCACAGTTTGGGGTGCAAATCCGGAGCAGTGAGGGGTTGTGTCACTGTCTTCCCCATATTTTGGGTGCATCACAATGTTTCAGTGTTGTAGCTCCCAACCTGGGCTGCTCACAACTACCCTACCAGCCTGCAGATCACACCCTGAGTGTTTGTGTGCTAGACAGCTCTGGTTCAGCAGTTTTGATCCCAGCATCCTGTAAACAGCCCCAGAGCAGCTTCCACCATCCTTGATTACTACTTGCAAGGTGACCCCAACACACTCCCAATACTGAATTTCCCCAAAACCAGGTGTCCTGAAGTGTTCCGCCCTCTCCTAGATAGCTCAGAGAAATGAAACATTTTGTTTGTTCCTTTAAAAACACAAAAGCACATCACAGCTTATTAGCTTAACTGGGAATAAATACACCCTTCCCTTTAAATGCAGCACTGAGTTGGTTTATGGTAGAAATGAATTAAATGTATTAACAACATGTACATATGGTTAAGTGAGTTCAAGTATAAGGAATGAAGATAGAAAAGTGACAGGTAAAACATAACAAAATATGCTTCTAAATGTTTAAAACTTAATCTAGCAAGATACAGGCTTTGTTGAGGATGGTTTCTCTCAACAGTCATTTTTCCTCCAAGCCATAGCTAACTTTCCCTCACTCAAGACCTTCCACAAAAGTACAAGGTATTGGTGTCTCTTGTCTTCTTAGGTGAAAGATCTTTGCCTAAGCAGGTTTCTCTCTTATATTCAGTTCCAGAGACTTCAACACCAACCCCCACCTTAGTGAAACACCTTACTACTTGTGAAATTTTAATTGAATAAATTATACAGTGTTCATCTACCCCCACCTTGGTTGAAGGACCCATCTTTTTCAGCTTGCAAGAGTTCTGGCCTCTTGTGTCTGTCCAGTGATGGATGCCAAAGATGACTTCCATCCTTGCTTATATCTCCCAAAGTTAAATGACCTTGCTTCAAGAGGCAGGATAATCTCATGCTATTCTTCCCTTCTTGTAAATGGGGCTTCCATTGTTTCTGATTCCACCATGCTTAATTTACATAGGAGACATGTAAATAGCTGTGACATACCCTTCCGTCTGGGCAAACTAAATAGCCTAATATCAATAAGTTTCCATAATTCTTTATGTAGTGTTAATGCATACATTTCACAGTGATATTAATCATCAGTGTGTCATTAGCTTTCAGAAAATACCACACTCTGTACACTTTTATAATCAGGGCCGGCTCTAGGATTTTTGCCGCCCAAAGCAAAAACAATTTTTGCCGCCCCCCCCCCCCCCGTTTTTTAATTACCCCCACCCCCGGCCCCGCCTCAACTCCGCCCCTTCCCCAAATCCCCAGCCCTGCCTCCTCCCCCCAGGCTGCTCGGGATCTCCCCCTCCCTCCCAGGTTTGAGAGCCTGGGAGGGAGGGGGAGACTCCGAGTGGCCGCGGCGCGGGCGCCGCTTCTCCCCCTCCCTCCCAGGCTCTCAAGCCTGGGAGGGAGGGCAAGTAGCGGCGCGCGAGCGGCAGCGGAGATAAGCTAGGGCGGCCGGGGCACATTTTTAGAGGCGGCATTCTGGCGCCGGCCATGCCACCCCTAAAAATGTGCCGCCCCAAGCACCAGCTTGTTTAGCAGGTGCCTAGAGCCGGCCCTGTTTATAATACAGTAATATTGCATTGCAACTAGTTGCTTCTCACTTGAAGTTCAGGCCCTCCCTCCGCCCCCATCTTTATAGAGCAGGGAACCTTTCAAATGGATTCTTCCAAGAAGTGAAACCCAGATCAAGCTTCTCTCTGCTGCTGGGTGTAGATGCCATGCTATCTTCTAGTGTGAAGTTTGCCTCCAGCCCTTGATAGTTTGATGGGTCTGTTTACTGCTTAGATTAAATTGAGGTAAACACACATTCCTTTGTTTAGGATAGATCTGTTTAACAACACCCACACACCTGGATTGAGCACATTTTAGTTCTTATACCAGCATGTGTCCACAGGTCTGTATGCCCATCACGTACATACATGACACAAGAATATTAATGATTAGGGCTCCGTGTCTGTCACTGAGGTAGCAGAAGTCACAGATTCTGTGACTTCCTGCAACCTCCGTGACTTCTGCAGTGGCCTGTGTGGCTGACCCCATCCACAGGGACACCTAAGCAGGCAGCCCCGAGGACAGCCACACTGGCCGTTGCTGGAGCGGCCCTGCAGCCAGCCACTCAGGCAGTCCCACAGCCAGCTGCACCGGCTGCTGCTCTGGCAGCCCCAGGCAGCTGGCCCTGGGGACCACCTGACAGCAGCCGATGTGGCTAGCACCAGGGACTCAGCGGTCCTGGGGTGGCTGGAGCAGCTGCTGGCTCCCCAGAACTCCCCCCTCTTGGCAGCAGCCGGAACAGCAGCAGGCCCCCCGGAGCTTCCCCCTCCAAGCGGTGGCTAGAGTGGCAGTCCCCCCCGCGGGGCTCCCTCTTCAATGGGGGCCAGAGAAGCAATGTGTCCCCTGGGGTTCCCCTCCTGTAGCGGGCCCCCGGCTTCCTTCCCCCCATACCCCCACCCCCAAGATTCAGTCATGACTATTTTTAGTATAAATCATGGACAGGTCAGGGGCCTTGATTTTTTGTTTTTGCCTATGACCTGTCCATGACTTTTTCTAAAATTACTCATGATTAAATCGTAGCCTTATTAATGATCAGTGAGTTATTAATTTTCAAATTATAGAATCATAGAAGGTTAGGGTTGGAAAAGATCTCAGGAGGTCATCTAGTCCAACCCCCTGCTCAAAGCAGGACCAACCCCAGCTAAATCATCAAATGATACATCACTAGGCATATTTTATACCAAGATTATTACAACAGTGTGTAGGGTGTGAACGCAGGGATGCTTACTGTCACACGTACAAGTCCTTGGGGGACCTTGCCATTACCTCGCACTACTGTGAAAACTGAGCATTTATTCCTACCCTTTGTTTCCTATCTTTTAACCAGTTACTAATCCATGAGAGGACCTTTTCTCTTATCCCATGACTGCCTACTTTGCTTAAGAGCCTTTGCTGAGGGATTTTGTCAAAGATTTTATGAAAGTCTGAATACAAGGCATAATACTAATACAACTGATAAAATCTGCATTTAATGTTTTATTTGCATGAACATAGCCTGTAGACAACAGTTACTGCTAAGGATAATTGCGAGAGATTCAGGAGGAACAGACTATACTACTATTAGGTCAGCTGCTAAAAAAATATACTGCACCACATCTGATAATAAGCATTTCTCCATCATCTAACTCTTATGCGTTCAGCTAAATAGAACTAGCAGGATTATCTCCAATAATGGCATTTAGTGATTCCTAATATTGTTACAAATTTAATTCATTTTTATCCAATCTGAATATGACTTTTTTTTATTCAAGTCCACACCTGCCTCTGTGACATGTACTGTTATCAGTGTTCACTTTCAGTTCCTGTACACTCTAAATTGTGTAATCTCTTATGACCCCCAAGTGTTTCATAGTCATATCTTGTTTTTTCCACTCCTAATCGGGTAATACACAACGCCATACGTCAATTCTTTTCAATTTATGGCCAACACTCTCATCCATTTTCTCTTGTTCTAATAGCATTCATCACTGGATGCAAGAGAATTGTCTACAGCTACAGTCTACAGCTTAACCTGAAGATGTTACTTGTCAGGTTGAACACAACTTCTCTCCTGCTTGTGCTACAGATGACCTCATGCTCTTAATTCCAAGCTTTCCTTATCACATACTTCTTCCACTTGTCACAATAGCCCACAAAGAAGAGGCAATATGCTTTCTTTTTTTTACAAAACAAAACAAAAAGCAAACAACACCCACCACCTTCAACACACACATAACAACCTGCACTGCTTGAAGATTGAGCATTCAAGTTTCATATGTTTGCATTGTATAGCCTGTGTCTTATTTAGATTGCAAAATCCTTGGGGTGATAGGTAGAGGGTGCAAAGTCCTTGGGGCAGAGTTCTTCTCTGCTGGAAGAGCTCCAGGAATATCTTTATTTGATAAATAATCAATAATCATCAACATTTATGATAAATAATGTTGTTCAGTTCATATCTTTTAGCCTCTCTTTATATGGATCTGCATTGTAGGTTCAGAATCTGGGTATTAGGTGGTAATTTTTAATTCTGTCATTACAAACGCCTCAGCTTCTGAAGAATTCTGCCGCCTGGTGTCTTGTACCTTTATTTTTACATACAAATACCACCTTGAGATTACTACAGTTTTCTACAGAACATCTTAATGCTAGAGATTTCAATAAATTCAAGTTTTTCCTCCCAGAATTATTACCTATTTCGAATATCTGATTTATCTTACCTTCATTTGGTATGTTCTTCAATGGCCTTGGGATGGTATTTGCATTATTTCTAAGACCCTATGGTTACGCACATGCTTTTTAAAAAAATAATAATAATCTTTTCTTATACTTTGTACTCTTTTAATTCCAAAATGCACATTGAAACCAAGTTTAGAATTTGTTCATTTTATATATCCAGCATGTGGAAATCTAGAATTCTCTCCAGTTTTTAGGTAGAGGGTGAAGAGGCCACAAGTGAGGGGTAGATCCACAAAGGGGACTTAGAGTCAGAATTGCCTTGCTGCCCAAGGGAATCCACAGACCTATCTTAGGCCCTGTGACTCCCTCAATGATGTATAAGGAGGGTTAGGCACCTAAGAATGGGATTCACAAAAGCCAGCAAGGTGAGCAGTGAACTGCCTAAGTTAGTCCAGTAGGAAATGCTGAGGAGAGTGAGGTGGCCAAAGCCCCACCCTTTAACAGTAGGCTCGAGGGAGGCACCTATCTCTGCTCAGGATTCATAGCTATGAAACTTCTTCTGGAGTTACACCCCATACTGCAGGGATTCAAGCCCTCCGAAGGGATGTGGGAGACCTAGGTTCAAATCCCATTTCTCCCTGATTTAGAACAGGTGTTCAAACCCAGGTTTCCTGTATAAGTGCTCTAGCGACTGGTGTATTGGGCACTCGCAATTTCACCTATTGAAGCCGTTCCACTTTATAGAATATTTAAAATAGTCATTGGAGCCGGGACTGGAACCTGAGACTG
Source organism: Emys orbicularis (assembly GCF_028017835.1). NCBI lineage: Eukaryota > Metazoa > Chordata > Testudines > Emydidae > Emys > Emys orbicularis. Next base: position 109,144,131 of record NC_088687.1, read on the forward strand.
CCAGGAAAGTGCACTAACTACTAGACAAGAGTCATTCTAACTCTCTGATGGCACCAATTCATCCTTCTCTTTTTGTGTGGGGCACAATTCAATAGGAAGCCTCTGAGCACACCAATACTTAGACCTTGTCTACGCTGGCAGCAGCACGTAGCACATATGTAGCTACATGCCACAGTGAAAAGCAGGCTGTGTCCACACTGCAATGTGAAGGGGAGCTGCTGTATCCTTTCCCTGCTACCTCCCCATCCCCGCCAGAGCCTACCCCGGCTGCCAGAGCCCTTCCCTATGGAGGGGAAAGGCTCCATCAGCAGGGAGGCAGCAGGACACTACAGTGCTAAAAAGAGCAGTGTAGACCTGGGAGTACTACTTGGGCATGTAAAGAGCCATGAAGGCTATTAACCTAGGGTTCTGGCATATCTTTATTCTACATGTCTAAATAGTGTCTCACCATCTATACTGCCATGTTGGTGGGGTGGATGTACTCTCCATGCTGCTATAAGTATAGACATAGCCTTAGGTGCCAAGGAACTTTAGGCACCTACGGGGCTAGGCAGGGGTATTTTTAGGTACTAAAGTTTGGGCATAAGCTTCTAATGTACTAATAGGTGCCTAAATCCCTTTATGGATCTAGCCCCAAGAGCCTCATCCTCAGTTGGTATTCATCAGAGTTGTGTAATTTACTTTAGTGGAACTGCACTGATAAACACCAGCTGAGGATCTGACTTCAAGCTTCGATAAATTTTTCTTTAAAAACAGAATGATAAAGAGGGGTTATTAGATGTTAGAACAAAATGACCTTGCCCATAAATTTCAAGAAAACATGCTAATTTGACTTGCTTGGGTTGACATAAGGGCTGGTCAAAAACATAATTGATGGAACAGTTTTCTGTCAAAAATGCAGTTTCATTGAAATCAAAACATATTGTGAGAATATTGTGTCAATTTAAACAACATTTGCAAAGGGAAAGTGTCAAAACAAATAATTTCAACTTAGTCATTTCATTTTGATAATGTTAAAATATTTGGTTTTCATAATATTGAAACATTTTGTTTTGATAAAAATGTTTCATTTTGATTTTCTCATTTTGCTTCATTTTGTTTTGGCTTTTATATTATATTATATTATATTATATTTATATTATATTATATTATATTTCAACATTATAAAAATGAAACATTTCATCATTATTGAAACAAAATGTTTCAGTGTTTCCAAATTGGTTGTGGTTTTTGTTTTTTGTTTATTTGTTTTTGTTTTTTTGCTATTTCCATACTGCAGTAAATTTTGAAACGGTGATTTTTTTTTGTTCTGATTTAGAATTAAAACACATTTTGAAATGTCAATATTTCTCATGGAATGGAAATTCCATTTTACAACTAGTTCTAGTTGATATAATGGGTTAGATTCACAAAAAGACTTAGGTACCTAAGTACCAGAATCAGGCCCCACTGGGATTCACATAACCTCTGTTCAGCTCCCACCAAACCCTGTGGTCATCTAAACTCGTGCAACACCTAAATGTTTGCTGTAAATACTCCTTCGGTGCCTATATTTCTGCCTCTGAGCATGTGCACTGCACCAGGCATCTGGACACCTAAGGCCCAGACCAATGCATGAACCAGGGAAGGATAGTGGTATCTCTTTCTAAGTCTCCCGCAGGGCTTTATACAATAGGCAAACTCAGAGCTCACCTACTAGATCGGGCCCCTGTAGACAAGTTTACACAAAGCTTTTAACCCCATATTTAGGGTACTCAATTGGGATATTGAAGACCCCCCAGTTCATGGCCTCCTCCACCTGATGAGGAGAAAAGATTTGCATAGGGATCTGCTACCTCTCTGGTGAGTGCCGTAGCCACTCAGCTATGGGATGTTCTGATATGGGCAGCAGTGCAAGTACGGCGGTACGGTATGCCATACCAGCAAGATATTTATAGCCAGTACGGCATACCAGAAAGACACAAGAGGAGCCAGGGACCCCACGCCTCCTCTGGCATGGCTGTACCACCCCCACCCTACCCCACCCCGCCCTTCCATGGAGCTGCCTCTCCTCCAACTCCATCTGTATAGCAGCAGCTCTTCTGGCAGCTGTACCGCCCCCAGCCCTGTCCTCCATCGGGGCTGCTGCTTTAGTACACAGACAGAGGACGACGATGCAGCTCTGTGGAAGGGCAGGGGGTAGGGCTGGGGTTTTTACTCCTTTCCCTGCTGTGGTTCCGAAGTCTCCAGTGCAGCAGAAGGAGGACAAAGTAGCCCCCCCCCCCCAGGTAATGTGGGATGGATCATTGGGAGGGGATGGGGAGAGTTTGGGGGCCCCGGGCTGGGGGCAGAGTCACATGGAGGATCACGTTGGGAGGTCACGGTTCCCCCCTTAGTTGGCGCCCCCCCATACCAATAATAAATTGATTTTACTTGCACCACTGGATATGGGGCTCCCTCTGTCAATCTTTTTGAAGATGTTCCACTGTGTATAAATAAATAATCAATGGACAAGACAGAGAGAGAGAGAGAGAGAGAGAGAGCATGCAACATGAGAGTAACTCTATCTGATGGTTAGAGCACTCAGCTGGGAGATTGGAGATGTAGGAGCCAATCCCCCTGCTCCAATGACCCTTTAATTATTTATCCAAACAGGTGAGACTTGAACTCTGAGGGTCTCCCAGCTGAGTACTATAACCACTGGGCAAGAAGCTATGAGGGAGATTCTCCTGGTCTCTCCCCCTGCCCCTAGCCAAAATGGCACAGACCCTAACATCAAGAGAGGGTTCACAGTTGAGAATCAACCAAGCAAAGGGAGGCATCCGTGCAGCCTGGACTTGGTGCCTATTTCCAAGAGTGGGGCAGGGCTTAGCACACCCACCCTAGATTGGCACCTCCCGTTGGCTAGCTTAGGCAAGACGAAACCTAGCATGCTGTTTTTTGTGAGTCCCATTCTGAGGTGCTTGTCTGTCCCCACTCATTGTATAGGGACCCTAGGCACTGAACTCAGGCTTTGTGAATCAGTGATTTTTCTCAGAACCTAAAAGTTAGGTGTGGTGATGCTCAGCTTCACTTTGCCTAAGTTTCTTTGTGAATCCAGCCCGTAGTTTATAACTGATTCATGAAATAGTGAGTTTTAAAAATGTAATTATTTTTTTGTTACAGAAATATTGCTATGAGTGTGAATAAAGTTGTGATTTGGAAAATTATATTACTGATCCTTGTAAGGTATTTATTTGATAAATTCTACAGTTTGCCTGACCAGTATGCTCCCAACTTAAAATTACATTTTAATTATTTTATATTATGTTGACCATGGTCCATGCAAAGTCCATGGCAGAACCTAACATTCTATATTTCATTTTAGCAAGAGAGTCGTGGCTTTGTTAACATCCTATTAAATTAAGCAATAATCTTCTTCACTATATCTGTCTTCACTATAAATTAGGACTATTTGAAGACTTGGAGATAAAGCCAAAGGGTTTCAATACTCTTAGGCAAACAGGCAGTAAGAATCTGTAGAGGATTATTAATATTTTTTAATTAATTTTAAACTTATCATAATTACTTACTTTTATTTTTCTTTGGATCCTAACAACCTTGCTCAGGAGTCAATGTGGTATTTTTAATACATTATGTTAACTCACTGTCAAATGTATGTGCCTCATTACATGAAGGAGTACCCTCTTAACTTCTGCGTGTTTGTTATATTTACCCACAGCGTACCAGATCTTGTAAAGTGCTCAATACCCTTGACTCCCATTGTCTTCAGAGGCAGTCAAGTGTGCTTAGCAACTTGCAATAAATGATCAGAACCTTGCAAGGTAGGTCCCAGCTATTTGCAGTAAAAAGAGCAGCTCATTTATAAACCTTTTAGAATGCCATGTTGATAGAACTCAACAGCATGTGGCAAAGTAGTGTTGTATCATCTTGTGGTGATAGAAGGCAGCATGGGGGAAAGACTGGCAACAAAAGAATAAATTTATCTACAGAGAATTCTGCTCCCCAAACAAGTCCATAACCAGGATGACAAAGTGAGTGTGTGCATTGTATGAAACTCTATAAGGGCAGTTCCCTGGTTTTTCACCCTCGTTCCAATAAAAGCCTCCATTAGATTATCTTCCATAGTTATTTGTAGTGGCACTGAAGCCATGTTGGTCCCACGATATGAGAGAGACAAGGTGGATGAGGGAATATCTTTTACTGGACCAACTTCTGCTAGTGGAAGTTATAAGACTCTGAGCTTCACAGAGCTCTTCTTTAGGTCTGGGGAAGAAACCAGACTGTCTGAGCTAAATAATCACTTAAAATATTGTGAGAGACCACTTAAAATGAAGTGGTCTATTGAGGTTTAGATTGTTAAGCATTGTTACTTGTGTGGTAAAAGACCACTTAAAGTGAAGGGGGTAAGTAAGGGTCAGCAGATCAATGTAATGAACCATAAAACTACAGTCTCTGTTGAGTCCACAGTTTTTAGTGTCTAGCAGATTTATTAATTTAATTTCCCAGATTTGGCTTTTGAAGGTGTTGTGCAAGTTTCCTTTGAGGACGAGTACTGAGAGATCAGGTATGGAGTGAGGGCTTTCTGAAAAATGTTCGCCCAAGGGTGATATGGTGTAATTACATCTATTGCTTTAGGGAAAAAATCAACTGTGAAATGAACATTATATCCATCATCATCCACCTATACCACCAAGAAAATAGCTATATAGTCCCTGAAATCAAACCATCATGTAGTGAGCAAACCAGCTAAAATCATTGTCCTTAATCATGATGATTATGTCAACAATGCCAACCTACTATAAAGAACAACAAAGACCCACACTACAATTCATACAGAAAATTAAAGATACCCAAAAGGCCTTCCCCCAAACAACTCCAAGAAAAACTCTACAACCTCAGCCTTCACCTCCCTATATACACCAACATCCCTCACCATGGTAGTATCACTGCCCACCTCAAGTATCTACAAGATAATGTACAACACTGAGAAATCCACCCTAAACACATCACCAAATTCATCCATTTCATCTTCACCCCCAACAACTTCACATTTAACAACAAACACTTTGTCCCAAACCATGGGAACAGTCATGGTTACCTGGATGGCTCCCCAGTAAGCCAAGCTCTTCATAAGCCACCTAGAAGAAGAATTTCTTGAAAAATGCACCACAAAACCAATGACATACCTAAGATACATTGATGATATTTTAATTCTCTGGATAGAAGACCTAAATTCCTTCATAGATTTCCACCACAACTTCAACAATCACGACACATTCATCAAACCCCCTTTAGAACACATCAACACCAGCATCAATGGCCTGGACACCACAATTAGCTTCAACAATGGAACCCTACAAACAACTATACACTAGCAACTGATGGATCACCGTGCTTACCTCCACAGATCTAGCAACCACACTAGACCCATCAAAAATCAGTTATGTACAGCCAGGCACTCAGATACCACAGAATTTGCTCTGAAAAAGAAAGTCCAAGATACACTTATAAACACACTTAAAACTGCCTTTCCTAAAAAGGACACTTCACCAGGGAAGTAGATTGCATCATGGAAAGGGACATCCAAATACCCCAGAAGAACCTGCTTCAGTACAGAAAACAAACCAACCAACCACAGACTACACACCTCTAGCTGTCACCTACCACCCCACACCAGAACCCTTATGGGGCATTATGAGACAATTACAGCCCATATTTGAAATAAATCTTTCCCCACTACAGATAAAGCCCCAGGCAGCAGGGAAAGACTCTGGCAGCTCCCTGCTGATAGAGCCTTTCCCTGCTGCTTCCCTTCTTCCCTCCTCCCACACAGAAAATCAAACTAGATGATCATGATGGTCCTTTCTGACCTTAAAAGCTATGAATCTATGATACATATATAGGATATACATTGAAATTGATTGTGATGTGGTATAAGATTGTTATCTGCATGAGTTTGCGGTGAGTTTTATTAGCATGAGTAGTGATACCATGAGTCAGAAATGCAGGACCTCCCCATAACTTATCAAGAAGGAGACTGTGATGTGGAAAAAAACAACAGAAGGAGCTGGCGATTAGATGGGAACTTTCTAGGGCTCCCAGGAGGGCCATCAGTCATACCTGACAGAAAAAGATATGTGCTAGCCAGGGTCCTATTTGACCCATCTTTTTAATTGGAAAAAGAGCTATTCCTGCAGCTTCTTCTCTCAGCACCAGTCCAGGCAGGGAGGAGAATAATATGATGCCCTCCAGGTAAGATGAATTGTGTGACAAAAGGGAAGGGAGAGAATGGAAGAAGAGAGGAACAGACATGGAGCTATAAAAGGGGGAAGGAAGAAAGAAATATTAATCATGGGTAGAAAAATATCAAGGAACATGATTATGTAGGAGGAGGGGTCTGAGTATCAGGCTAGGGCAGGGAGCTGCTGAAATGTTTCCCTGCTGCCTCCCCCTGCCAGAGCCAGAGCCGTAACTAGGCATTTTAGTGCCTGGGGTGAGCAAGCATATTTAGACCTCTCAGAGAGGTGATGCATTTGGGGGACACATGGGGGCACGTGGGGTCACGTGCCCCCCCCCCCCCGAATTTTTTTTGTTGTACCCTCCCCAACCCAGGCTAGGTGGCCCACTTAGGTGAGTCAGGGAATGGAGATGGTGCTCCCTCTCTGAGTCGCCTCTGAGTCCCATCACTAGGGTTGCCAACCCTCCTGGTTTCGCCGGAAGCCTCCAGGAATCCGGCCTTATCTCCCGGAGGCTACTAAAGCCAAACCAGGAGATTTTAGGTGCTAAAAGTCCAACGGTGCAGCGGGGCTAAGGCAGACTCCCTGCGTGTCCTAGCCCCACACCGCTCACGGAAGTGGCCAGCATGTCCCTGTGGCCCCTGGGGTGGGGCAGGAGGCTCGCACGCTGCCCACGCCCACAAGTGCCAGCATCACCCCCGCAGATCCCACTAGCTACAGTTTCTGGCCAATTGGAGCTGCGGAGTCAGCACTCAGGGCAGGGGCAGCACATAGGAAACCCCTGCCCAACCCTGGGGATGCATGGACATGGTAGCCACTTCCAGGAGCGGTGCGGGCTAGGACAGGCAGGGAGCCTGCCTTAGCCCCACCGCACCACTGACCAGGAGCTGCCCAAAGTAAGTGCCACCTGGCTGGAGACCGCACCCCTCACCCTGTCCCGCACCCCAATCCCTTGCCCCATCCCTGAGCCCCCTCCCACACTCAAATTCCCTCCCAGAGGCCGCACCACCTCCTGCACCCCAATCTCCTGCCCCAGCCCAGAGCCCCTGACTGCACTCAAACTCCCTCCCAGAGCCTGCACCATGCACCCCCTCCTTCACCTCAACCCCCTAACCCAGTCCAGAGTCCCCTCCTGCACCCAAAATCCCTCCCAGAGCTTGCACCACACACCCTCTCCTGCACCCCAACTCCCTGCCCCAGGCTCAGCCCAGAGCCCCTCCCACATTCCGAACCCCTTGGCCCCAACCCAGAGCCCGCACCCCCTCCTGCACCCCAACCCCCTGCCCCAGCCAGGTGAAAGTGAGTGAGGGTGGAGGAGAGCGAGCGACAGAGGGAGGGGGGTGGTTGAGCACAGCAGGGCCTCGAAGAATAGGTAGGGCATGGGTGAAGCCACAGGGAACGGGTGGGGCAGGTGGCGGGGCAAGGATGTTTGGGTTTGTGTGATTAGACAGTTGGCAACCCTACCCATCACACGGGGCTGGCCTGAGCTGCCTGGCCTCCCTGCTGTGCACCCTGGGCAGCTGCCCTGCTTGTCCCACCCTAGCCACAGCCCTGGCCAGAGCCTTTCACTGGCATGTGTAGCTACACACTGCAATGTGGACACTTCCTGCTTTTCACTGCAGTGTGTAGCTACACATAACCCACAAACTGCTGAAAGTGGAATTTAGTATAAACGTAGCCTTAGAGATTGTTATCTAGTGACCTCTTAATGAATTATTCTTGTAGCTCTTTTCTGGACTCTTCCATCCCCCACCCTCCCATCCACACATATTATTTGAAGGATGGACACCAACACTGGCACAATATTCCAGTAACAGTCTCACCAATGCTGTATACAGAGATAATATCTCCCTGTACCGTCTTAATAATCCCGATTTATATATCCCTGAATTGCATTAGCCCTCTTAGCCACAGCAACACACTGGGATCTCAAGGATCATAGTGGATAATCACCTGAACATGTCTTAACATTTTAAGTCATCTGCATTGTATTTTGTGTCAAAGGAATTGTCTCAAAAGCACTGCAAAATAAAAATTGTATTCTCCTCTCAATGTGCAGTTGCAAATCCCTTTAGTGTTAATGAGCTTTATGAAGGTCTGGGGAGTGGAATAAACTTCTAATAGCAGTATACTTTCAGTATACATAATTATATTTTTGCTCTGTTGTAAAACAGAATTAATGTCATGTTTATAAATGTGTCTATAGATACTGTGAAAAAGTTTTCAGTCAGATTCTCAGATACTGAATTATTACACATTCTACGTTCTCTTGCCAAAAGAAGCCTTACCCAAATGACCACAGTATGCTGTCTTCTTAAATCAAATGGTAAATATAATATCCCAACACTTTTTCATATGAAAAAATAACTATAACTGGTATCCTTTCATAGAACCTCAGGAGGTCATCTAGTCCAACCCCCTGCTAAATCAGCCCAGCCAGGGCTTTGTCAAGCCTGAACTTAAAAACCTCTGGGGGAATGATTCCACAATTTATTTCTTAATAGGGGAACAATATTAACCAAGTAGACTATCTCTACAAAAGAATCTGAGATCTAGCTGAGAAGCTGACAGTAAGTTCTGAAATGCATTTTTCTTAACATGTGTGACAGACCCAGACCAGTGGGGTACAGGAGTCTGGTAGAGGGCAAATATACTGGTCACTGGATGAGTAGTTTTCTGTTCCCTGAGTGACCAGAGCAGGGGCTGCACTAGAGTAATCAGGAACCTGCTAGAACCTGTTAAGGCAGGCAGGCTAATTAGGACACCTGGAGCCAATTAAGAAGAAGCTGCTAGAATCAATTAAGGCAGGCTAATCAGGGCACCTGGGTTTTAAAAGGAGCTCACTTCAGTTTGTGGGCTGAGTGTTTGGAGCTGGGAGCAAGAGGCGCAAGGAGCTGAGAGTGTGGGTGTGCTGCTGGAGGACTGAGGAGCACAAGTGTTATCAGACACCAGGAGGAAGGTCCTGTGGTGAGAATAAGGAAGGTGTTTGGAGGAGGCCATGGGGAAGTAGCCCAGGGAGTTGTAGCTGTCATGCAGCAGTTACAGGAGGCACTATAGACAGCTGCAGTCCACAGGGCCCTGGGCTGGAACCTGGAGTAGAAGGCGGGCCTGGGTTCCCCCCCAAACCTCCCAATTGACCTGGACTGTGGGCCCTTCCAGAGGGGAAGATCTCTGGGCTGTTCCCCAACCCACATGGTGAATCTCTGAGGCAGGAAAATCCACCAATAAGTGCAGGACCCACCAAGATAGAGGAGGAACTTTGTCACACATGTTGGCTCTTTCTTGTCTTTGCTGTAGTTGCAGTTTTCCTAACAGCACTCAGTGTAAATTGATGAGGTTCAGAGAAGATATTGTAAAAATGCTCATTCCAGTATTTGGACTGCTAGCCAAGCAATTCTTTCCTATTCAGCATCAGTAGTATAATGCTCTTTCTTTTATGGATTTCTATTATTATGAGTTTTCTTAAGGAATCTTGCTAGAAAATGTGGTGTGGTGATGATCAAATGCATCTAATAACTTGGGGCTTTTTTTATTTGATCAAAGGTGGTAGTGTAAATACAAAAGAAGTTGCCATGGTATCCTCAGCATAGAGCCCTGTCAGCTGCAGGATTTTAGTTTTGTTGTCTAGGCAGAAAAATTATGAGTGGGGGGAAATGAGTTTTCATAATATGAGATGTCTTCCACCCAACTGAGGAAAAATCTTTGAACAGAAGAGTCTCCTGCAGAGCAACCAATTGCCTAAGCAACAAAAAGTACTGGCAAGTAATGTGAACACATGAAAGTGTTATTGAAGGGTGTGATCAGAATGGTTTCATATCCTTCTATCTATTGCACATGGTTACTACTTGGTTATCTACAAATGCATGCAATTTAAAATATTATTTCATTAGGACTGTGAAACTAAAATTTCACCCTATAAATTGGTTAAAATCCTGTAACCATTTAAGCAAACTATTTCCCTGTGTATGTACCACAAATCAGAAATGGTAAATAATCTTGACTGCATCATCCATTATATATGGTTATTATTGTTATTGGAGCACACAAGCTTGGGTGGTTTAGGTGCCATACAAACACCCTGGACGATTGTAACATGCAGCTGGGGAGGTTAGATGTGTGTCAGCTCCTTGCCCCACCATTCTGTGATCCTCAGCAGCAAACATTTCAAGGCTCTCCCAGCCCAAACCTTGCAGGTAACAATCAATGAACTCTAGCCTGCAAGCTCCTCAGAAATGTCTCTTTGCAATGCATAGTCTCCTTCCATGGTACATTCACAGAAGCTATTATGTTCACAGCTCTTTTAAGGAGTCTGGACATTAAAGCTTATCAACTTAACTGGGGTAAACAGACCCTTCCCTTCAAACACAGCACTGAGTTTGTTTATAGTAAAAATAAAACAAGTTTCTTAACAAAATGAGAGGTTAAGTGATATCAACTTAGAAGAAATAAAGTTAGAAATGGTTATAAACCCACAACAGTAAAAATAAGCTTTCTAATGGCTACAACCTAACTTAACAAGCTACAGTCTTTGTCCAAGGTAGTTTCCTCACCAATCTTCCTTTCTCAGCAATATCTGGCTAACTCTTAGGTCGGATCCCCCAAAGTCTAAAGTGTGTGTTTTCCTTGTCTCCTCAGGTGATGGAGAATTCAAAGTCTTTCTGTGGCTCCTTAGATCGCAAAGTCTGCCTTTATTTTAAGGGATTCAGTCTCCTGTCTCCTACAGGGGGGACCATGGGAACCACAGCCAATGGACCTGAGGGGGCAGTGCCTGTGGATGGGGCAGCACGTAGAGCCACCTGGTTGCACCTCCGCATAGAAGCCAGAGGGGGGGACATGACCCTGCTTCCGGGAGCTGCTTGAGGTAAGCACCCCTGAGCCCCCACACACCCCAACCCCCTGCCCTGATACCCTCCCATACTCTGAACCCCTCAGCTCCACCCTCCAGCCCAGAGCCCCCTCCTGCACTTCAAACCCCTCATTCCTGGCCCCACCTCAAAGCCCACACCCCCAGCCAGAGCCCTCACTCCCTCCTGCACCCCAGCCCCCTGAGCCAGCGTGGCGAAAATGAGTGAGTGAGGGTGGGGAGAGCGAGTGAGGGGGGATGGCGTAAGCGGGGGCAGGGCCTCGGAGAAGGGGCAGGGCATGGGTGGGCCCTTGGAGGGCGGGGCAGGAGGCGGAGCAAGGGTGTTCAGTTTTGTGCAAGTAGAAAATTGGCCACCCTAAGTCCCCTGAAGTATGTTCCAATATGATGCTTTCTGCTGCAATTTTACAATGTAATCGTTCTCTTCCTGCAGCCTTGGATACAAATGAGTAGCCCATTGAATCTGGCTACACCTGAGGTGTTTAGGCACTACCTCGACATGCCTGGTTTAAATACTTTTTTTTTAATCACGGACTTCACTGATATTATGCTTTGAATATCTATAATTCCCCACACAGCATTATCACATACATTTTGCAATGATATGATTGACCAGTGTGGTGGTAGTTTTGAAATGATCTCAGGCATATTTTTGTACAAATATCATTGCAGTTGTGGGTGGGGTGTGAATACAGGTTGCCTAAAGACACACAGACACAGTCAACACCTCAAATAAATATCAATTTTATGTAACAATGATGTGACCAATGAGTATAACAATAGCAGTGAAAAGGAAGGGAGGACAAGAGTAATGATAGTTAGATAACATGGTTAAGCACGTTAGCCACTGCACAGCTAGATGGTTCCAAGTAATGTGACGTGTTGAGTTTTTTTTTTCTTGTTGCAAAAGCTTGGTTGCATCATGCACATTATACCCCACCCCTGTTCCAATGATGTATTTCTTTTAATTGTTTGGTGTGTAATAACAGTGTCCAGCCATGATAAAAGTAATGAATAATAACACAGGCAGTTTAGGAAAGGAGGAACAGTGAAATAGTCTTGCACATGGGATTGGTAAGAAAGGTTAAATACAACTTATCTAATTTTTTTAAATGATACAGTAAGATAGACATTATATGGCCTAGCACACTCTCCATTTGAACTAGTCATGGTCTCCAAGACCAAACTCACAACTCTACAAGTTGAGTCCAAAACCTGTGCTCCAGAATAGCTCCATGATCATGTTAAAAGAGATGAACAATGTCAATGGTGAACACTGATAGCAAATACAATTAGTTGCTCAGAGCCCTGCTCACACCTAAGCTCTGTCGGGATTCTCATATGAGGTATTCCCCCATCTATCTTGCCTGCAGAGCTTAACCTGGTAAGCATGCTCAGAGTATATCTACTGTTTCAGACCCCATTCAAATGGCAGCTGAGGGTGAGAAGGTCAGGGATTGTTGGATCATGCTGGCTGGTATATGTGTGTTGCAGACTATGCAAAAACCCAGTGGTTAGGGCACTCAGATGGATGTGAGAGGGTAAGGTTCAAGTCCCTGCTACAATAAATATTAATTATTTATACCAGAGGGATCAGCTCCAACAGGATAGGGTCACCCCAGAATACCCTTAGTTGGCTTTCACCTGGGCTATAACAGACCTAGCTTAAAAAGTCACTGCACCAACCAAGGCAGAGAAGGGATTTGTACTTGGTATGTCTACATCCTAGCTAAGCACCCCACCACTAGGATATTCTAGAAACTTGCATATCTGCTCATTTTTATTCAGGGCCTAATGCTGCAGCCATGCTCAACAAATGCTTACACGATTGGGCCCTGCTGGGGAGATAAGTGGGGGGAAAACCTAATTCAGGAATTCTGCCGGGGGGTTCAGATTGACTGAGGTCACTGCGCAGCTCATAATCTGAGCAGCATCAGGATTTAGGCAGCTTTGTGCATGCCCACAAGTGGAAATGTATGGACTTATACCTGAAACATAAAATACTGAACTTCAGCTATAGTGCAGTAAAACAAAATCAATGGTTGAAGAGAAAATGGAGTCCTTGCATTAGGACAAGTGCACATGCAGGATATTTTGGATTCTTTCAGGGGGGGGTTATTTCACTTCATTTGTCTAGCTGTTGCTTTTTCATAGTTTCTATATCTGTCAAAACTGCTTGTGCGACAGGTGTTTGAATTGATCACATGGCAAGATACCAATAAGGAGAGTTCTTACAACTTACTAAGAAGTTAGAGAAGCTGTTCTTTTAAATGGGAATAAAATAGGAAAATACCATTAATTTTAAAAAAAATAAGTTATTGATCAAAATAATTAAAAAGTCAACTTCACTTAGATCAAATATATTAGCCACACAGGAGCAGAAACAGTGTACATGGTATAAATGAATGGATATGACTGATGTTATATTATTGAAGACAAGTCACATACAATGGGTAACAACATGGTGCTTCCATCTTGAAGTGTGTTGCTTTGTTTTCGCTGTCCTTTCCTATTACAGTTTGGGGTGAGGATTGTTTGAAGTGCTCCTCTCATGGTCTCTCTCTTCTCCTTATTCCCATATGTTTTGGTGTTCAGATTCCACAGAAACAAAACTATCCCCCCAACCACCAGCACCACATTGGAGAAGCCCCAGGCAGCTTTAGTAGAAGAAAAATAGATTATTTAATTGCATTCATCTAACATCTCCTCACAGATGACATTCACATTCATGCCTCATTTCCAGTCCTTCCTAATGTCAGCATTTCACATCCCATGTTGTTTAGCTGATGTCTTATTATAGATGATTCATAACTTTTCTTCTTTGAATATGGATGAGACAGAGGTTTTATTGATTATATCTTGTGGCTGGCATTTCTCAGAATCCTAATTTATTGTGACAAATTCTTCTCACTCATACCCCTTTCCTCTAATATTCAACTCAGTTTTTTCAATTCCTGTTCAAAATGGGGCATTAGTGAAAGCTTGTCATAGCCAATTATTCAATTACTGCTGCCAGGTAGTGCCCAGTTACTACAGAAATGGGTAAAATGTAAAACAGACAACTTATTCTATGAGAAATGCATAAAAAAACTGACCAGGCCACCAGCCAATATTCTGGTTGTCCTTGTCATTATTTCATGGCTAGTTTAGAGCAATTCATGTTAGGAATATCTTTAATTTATCTATCTATATATGTATTTGCCCAAGGGCAGCTGAGGAAGGGAAGTTGCATTTAGGTATCAGAAATACAATCTCTTTGCAGAGAAGACATTGTTATTCCCCCATAAAAGCAGGAAAGATTGAATGATCTTGCTAAGAAAAATGTAAATATATGACAAGTATGCCAAATTCATTCTTTAAAATAGTCCACCATCACCCCCCCATACTCTGCAAGTTTTCAGGGCCCCTTTTATTGAACATCTGAACAAGTTAATTTTCATTGCAACTACATCGTTTTACAATACTTACACAATTTTTTGCAGAAAGCAAAGTTTCATGACTATGCATGCAAATGTATATCCATGATGAATGTGAACTGTAGTACACGCACAGGAAGTGCACAGGTGGCCAGTTTGACAGCTTTTGGTGGGTTAGGAGTTGAAAAGGGAAAGAAGAAGGGAGGCTTTGGAAGAGGCGCAAGAAGAACAATATAAATAAGTAAATAGAGCAGGAAAAAGGAGAAGTGGTGACTGGGGTGGCACATTGGGCTGACACATCCAGATAAAAAGTGTCTTAGAAGTAGCTGTCTCAAAGTAAAGGGACAGCAAAAAAAATGGCCAAATTTAAAATAAGTTACTGGGCTCCTCCTGGAGGCTTACTTTTTAATATTTTGTTACAATAGGGGCTATCAGTGGGGTTACCCAATTAAGGGGTCAAAAATCCACTACAAGCTTTGCCGTCACTTTTAAGGCCTAGCCATAGGGTAGTGTTGTTGGGACTTGACTGTTTCACTAAAACTCCTTGTCTTAAGAGTTTATTAATTGTTATTTGAGGCTGGCTTTTGCTTTTTTATTTTATTTATTTAATTTATTTATTTAGATACATATACTGTCTTTGGAGTGGGGGATTGAGGGTTGTAACTAGGATTTTTGTTTTAATTTTAATTCATGTTTCTTTTTGGTGGGATTTTTTGTGATGGCCAGAACTTTTGGGGGCCACTTGGGCTACTTCAGTTTTATAGATGCCTTAAGGTCTGCTAGCCAGTAACTTGCTGAAATCTCCACTGGCTCCCAGAGTGTGCCAGGAGGCACTTCTCCCAGGACTTTGTTAGCAAAATTATCTAGCATTTTTAAAAATTAATTTTTAGAATTTTTTAAATTTTATTTCTTTTTGTTTTGCTTAATACACTTTTTTTTTGGCAAAAGGGAACCATGATTTTTGCATTATTAAATTGTTAAGGTCTTAATTTTATATAAATTGTGCTCATGTTTAATCCGTTATCCACGACCACCCCCAAATCTTATTCAGATTCTCTGCTTCCCAGGGTAAGATCCCCCCATCCAATAAGTATGGCCTGCTTTCTGTATACATTTACATCAAATTGATATTTGTCATGGGAAAATGTTAATTTCAGTTAGATTTTCAATTTTCCAACAGAAATATTAAAATCTAAGCTTTCTAGAAAACTGTTTCCCAACTTAAAAGAAAAATAGAAAACCAGTTTTTTTCAATTTCCAGAAACCCAAATAAAATGACATTTTGTATCAATGAAAATTTTCAGTTTGGTGTGAAATCTCCTACAGAAAACCAACATTATTGACAAAAAATTTTTGTCTGGGCATTTTTTTCCCCATGAAAGTGCTTTCCCAAATCTCCCAGGTCTGAAACCCAATTCTTCCACCAATAAATTGAGTAGCATTTATTCTCACTGGCTTCATTAGCTATGCTCTGTGAATAAGTGTTAAGGAATCAAGGCCCCTCACGATTTAAAAAAACACTTTGGTGGAAGATTCTGTGAGAGTAAGGAGAAGTATTATTATTCGTATGTGTAGATATATTTTGAGAGAGGCGGTCTAAATTAATATATTTACATAGATATACACACCTGAAAAAAGAAAATGGAGTCAATTAATCTACAATTAGAGAAATGTCTAAAATGAGGATTCAGCACTGCACCCCTGTTTTCTCCTACAAGTGGCTCTAATATCTACTTTGTAAACACCAATGTGTAGTTTATGTATGTTATCTGAGCCATCACCCTTTGCACTCCTGTACAGCAACTCTGCAATGAGACACCAAAATCATCCCGCTTTACCAGAGAGAAGACAGGGAAGAGATCTCTCCATGCAGCGATCTCCCTTTACCCTGGTCTTGCTAGCCTCTCATGCTCATATTCTTTCTCTGCCCTCACATTCTGCCCTTGCATTTCCTTCCTGTGCACATTTCTACTCTTCCAGTTAATTGATTTACTACCTCCTTAACTCTCCCCTCCCCTCAGACTGATCTAGTAATTAGCCCCAGCTTTCCTCAACAAGGCTCTTCTACATGGAAACTAAACAGATTTATAGTGATCAGCTGCTGGTTCTCTGCACTATGTCACAGTCCTGTTTAGCATAATCCTTAAAGAATAAGCTTTTGCAGGATAACTTGTTATGAATATATGAAAAGCAAGGTTTGATATATAAAGCAGTGTTTGGATTTCTGTGCTGAAAGCAAGATAACTTGATGGGGAAGGACATTGTTTTTGTAATCATTGTGTTCTCTAATAGGATGTGCTAGGTTGTGGGCTGAGAAGTTCCCAGGGAAGCTCTGAGTATGGACTCTCTAGTATTTTGAACATTTTAATGATATGGGTTTTCAGGGGGGAAAAAACCAGGGAATTTTTGTTTATATGTTTTAAAAATATATGAGAACAAGGTGTGGTATTTGATTAACATGTTCAGAAATGTGCTTTAGTCGTGAAGCTGTATATATAGATAGGATGGCCATGAAAAAGAAAGATGATCAAGCAACATATTGCACCAATGCTGTAGAAAACTATCTCATGCAGAGAGAGACCAAATATATTCTGCTCTATTGCACTGAAAGTAGAATGCATTCATTTCAAAACAGCCTTCTGGTAGGTACTTTTTTCTTCTTTTAAAAAATAATACAACAGATTTAACAAATGCTGCTAAATATTAATGACAGATGGAAAGCAGTTTTGGAAGGTGGCATTAATATATGCTATTAACTTTAGTTTGAAAGTTAATCACTACAGCCTCAAAGCATATGTTTATTTAACAAGAAGTCCCTATTTCTTGTCTTATCCTCAGTAAGCATGCAGGTCTTCACATATGGCTTCTAAGTTTTATGGAGATTTTTCTCAGAAGGAATTGTCACTAGTTTCTGTTTAAATTGGGGTCTGGAAGGTTATGTGTAACAGCACACATGATAATTGGCTCTATTATGAAGCCTTGTCATGCCAGATTTTCCAGGTACAAAACAAACTGCTCAACACTACTTTCCAAGCAAAAGCTGCACTGAAGTGCTTCAGCAGCACAAATTTCAATTTTAATTGCTCATATTAAATCCAATTATACCTCGCATAATGCCAGATGCCAAACCTGGAATTCAGAGTGTATATTGTGAACAATGCAACACTGGCATGGAGTTTAAAACAAAGACATACAACACTGTGGTTTGAATTCTTCCTTTTCCCACAAATGTTCACCTGAACTGGTTTTTGTATATATAAAAAGAAAAGAATCCCACTATCATTTCAAAGTGGACTACGCTGCTGTATGTTTCCCTTTGACCCATTCACTAGTAGACCTTTGTTAGTTCTTTAAAACATTTCTCAACATGTCATATATATCTGTGGTGAAGGAATCTATAGTTTATCCATGTTCAGCTGTTAACCTTTCTCAAAGCAATTTAGCAATGTTTTCCCTTCCTTTTATAAAACTCATCTGAATGATTCTGAAACAAAGTGGGCAGGAATTGAACTAAACATCTTTTTAAAGATTAAAATAGGAAACCTTGGGGATTCTTTTTTTGGTTTTGGTTGGCTGGTTTTGCTTTGTTTTTAATTTTTAATGCCGTCTACACTACCCCGTTTCAACTAGCACTAGAAAAATCATAATGCATTGAGAAAGTATGTTTTCCTGATATTTTAGGTGAGAATGAAACCAGGAAGCCTTGAAGCCCTTCTCCAATAGCCTTATTCTGCAAAATATCCAGCTTGATTTATCGATCAAAATTATTTGGATTCTCATCAAGAAATTTGACTGAGCTTGATTCTTAAGTCTGGATTCCCATCTGAACCCAAACTCCAAAACTTACATAAATTAAAGCTCCTCCTCAAACATTCATGTGAGCAAAAACCAGTTCTGATGAACATTTGTGGGAAAGGGAAGAACAAAGGGCATGAAAATAGGCAAATTCAAGAGGGAGTTCACAAAATGTGCACCAAAAATGCATTGTTTGTTATTTCCCCAGTTCTTAGCCTGACCCAAATCTTCCAGCAAACTGCTTTGCATTTCATCAACCATCAACAGCTTTAAAACAACGTGTCACCTTCAGCTACTCTAACCCTTGTGCTTCTGTGCATTCTCTTGTTTGAACATCTTAACTTGGAGAATTAGCTAGTGTTCTCACATTAGTCCCAAACATAGCCTTCACTTCGTGCATCCAGAAACACACAAGCCTAATCAGAGACTTGTATTAAGTATGATAAGCAACCCACCCAGGCCAACCCAATAAAATTTAATTAGCTGTTCCCTTTATTCAAAAAACATCTTGCAGTGTACAGTGCTCACTCTATATTTAGTTTTGATTAGAGATATTTGCACTGTAAAAAACAAAAATACTGTTTTTCAGTTCACCTAATCCAAGTACTATGGTGCAACTGCTTTATCATGAAAGTTGAACTTACAAATGTAGAATTATGTACAAAAATAACTGCATTCAAAAATAAAACAATAAAACTTTAGAGCCTACAAGTCCACTCAGTCCTACTTCTTGTTCAGCACAATTGCTCAGACAAACAAATTTGTTTACATTTTCAGGAGATTATATAATACAAGATTAGGGTTGGAAGAGACCTCAGTAGGTCATCTAGTCCAACCCCCTCCTCAAAGCAGACCAACCCCAACTAAATCATACCAGCCAGGGCTTTGTCAAGCCAGGCCTTAAAACCTTTAAGGATGGAGATTCCACCACTTCCCTAGGTAACCCAGTCTAGTGCTTCACCACCCTCCTAATGAAATAGTTTTTCCTAATATCCAACCTAGACCTCCCCCTCTGCAACTTGAGTCCATTGCTCCTTGTTCTGTCATCTGCCACCACTGAGAACAGTCTAGCTCCATCCTCTTTGGGAACCCCCCTTCAGGTAGTTGAAGGCTGCTATCAAATCCCCTCTCACTCTTCTCTTCTCCAAACTAAATAAGCCCAGTTCCCTCACCCTCTCCTCATAAGTCATGCACCCCAGCCCCCTAATCATTTTTGTTGCCCTCTGCTGGACTCTTTCCAATTTGACCTCAATACTCCAGATGTGGCCTCACCAGTGCCAAATAGAGGGGAATAATCACTTCCCTGGACCTGCTGGCAGTGCTCCTACTAATTCAGCTCAATAGGCTGTTAGCCTTCTTGGCAACAAGTGCATACTGTTGACTCATATCCAGCTTCTCCTCCACTGTAATCCTCAGATCCTTTTCTGCAGAACTGCTGCTTCGCCAGTCAGTCCCCAGCCTGTAGCAGTGCACGGGATTCTTCCATCCTAAGTGCAGGACTCTGCACTTGTCCTTGTTGAACCTCATCAGATTTCTTTTGGCTCAATCCTCCAATTTGTCTAGGTCACTCTGGATCCTATCCCTATCCTCCAGCATATCTACCTCTCCCCCCATTTTAGTGTTATCTGCAAGATTGCTGAGGGTGTAATCCATCCCATCGTCCAGATCATTAATGAAGATGTTGAACAAAACCAGCCCCAGGATCATGCTGCCCACTGCTTCTTTATAATCTCACCTGAAAGTGAGAACAGGCATTCACATGGCATTGTGGTAGCCAGCGTTGCAAGATATTTATGTGACAGATATAGTAAAGATTCATATGTACCTTCATGCTTCAACCACCATTCGAAAGGACATGCATCCATGCTGACAATGGGTTCTGCTCGATAACGATCCAAAGCATTGTGGACAGACGCATGCTCATTTTCATCATCTGAGTCAGATACCACCAGCAGAAGGTTGATTTTCTTTTTTGGTGGTTCAGGCTCTGTAGTTTCTGCATCAGAGTGTTGCTCTTTTAAGACTTCTGAAAGCATGCTCCACACCTCGTCCCTCTCAGATTTTGGAAGGCACTTCAGATTCTTTTCGTTTGAGTGCTGTAGCACTCCCTTTACTCCCTTTGCCATCATGCTCTCTGTATGTGTGTGTGTGTGTGTGTGTGTGTGTGTATATATATCTCCTCAATATATGTTTCACTCTATATGCATCCGAAGAAGTGGGTTGTAGCCCACGAAAGCTTATGCTCTAATAAATTTGTTAGTCTCTAAGGTGCCACAAGTACTCCTGTTCTTTTTGCGGATACAGACTAACACGGCTGCTACTCTGAAACCTGTTGTTTCTCTTAGGGACTGGCTGAACAAGTAGGACTGAGTGGACTTGCGGGGTCTAAAGTTTTACATTGTTTTGTTTTTTAATTCAATTATGTAACAAAAATAATCTATATTTGTAAATTGCATTTTCACAATAAAGAAATCACCCGACAGTACTTGTTCAAGGTGAAATGAAAAATACTAATTCTTTTATCATATTTACAGTGCAAATATTTGTAATAAAAATAATATAAAGTGAGCACTGTATACTTTATATTCTGTGTTGTAATTAAAATCAATATATTTGAAAATGTTGAAAAACTTCCAAAAAGATTTAATAAATATTAATTGGTATTCTATTGTTTATCAGTACAATTAAAACTGCGATTAATCAGGATTATTTTTTTAATTGTGATTAATTTTTTGAGTTAATCATGTGCGTTAACTGCGATTAATCAACAGCTCTACTTATCACCCAGTTATCCTAAACGTGAATGTTTAATAATTAGTTCCAATATCTTTCCAGGTATCGAAGTTAGACTGATTGGTCTATAATTCCACGGATCCACTTTGTTCTCTCTTTTAAAGATAGGCACTGTTTGCCCTCTTCAGTCCTCCGTGAGTGCCCAAAGATAATTGCTAATGGTTTTGAGATTTCTTCAGCTAGTTCCTTAAGTATTCTAGGATGAATTTCATCAGATGAATACAACTAGTTTATCTAAATGTTTTAATCTGTTCTTTCCCTATGTTGGCCTGCGTTCCTTGCCCCTTATTGTTAATATTAATTGTGTTGGGCATCTGGTCACCGTTAACCATTTTAGTGGCAACTGAAGCAAAATAGGCATTAAACACCTCAGCCTTCTTCATGGATATTCATGGATTGGACCAGCCCATTCACTGCTGTAAATCAGTGTAACTCTGGTGAAATAAATGAACCTTCTAAATTTAAAGTAATGCACATTGGAAAAAATAACCCCAACTATACATACAATATGATGGGGGCTAATTTAGCTACAATGAATCAGGAAAAAGATCTTGGAGTTATCATGGATAGTTCTCTGAAGACGCCCATGCAGTGTGCAGGGGCAGTCAAAAAAAGCAAACAGGATATTAGGAATCATTAAAAAGGGGATAGAGAATAAGAAAGAGAATATATTATTGCCCTTATATAAATCAATGGTATGCCCACAACTTGAATACTGCGTACAGATGTGGTCTCCTCATCTCAAAAAAGATATACTGGCACTAGAAAAAGTTCAGAGAAGGGCAACTAAAATGATTAGGGGTTTGGAACTGGTTCCATATGAGGTGAGATTAAAGAGGCTAGGACTTTTCAGCTTAGAAAAGAGGAGACTAAGGGGCGATATGATAGAGGTATATAAAATCATGAGTGATGTGGAGAAAGTAGATAAGGAAAAATTATTTATTTATTCCCATAATACAAGAACTAGGGGTCACCAAATGAAATTAATAGGCAGCAGGTTTAAAACAAATAAAAGGAAGTTCTTCTTCACACAGCGCACAGTCAACTTGTGGAACTCCTTGCCTGAGGAGGTTGTGAGAACTGGATAAATTCATGGAGGTTAAGTCCATTAATGGCTATTAGCCAGGATGGGTAAGGAATGGTGTCCCTAGCCTCTGTTTGTCAGAGGGTGGAGATGGATGGCAGGAGAGAGATCACTTGATCATTACCTGTTAGGTTCACTCCCTCTGGGGCACCTGGCATTGGCCACTGTCAGTAGACAGGATACTGGGCTGGATGGACCTTTGATATGACCCAATACGGCTGTTCTCATGTTCATCCACCTTGACAAATTGGAGAACTGGTCTGAAATCAACAAGATGAAATTCAATAAAGATGTGGCAACACAACCAGGTAGGATGGCAAATTCAAATGAAGAAATACAAAATGAGAAACAACTGGCTAGACATTAGGGGTAGAAGGTGAAAATAGTATTCCATATACCAGTGTAAAACAATTGAATTTTGACTTGCAACTTTGCAAAATTGTCATGAATATTTAGCGCAATATCTACTTGGCTTTTAACATAACGATAATGAAAATAAATGATAATTTAGTCACCTACCCAGAAAAAAATATATCCTCAGAAAGTGGGTTGGTACCATTTACAGTGGTGCTTTATACTGCATGTTTTCTGGTAAACATGAGTAATAGTTTTCAATCTCTGATTTAAAGTAGAAAAAAATATGTTAATCTCAGGCTACACATAGCCATAGTCTTCTCATCTAAAAATGCTTCACCAAACATCCTATTTCCATGGTGTGTCTTGAAAAAACAATGAAGATTAGAAGGTTGCTGAATGATTTGACAAACTTTACCTACTAGTTCACAGGAATTCTGTAGCATATACTAGCTAGCTAAATTTTATTTCACTTGCCAAATATCCAACCATATTATAAGCCCAGTTGTGGCCCACATTTGAAATCCACCAAAAAAGTAATAACTCCTTCAAATCTAGGGCCAAAGTAGATTTTTTTTACAAAAATTGCAGTGAGTTGTAAAGGACTTCCCGAATTATGACACACTAGAAATAGAGGTGTTCACCAGAGTTCAAGAAGTCTAACTTCTATTGCCATCTTGTAGTGAAAGACTAGAAAGCTGGAGAGAATTAGAACCTAATTTACTGGACTCCCAGAACTGTGTGAGTCGATTAAACTTTGATTTCAAAAGTTACATACTAACTTTTGAATTTGGAAGTTCACTTTTTCTTGCAAAGCTATACCTAGGAAGGCTTATCAATGGGGAAAGGAGAATTTTTCCTCTAAAAAGATTTGTAAAGTGCAGGGAAGGAAGCATGGACGGCAGGTATAATAGGCCAGGGGAGGCTAAGCCTCCCCAAACAGGATGCAAAGCACCGGCCTCTGGAGGCTCACCGCCTGCCTGCTGCCTTTGGAGTGCTGTTGCCAAAAGGGCATCCACGCTCCAACCTGAGGCCCTGCTCCTGCGTCCCACTCTTCCCCTGAGACGCTGCCCTCACTCCACCTCTCCCCTAAAGCTGGCAGGGGTTCAGGGTGGCTGGCGAGACCGGGACAGCTCAGGGTGGCTGGTGGGCCAGTGCTTGGGGCAGCTTGGCTGGGCCAGCTAGGGCTCCTCCGGCCGAGGTGGAGGTCTCGGGGGGGACTCGGCTGCACCAGCCAGGGCATCTCTGGCTCTGGTGGGTGAGGGGAGGGGCAGAAGGGGTGGAACAGGAGGCTAGCCTCCCTGAACAGAGGAGTTTTACCATGATGCAACATCATAGCCAGTTCCCAAAGTTTTATTATCTGTGAGGATAGCCCTACGGGCTGCACTGTAATGGTAGCCTCAGGAGGAATTTTTGCTGACTCATCCGGAATATCTCCTTGGACCTGGAGGTGCTTCATTGGGAGGTCTCCTACCATTTGGACACATTAACATACTGTAAGATGTATTATTTACTATCTAAGAGCATCATAACATTCATTCCATTTCTCAAGTGTATGTGCTATTGAGATAAATGGTATAAAATCATATTGACAGATAATGAATTTGCAATCAAAGGTTAAAAAATACTGTATATGTTGTAACATTTTACTCACTTTGACATAACTCTCATAATGTCAGCATTGCAAACATTCATTTCACGCACAATACTAAATATTAAGGGCTATATTCAGCCCTCAGACACACAGACTTTAATGGGAGCTGTGTGAGCACATCCAAGGTAGATTTTGATTAAAAGAATGGTTATATTCCAAATAAGAAACTTTGCAAAAGTGCCACCTATTTTCACTTCCTATACTCTGTAAGTTATTTATTTGGCTATAGGAATCTAGTTCCTAATACAATTTGCAAGGTGTGCAGTTTCCTGATTACAGGGGAAAGTTCACACAACTACTTGTTAACTCAAAATGTGAACATTCAGGAGGTATTTTCAAAGTCATTTTCTTTCCATCACACATGCATCTTTTACCTGCCAACATTTTATCAACATATTTTCAATATGAATTTCATTTCATACTTGCTACTAGAGTTTATTCTAACAGCTGAATAGCCTGAACATCTTCAACATGATAGGTCAGACAGTACCACTGTGTACAGCTATGATAAGAAAAAACTCTAAGAAAGTCAGTTTTGACTTGTTCCTTCTGGTGTGTAAAAGCTAGCACATTTTCCTATCACTATTTCCCAAGTATTATAATTGGAAATGAAATGCTTAGCTTTATAAGGGTCTTCACACTCCAGTCAGAGATTCCAATTTCTGTTTAAGAACATTCTATTAATGTATTTAATTGGAGAATCTGAATTTTTTTAAAGAAATGAACTAGTAGAAACTAGAAGATACTTTGGCTTTCACAGCCTGTTGACTAAAAAAGTGTCTCTTTTCCAAGAATGACTTCTTGAAAAACTCAATGGGAAAGAACACATTGGTGTCTGCATATAAAATCAGTGGGCTAAATCCTGCAGTCCTTATTTAGGCAAAACTCCTGTTGAAGTCAGAAGGAATTTTACCTGAGAAAGGACTGGCTCAATGACAGACTAATTAATAGAGCAATCACCAAAAACAGATAAAACAAAAATATCTTAACTTGTATCTTAACTTGTTAAGAGTAAATCAGGACTTTATGTTTATTGTTGAAAAAGCCATAGCAGAAAAGGGGTGGGGGGAGAGTGCCTTAGTGGTTTAGAATGGAGGGAAAAGGGGGGGAAAGTATATATGAGGAATTTGATACACTTTAATTTGGAATACAATGTGCATATACTTCTGCTTACTATACCTATACTGGTTAGAGCCTGAGTTGTCCTATGGGGTAAGACTGTGGCTATTAAGCACAGCCCTGTGTATGGGGTAGACCGTATTTCGTGTGGACTATTTGTGGAGTAAGGTACATCTCAACACGAGTAAGGGTGACAGAATTTAACCATGAGGGAGTTTGGACTTCTTCCACTTGGAAAAGTGAAAAATAAAGGTGACTATGGAAGTGAGCTGAATCTTTTAGTTTGCTACGGAAAAGCATTTTTTTCCATTCATTGAAACATTCTGGTGGTTCTTCTGTGCACCCTGTCCAAATTTTCACCATCTTTTATAAAGTGTGGATATCAGAACCAGATACAGTATCCCACTAGTGGTCTCAACATTGTTGTACCAAGAGATAATAATAAAATCATAGTAATACAGGGCTGGAAGGCACCTCTAGAGGTCACCTAGTCCATTCTCCCATTCTGAGGCAGGATGAAGTATATCTAGACCACCCCTGACAAGAGTTTGTCTAACTTGTTCAGTGGACATGGAGAACAATTGAGCATTGTTCATTTTATAACAGCTCTTAACATATTTGAAGACTCAAGACTAAACATGCCCAGTTTTTTATACATACCACATTATAGAGATATAGTGTATACATACGTATGTACACACACGTATGTGTATAAAGTTTTATCTTTAGCCTTGTCAGTTTAGGTTCTGCTACAGTACGTTGTTCACATTCATTCTACCCTTATTTCTCCTAAGGACGTTGCTCGAGAATAAAATGAATTGTATACCATACGGTCACACATTTGAAACCTGTTATTTTCAATAACATGTTAAAGAAGCATTCATTACAGACTAGAAATAACTTATTCTGACAGTTTGCTAGAGTAGAGTTCATGTTGAGTGCTAAGACATTGACAACAAACAGAAAGAGAGTAAATACCACTGGCTCCTTTCCAGTAGAAGATATACATCAAAATAGTATATTGCCAAGGCACTTTATTATTTCTTCTCAATCTGCAAGTTCAAGGTAGCATCTTAACACCAGAAAGAGCTCCACAGATATTTCTCTCAGCTGGCAGCTCTACTCATCTTCCATCTCTGCAATAAATCTATTCTATTTAAAGAGTTTTTCTCCCTCAACTTTCAGGTCAGAATTGATGTTCAAATGTCATCCCTGGGTTACTAGAAATGTGCAAAGCTACCTGAACATATGAGAGCCAAAGTGCTCTCCTGAAGAGCCAGGCTTTTGCCAGCCAGAAAAATGCTCTCTCGGTAATAATTGTGCAGAGTACCGCACAACGCATTCAGAATGGGTAGATGATTGTGTCCGAGCCTTTGCTGGTATAAATCAGCATAGTTTTTTTTTTTTTACATCAGTGAAGCTATGCTGATTTATACCAGCTCAGGATCGCCTTTGTGTGTATTGTTTCTTTTCTTTTTCTGGGGAATATTATATCTATCTATCTATCTATATATATGTAGTCTAACACTGTAATAAAAACATAGGAAATTATTTGCTATACCAGTCATGCAGAAGTAATTTGAAAAGTTTAGGGTAAGCATTAAATTACTGAAGTATGATCTAATATATTGAGTGCACTTCTTTGGAAGGTAGGTATGAATTCTCAGATGGTATAAATTTAAGTCAGTGGAACTACACAGATTTCCAGCAATGGAGGATCTGGCCCAAAATGTGTATTTTATGCTTACTTATTAGTAGGGTCCTACCAAATTCACGGTCCATTTTGGTCAATTTCATGGTCATAGGATTTTAAAAATAATAAATTTCATGATTTCAGCTATTTAAATCTGAAATTTCATGGTGTTGTAATTGCAGTGGGTGTTGCAGTGCTGCTATCCTTACTTCTGCACGGCTGTTAGCAGCGGCGCTGCCTTCAGAGCTGCGCAGCTGGAGAGCAGCAACTGCAGGCTGGGAGCCCAGCTCTGAAGGCAGAGCCACCACCAGCAGCAGCGCAGAAGTAAGGATGGCATGGTATGGTATTGCCACCCTTACTTCTGCACTGCTGCCTGCAGAGCTAGGCCCTCGGTAAGCAGCTGCCACTCTCCAGCCGCCCAGCTCTGAAGGCAGCAGCACAGAAGGGTGGCATGGTATGGTATTGCTACCCTTACTTCTGCGCTGCTGCTGGTGGGCGCTGCCTTCAGAGCTAGATTCTCGGCTAACAGTCACCGCTCTCTATCTGCCCAGCTCTGAAGGCAGTGCAGAAGTAAGGGAGGCAATACCATGACCCCCCTAAAATAACCTTGTAACCTCCCTGCAACTCACTTTTTGGTCAGAGCCCCCAATTTGAGAAACACTGGTCTCCCCCATGAATTCTGTATAGTATAGGATAAAAGCACACAAAATACCAGAGTTCACCAAGGGGGAGACCAGATTTCATGGTCCGTGACGTGTTTTTCATGGCCGTGAATTTGGTAAGGCCCTACTTAATGCCCACAATTACACCAATTCATAGTCCTAACTTATCTCATCTGTGAGTGCAATGTGGTAGTTAAGCTTCTAAATAGATTTAGTTCAGGGTGAAATATCTGTGCCAACTTTCTGTACACGCAAGAGATTGTGGCCATGAAATTGAAAAAAAAAAAATGTAGGCCTTTAGGAATAGAGAAATGTAAGTCTTTAAGGGTATGTTTGCACTGGAATAAAAGACCCACAGCAGGGCTGCATCTGACTCAGACTCATGGGACTCAAGCTGAGGGGCTAAAAATTGCTGTGTAGATGTTAGGGCTCAGGCTGCCCCCTGGGCTGTTGGACCCTCCCCCTTCAGTGGGCCCCAGAGCTTGGGCTCCAGCATAAGCCTGAAAAATTTTACATTCCCACAGCCCGAGACCCACTAGCCCAAGTCAGCTTCCCCAGACCAGCTGTGGGTGTTTAACTGCTGCATAAGAAGTAAAGGGGGAGCCACTATGTCTACACATTTATTTTTAGCACAGTAGCATGAGCCTTGTGAGCCTAAGTCTGTTGAACCAGGCTCTGAAACTCGCTGCCGTGAGCTGTGTAGATGTACCATGTGAGTGCAGGATTCTGGACTGTATGAAACCCTGATTTTATATCCAAAACCTTTGTTACTATATCAGGACTCCTAGTAACTTCAATGGGCTTTGGATCGGGGCATTAAGACCTAAGTTAGCAAAGCACTTAAGTGCATGCTTCACTTTAATTACATGAATAGTTCCACTGATTCAAGTGCAATCTATTACAAGAAAGTATTAGAAAGCATTAGAAATAAAAATAGGAGTACAACATACATTTACCCCATAGCTAAGGGATAGTAAAATATCTGAGGAGAAAACAAAATACATTGTACTTCACAAGTAAGATATAGTATTGATCTCTATGTCTGTCTATTAAAGTTTTTTTTTTTAAATGCACACATCCAAAGCTCTGGACACAATATGGTAACCACAATTACATATCTTATTAAATAAATGATGGACCCTCTCACCTAGCCTAATTCCACAAATAGGAAACTCCTCATTTACCCTCCTCTTAGGAAACCTCTCCTCAAAAGCATGGGAAAACAAATAGGTCTGCAGCAGGTTATGAAGGTCAGTAGCCACTGGCTCTGTCAGCCCAAAGCAAAGAAGCAAATTTCAAAACTGAGGGCCCTTAACTGACTGCATCCTCAATTACGTCAATGTCACACAGAGCGGGAGTTGGTTTCTCGGTTAACTGAATCTCAAACCATTTGGGCATCAGAAATGAAAATTAACACATTAAAGTGCACCAGAAATTGAGAGGGAGGCCAGTCCAGATCACTGAGTGTATATAGGGCCTGACATGTAGAGAGTGCTAAGCATTCAAAACCTCATTTGCATTACATGGAATCTTCAGGTGCCCAGCACTTCAGAATATCAGGCCCAGAGAGTACTGCTAAGCAATCGGACACTGCATTCTGCACTAGCTCAGTATCTGAAAAGGAATACTTTATACCTCTCAGGATTAGAGAATTACCCTACCATTGTCATGAAAATAGACTGGGTTTTGCATCATTAACTATTGTTACTGTTGCAAGGACAGACTGATATTTTTCACAGTTCCTGTTCTTTATGGAACAGAATTCAAATCCTTCATGTACTGTGGCAGACATAATTGTAAATTGTTCTACAGTACTACCACTTTAGGCTAGACTGGTGGATCCAGCAAGATCCTGCAGCAGGATACTGAGATCCCAACATGTTACTCCGTGGGCACCATTTTGAACTCACTCAGCAAGGCTCATTGACTATTTCCAAAGGTTTCAAAAAGCTTTATTTTAGCTTTAATATGCACACTGGAGCATTATATATACTTCATTGTACATTCCCAGCAACAAAAAGGCTTTTAACCCTCAACTTTTAAAAACAGCTGCTGGGATTTGCTCCCCAGAGAAGAAAATCTAAAAAGGCAGACAGGATTTCATATCTCCTGTGGGAATATGCCTGCCTCCTTTGGTTTGTCTCTGGGGTAATCCACACTTTTCAGCTGAGGGAACTGTAATTTGTTCAGTTATTTATTTGCTGACCATTGTTTTTCATCCATTTCAGCAACTACATATAATGGAAAAGTAGAACAGACAACCAATCAAAGTGGAAAATATTTTAAAAAGTGTGCACACTCTCTCTCTCTCACACACACACACTACAATTCTAAGTTGAAGATTAGGTCCAGTACTTTGAACTAGATATGGTAGTGAATGGCAAATGAATATAGAGTGGGATGCACTGGATGTGTGCTCTCTCTGGCATGTCCCATCAAGCAGTATGCCATGGCCTTCACTTTCAGGCCCAAGCCCAATACCTTGCAGTAGTCTAGTCTGGAAATGATGAAGACATGGATAACTATGGCAACATTTACGTCTGAGAGACATGGCCCATTCTTATTGCTAGTTGAAGATCAAATAAGACCTCACCCTCATTCTAAGTCTTTTTTCCCCATGACAAAGGGCAAAGATTGCACAGAATTAATCTGTTGACTTGAAAAATAATAAATAAAATCCAGAATGGCCCAATAGTAATCCATTGTTATGGTAATACTGGTAACAAGGATGGAAGTGGTACAGAGTCCATTCTCATTACAATTTGAAGATTATAGACTGCCACACTAATGAAAATAAAAACCTTAGTACATAAATCAATCATGGAGATTTGCTTCACATCAACTTTGGGATGATATTGAGCTACTGCTTGAATGTGATATTTCATAGTAACTCAATAAATGATGCAGCACCACTTTGTTTATCTGCATCTCTCTCTGGTTTAGATATACAATAGTTCTATCATATCAGTAAGTATAACCATCTACTCAAACTATATTATTTAGTTTTATAACACACTCAATGCAGATATGCCATCAGTATGTCAGACTCACACTAAACATTCCATCACTGTGTTATGTTCACACTGTATACATCAGCCAAAATACTTCACAAAATAACATCTGATATTTAGAAATAGGACGTCTTCAGATGCAATTCCTAACAAAAAAAATTAAGTAATAAACTTTTTTCTGTTATTAGAGTGATGTAAATCAAATAGCAAAACAGGAGTGGAGACATTTATAGTGGTCTTTAAGGGTGATTATAGAAAACTAGACATAAAGTTGCTTGGGGCAGTGACCCACTTTTTTGCTATGGGTTTCTACAATGCCTAGCACAATGAGGATCGGGTCCAAGACTGGGGCTCCTAGGCACTATGGTAATACAAATAATTGATAAAATTCATAAATGAGAGTGATCAACAACAGAAGACAAGAACTATTTGGTGGACTGTGTGGTTAAGATTGTGTACCACACAGCTGTGTTTCTGTTGGCAAACTGTTGGGGGAAGGAGTGAGGATCAGAAGATATGTAACCCATTGTGGACAATAAGGTGGTGAAGTGGAGACATGTATATAAGCTTGTGATTTAGGGTTAGCTAGACTAGGAAAAGCGGTCAGGATCAGCTAACACATTTTAGCTAACTTTGACCAGCAAACACCAAATTTTAGCTAATCTCAATCTTACCATCACTAGCTATTAGCCAAGATGTTCAAGGATGCAGCCCCATGCTCCAGGCAACCCTAAACCTCCAACTGCCATAAGATGGGACTGGATGAATCATTCCATAATTGCCCTGTTCTGTTCATTCCCTCTGAAGCATCAGGCACTGACAACAGTCAGAAGACAGGATACTGGACTAGATGGTCCATTGGTTTGTTGTAACATGGCCATTCTTGTGTTCCTAATTTCATCCAGAAAACATGGAATTTCTAGGGGAAGTTCTGCAAGGCAGTGAGCTCTGGATGCTGACAAGTTCTAACAAGTGAAGAGATATCTTTAAAAGGAGAAACATCATGTGGAATATAGAAATGCCACTGAGAAATCCAAGACCCTCTGAAGTGGGAGTTCTGAGATGGTCCCCATTACTGAATGCTGGGAGAGCTACATATTTATAAAGTATATGTTGCTTTCCTTTCGTGAAGAACGTTTGAACAGCATATGAAGTCACTAAAATAAACCCAAGACACAAATCAGAAGGAACACAAAAGAATACCATCAGTTTCTGTCCACATGAGGTATAATTATTGAAGAAGAATGTGGCAAATACTCAGAGTGATAAAAAGAGTTAATTTTTCAATCCTTGTGCTCTAGTCACCCACAATCTACCCTTAAGCCTTTTGGTGTCCATTATTAGCTCATCTTCCCCACAAAGAAGTAGATCTACACTTTCCTTCATCTTTCTCTTGCACCTGATGTATTTATAGAACCTCTTTGTATTCCCTTTTATGTCCCGTGCTCGATGTAACTTATTTTGTCCTTACATGCTTGTGCTATTTTTTTGTACACATCCTTAGTAATTTGTCCATGTTTCTACTTTTTGTAGGATTCCATTTTGATTTTCAGGTCACTTAAGAGTTCCTGATGCAGCCTCTTACTATTCTTCCTATCTTTCTTTTGCGTGGGATAGTTCACTGTGGTACCTTTAATATTGCCTCTTGGAGAAACTGCAAGCACTCCTGAATTGTTTTTCCCCTTATTCTTCCCATGGGATCTTACATGCCATTTTCTTAGTTGTTAAAGACTGCTTTTTTGACCTCCATTATCCTTATTCTACTGCACTGACTCTTTCCTTTCCTTAGGATCATGGAATCTATCATTTCATGATCATATTCACCCAAGTTGCCTTCCATCTTCAGATTCACAACCAATTCCTCCCTGTGGCATATTCTCATCTGTGTGTCCATTAGCCTGGGATAGGGTAGTGTGCTGTCCCTCCTGTCATTCATTCCTGAACTTGTTATTGATAGTGGGCACTGAGGTGACATTACAACCTGTCTTACTGCCAGTAATGGATGGGAAGGCAGGAATTGATCAAAAACATTTGCCTTGAAATGTTGGAGTAATACATTAATGCTGCTCAAAAGCCAGACTATCTGAGAACACCAAAATTACCTATTATTTTAAAAGTCCTTCTGTAGGATCCATTTCCCCCTAAAGCTGTTACATACAGTAAGTCTTGCTTCTTATTTTAAAAAATATAATAAAGCTGTTTAGAAAATGGCTGAATTTCTGGATGATCTTGCTAAGCTTTAACTATTGTTTTGTTTTGCTTTTTGATAGGCAGAGAATTTCAAGAGGAAAATGCAAAACCTGATAAGGCAGAGAGGGAGATCACTGGAGACAGAGACCTTACTTCCATCAACCCATTGAGCAGTAAATATACCTCTACCTCGATATAACACTGTCCTCGGGAGCCAAAAAATCTTACCGTGTTATAGGTGAAACCGTGTTATATCGAACTTGCTTTGAGCCACCGGAGTGCGCAGCCCCATCCCCCCCCGGAGCACTGCTTTACCGCATTATATCCAAATTCGTGTTATATTGGGTTGCGTTATATCGGGGTAGAGGTGTAAAACACTCTGCTTATTAGCATTGGTTTTCTAGTGTTGATTCCATCTACAGACAGGAATGATTCTTAAGACATGCGGGTATGGTTAGGGGTGAATCAAACCAAGCTTGTTCCTTGCTTGGAAGTCAGTCCTGTATATTATTCTATTAACAACAGTAAAATGCAAAGTACTTTTATTTTGACTGACTTTCTGTGGCTCACCTAACACTGCTTTTGACAAATATCATGCATTTGATGGCTACTTGTTGATGTTTCTCACTGCATAAGTATCCCAAAGACCTTGATATCAATCTCTTTTATTGTGACACTTTCTATAGTTAAGGATAGCCAAGGGCTCTGGCGAAGGTTGTTACTGCCATCTTCTTAGAGCAACTAATTGAAAAAAAGAAAAGTTCACAAAGTGTTATTCAGTGAGGGCTTTTATTTATTTATTTTTGGTAGATTGGATTCTTAAAGTCACACAGAGCCCTACTGTGGCTGACATGCAATGGGAGAAGAGTGTTTAGGTCTATGAAACTAACTCATTTCCCCAACTGTTTTAGAAATGAACTGTTTTTTATTTGTAATAATAGTCAAAATTTGACCATAGTTCTTTTCACCTGTAGCTGAAATAATCTTTCTATGAAATACTTCTTTACTGAGAAATACAACTAAACAACCCTATTATTAATTATTAGTATTAGTATTACAGTAACACCTAAAGACCCCCAAAAGGGGATGGTTCCATTGTGCTAGACATTGTACAAATGCATCATAAGACACAGTCCCTGCCTGAAAACATTTGTAATAGGCAAGATAAAGTTCTTTGGGGCAGATGGGGCACTGTGACAAGGATAGATTGCATGGCATAAAGACACAAATGAAGTCTCAGGCAGAGGAATTAAATTTAGATCACCTAAGTCCAACTCCAGTGCCTTCATCACCAGACTTTTCATTTCCAAATACAAAGATACTTTCCAGATCACTAGCTAAACTAGACTATAGGAATCCTACAGGAGAACCACTTTGGATGAGTAACTAGGTCATTTGCACAAACCTGGCCTCTGAATGAAATGAGAAATGCCTTCATGACCTGGAGGGTTTTAAAATGTATTTTGAGTTGCTGTCTGTACATTTTAAAAACTTAAATCCTCTTAATTGTTCACACCAAACACGTTCAAATTTATGCTTCATTAGGATTTCCTTTTGCACTATGTCTTCTGTGATGAGCTTGGTTTCACAAAGTCTATACTACTTGGTTTCCTAATAGGCTGGATATCATTACAAAAATATGGATCAATACCAATATAGGCTTTTTTGATCTTGTGTGTATTATGCCTTCAGTATGCCTGAAATACCCAATGAATAAATTATAAAACACTTTCCAAATTGTCTATTGATCTCTAAGCAGTATAAAATATGGGCACATAACTGACAAAACCTGGAGTAAAGAAATTTGGGGCTTGAATCTTTAAAAACTAGGAAAGTAAAATGAATGAGAGCACATTTTCTCTGACATCTCACAAAACTGACGTATCTTGCATAGTACATCTTTTTTAACAGACATTAGCAAATGGCCCGATTTTACTCCTTTCTTGTGGCTAATCGTACCTTACTACATCAAATGGTTGAACTGGTTAACTGTGTTTTCATGGTGATCTCAAATAAGCTAACAGCATATGTTAAAGAATGACTAAGGCTAAATTTCTCAAAAATAACATGATTTTGGGTGTCCAACTTGTAACACCTCAAAGGGGCCTAATTTTCAGAGAGTAGGTACTAAGCACTTTCTGAAAATTAGATCCATTTAAGGCATGTCTTATTCAGAATCCAAATTATGATGCACGCAAAAACACTAGCCACTTTAAAAAAAAATCGTAGTTAGAAGCATTTATGTTTGTACTCACGGCATGACTCTGATATCTTACTCACCGTGAGCTATAACTTACTCTGGGCGTAGTGCCAGTAGAGCTAGGCACAGAATGAATACAATTGTTTTAAAGCTTTGATCATTCCTTTACATATACTAACTTGTATATGAAATGGATGTGCAATGGAAACAGAATTAAGCACTAACCATGACATTTGATATTTCTGGGAGTCTAACTCTGACTTACTAATATTATCAAGACTTGTCATAAATTCTCTCTTTAGGGTTGCTTCCTTTGAGCCGCTCTTTCAGTTTGTGGGGCCAGAGCAAAGTCGAGCTAGTAAGTTTGTAGAAACAAAATGCCATGTTAAATGACAAATGTACAGCTTTTCTGCATGGCTGATCGCAATGAAGTTTCTATCTGCTTCATTAAATATGACCAGCCAAAATGATAAGATATTTTTAAAAGAAAAAGCAGCTACAGATAGCAAATAATCCTGGGCACAATGGATTTTTTGACATAAAAATGGATTTTTTATGCAGTTGTGTCAAAAAAGGTCTCATATTTACCCTCTCTCTCCTACTGAGCTGTACTTCATGCCATCTAAATGTGAGGTTAATTTCATTTCTTTTGAAATGTATAGGAAGGAATTTACACATTTTGTAGATCTAGCTTGAATGTAATGCTTTAAACTTTAATGAGACCTAAGAGTTTGGGTTTGTCATAAAAACAAGTTGTAAATAAAGGTGAAAATAGGCAGAGATGGAAATAGTGAGAAAATCTGCACATCTTATGGAGATAATTAGGAAGAGAAGGAGGAAAAACTTTACTGAGATTACTAAAATGTTGATGTTAAAATAGGTGTGACTCAGGGAAACAGTTGGATTCATGCTTCTGAATCTGAACCTTTCCAGCACAATGAACTGAAGTAAGCCATCTCCTCCATGTGATAATTATCATTAAAACTATACATTCTAACCTATCCGTGAGGAGGCTTCATTAATGCTGGTGATTTTTCTTCTTTGATGTCGAGAAGAACAAAAACACTATCAAGCAAACCATCTGCTTCAGATCATTTTCTTCTGGTTCATTAAAGTGTCAAGTACACACAGGCTAGAGAATGTATGAGTTTAGAACACTTATTTAAATTCAGCCTGATTGTGTAGTGTGGTTAATCTTAAAAAAAACAACAACAACAAAAACACAACACACACCTGGAGGTCATGTAAAATTTAGAGCTGCCTCAAACTGCTCACCCATTTCATGAACTCTGGAAAGCAAGTCATGCTGTGCTCATATGGTTCCTTATTACTGTTCACCCAATAGGTTCAGCTTTAGTCATGATGAGACTCCAAGGTATCCAATGAATAGTGAACCTCAACAAAAAAAAATATTGCAAAAAGGTCAGGGCATCTAACCAATACAGGCATTCAAATTTTTGCAAGTCTGGGAGACAACACCACTGTAGTTACATTAACTATAGAGTAGCATATCACAAAAAATATTTTATAAAAGTGTTGTTGAAATGTGAATTAGTCAAGGCTGCAGACTGAATGAAGGGGAAAGAGTGGAAAAAGAATTGCGAAGAGAAACCTGAATTTACAGTGATATCAAAATAGAAAATTGATTTCCACACTAGGAATACCTAAGCAAATTACCAGGAATCACAAAGCCTGAGTTAGGCACTGAGGCTCCTTATACAATGAATGGAGATATCCAGGCACCTACACATGAGATTCACAAAAGCCAAAATGCTGAGCGAGGAGCTGCCTAAACTAGCCAATGGGAGATGCCAAGCAGAGGGGTGTGTCCTAAATCCTGCCCCTCTCAGGCAGTTAGGCGCCTAAATCCAGGCAGGAGGGAGGCACCTATCTCTGGGATTTTCAGCTATGAACCCTCTCCTGGAGTTAGATGCCTAAGGTGTTTCTTGCTGCTTTTGGATGTGGCACAAGCAGCCGCCACCACCCACTGTATAACTTTTAGCCCAGTAATTACCCCACTCACCTGGGATGTGGGAGATGTGGGTTCAGTTCCCTGCTCTGCTTGAAGGGAATAAAATATTTAAACACTAGTCTCCCACCTGCCAGGAGAGTGCCCTAACCACGGGGCTATTCTGAGGGGGGGAGGAGGGAAGTGTCTCTCAATTTCTCTTGCTGAAACTTTGCACTTTGTATAAATAATTAAACAGTCATTAGCACATGGGTACTAAACCCTGCTTCCCGCACCTTCCAAGCAAGTGCCTACCCACCAGGCTACAGGGTCATTCTCTTGCTTGCGCGCTCTCACCCAATGATTTTAAGAATTTAATCCAAAGTGCAACTGATTCAACAGGAGAGACCTTTCTCCCTCCCCACCAGAATATTCCATGCCCAAGTGGTTAGGCCACTCTCCTAAGAGGTGGAAGAGCCCCTGTTCAAATCCTCTCTCCCACCTTCAGGCAAGGGGGTAATTGAACCTAGATAAGTGTGCCCACCACTGGGCTCAAAATGATAAGGTAGGTACAACAACCCCCTCCTGTGGCCAGATTTTGAATGAGCCCCAATCCGGTAAGCAAGTTTAGAGCAGGCAGGATAGGCAGAGGAATGTCTATCTTCCCCTGGTTTGTGGATTGCACTGGGGCTGATGTGTGAGATAGACATCCAGATGCCTAGAGTCAGGCAGCATTGTACATGCCCATTGGGAGAAACTTTAGGTGCTTAGGGGACTTTTAGAGTGAAATTTTTTGGCGTCAAGGGAGTTTACATGCCTACAGGGTTAGGCAGCAGCTGAGCGAGGGTTTTATGAATGTCAGCAGTGCCTAAGTGGTGCCATTTTAGGTGCCTAAGTCCCTTTATGAATCTAGCTCCCTGTATTTCCACTGAAGTTAATAGGAGTTTTAAGCATTCATCATCTCATCGAATCTGGACCTCTGTAGGCCCAGTTCAGGGAAGCATATAAAACTAACTCCTTGTTTTATGAGTGTATTCTGAAAAAAAAATCCATTAAATATTATTTTAATGCAGGTTTTTGTTATATATTTACTTCTATTTTGTATTTGAAAAGAAATAAAATGGAATCCCCTTTGGTCTAGGAGGCTTGATTTAGCTATGTGGAAACAGTTACATTATTTTGTATAATGTGTCATGTGTATTCTAAATGTATTTTTGGAAAATTTTGAAGACATGCGTGAATTAGACAATTGGATTAATGGCTCCCAGGGAGCTTTTAAAGTTTAGCATTGACTCTGAGTCAAATCCTGTTCACCTGACCCAAGGGACTTAATTCTGTGAGTCAAGTGAGCAGATCTGGCCCTTTGGAGTTTCAGAATGTTTGAGATTTTTTTGATTTCCTAGCTGCTGTGTAGCTATCAGTTTTAATCATTTTTAGAATCCATTCAATTTACTCAATTGATTATAATAGCTACAATGGAACTGTTAGTCTGTTGTGCAATTTGAATTTGGATATTTGTAAAGAGTGGATTTCTTATTTGAGAATCCATAATTTCTGTTTTGGATTCATATGAATCTTGGACATGATACTTATAAATAAAACAACAACAACTACAATAAAAAATATCATGGTATTCTGAAATGTGGAGCTATTTATATGGATGTGTATTATAATTTTTAAAATGGTGCACATATGCAATTTTGTTGGCTTTATGAATCAATGAGTGTTTTTAAAATAAAAAGCTACCCATTTTTGATCTTGAAAAATGTCTGAACTTAGTTAATAAATTATGCAAACTTCATCCCTGGTGTAACTATTGAAGCCAGATGATCTACCGTAGCCAGATGAACTTGGCCCCTCTTGTTTTACATCAGTTTTGAAATAGCCACAGATTATTTGAATACCAAAAAAAGGAAGCAACCGCAAGAAAAAACATGAGCTGACATGAGGTATGCTAAGTTTCAAACTAAAATGAATTTCAATGGCTAAGTTTTAAAGCCCTAGAAAGAAGCTGACAGACCAATGACCATAGCAGCACTAATGGATGTCACTATAATTCACAGTTAGTATTCATGAATTATAATCTGGTGTGACACTAAATTAAGAAGTTTGAATTCCCTGCTCAAGAAAATGCCAGTCACATCCCCCTCCACACAGTAAATTTATCATCTTTATTTCTGAAAATAATGTGTTCTATTTTTCAAATTCTCTTTTGTTTACACATTAAAAATTTGATTTCTATAGGAAACTGAAAATCAGTTTGAAGCACAAAGCCCTGAATAAGTCACAAAGTGTCTTATTAATGACAAACTTCTACAATCACTAGATATGCTTAAAAAAATATAAGGTGAAACTGAATGTTTTGGATTCAGTCCTCACTGTACAGAATGAGACACAAATTGACACCTTCGCCTGGGACAGTTCCTCAGATGTGTCACACCTGACCCATTCTTTTTAGGTGACAAACCTGAGGAACTCTCCAGATTGAAGTGTCAGCAGAGGAGGTTTTTGGAACAAATTGATAAATTAAGCAGTAATAAGTCACCAGGACTAGATGGTATTCACCCAAGAGTTCTGAAGGAACTCAAATATGAAATTGCAGAACTACTAACTGTGGTACATAACCTATCGCTTAAATCAGCCTCTAATTGATGACTGGAGGACAGCTAAAGTAACAGCAATTTTTAATAAAGGCTCTAGAAGCAATCCTGACAATTACAAGCTAGTAAGCCTAACTTCTGGTTGAAACGATAGTAATGAATAGAATTATCAGACACATAGATTAACATGATATGTTAGGGAAGAGTCAGCATGGCTTTTGTAAAGGGAAATCATGCCTCACCAATCTATTGGAATTCTTTGAGGGTGTAACAAGCATGTGGACAAAGGTAATCCAGTTGATATAGTATACTTGGACTTTGAGAAAGCTTTGACAAGGTCCCTCACCAAAGGCTCTTCAGCAAAGTAAGCAGTCATGGGATAAGAGGGAAGGTTGTCTCGTGGATCAGTAACTGGTTAAAAGACAGGAAACAAAAAATAGGAATAAATTATTAGTTTTCAGAATGAAGAGAGGTAAATAGCCATGTCCCCCGAGAATCTATACTGGGACCTGTGCTTTTCAACATATGCATAAATGATCTGGAAAAGAGGGTGTACAATGACATGGCAAAATTTAGAGAGGGTATAAAATTATTCAAGATAGTTAAGCCCAAAGCAGACTACAAAGAGTTACAAAGTGATCTCACTAAACCAGGTGACCAGGCAACCAAATGGCAGATGAAATTCAATGTTGATAAGTCAAAGTAAAACAAATTGGAAAAAATAATCCTAACTACACATAAAAAATGATGGAGTATAAATTAGCTGTTACCACTCAAGAAAGATTTTGGAGTCATCATGGATAGTTCTATGAAAAGATCCACTCAATATGCAGAGGCAGTAGAAAACAGAAAAACTAATGGAATGTTACGATCCATTAGGAAATGAAAAGATAATAAAAGAGAAAATATCACAATGCCATTATATAATTCCATGGTACACTCACACCTTCAATACACCCTGCAGTTCTGGTCGATATATATATATATATATATATATATATAAAATGTGGAAAAGGTGCAAGGAAGGGCAACAAAAATTATGAGGGGTATGGAGAAGAGATTAAAAAGACTGGGACTATTCAGTTTAGAAAAGAGATGATTAAGGGGGAATATAATAGAGGTCTATAAAATCCTGAATGGTGTGAAAAAAAGTGAATAGGGAAGTATTATTTATCCCTGCACAAAAAACAGGGCTTACCCCCAATTAATAGGCAGCAGGTTTAAAAACAAACAAAAGGAAGTACACAATGTACAATCAACCTGTGGAACTCATTGCCATGGGATGTCATGAAGCCAAATATAACTAAGTTCAAAAAATATTTAGACAAATTCAAGGAGGATAGTTCCATCAGTGGCTATTAGCCAAGATGGTCAGGGATGCAACCCTATGCTCCAAGTGTCCCTAAACCTCCTCCTGCCTGAAGCTGGGACTGGACAACATGGGTTTGAATCACTCAAAATTGCCCTGCTCTCTTCATTTCCTCTGAAGCATCTGACAGGCACTGGGCTAGATGGACCATTGGTCTGACCCATTATGGCCATTCTTATGAGCCATTTGAGAAAAATCAAACTTTTTTTATACCATATGTCTGGTCAGCACTACATCTGGAACCACTAGCAGCCTGGAGATAAACAAACTTGAAACATCACTATTATATTATTAAAAAGTTTAGAGGATAAAATTATCAGTTAGGAGGACAAAAACATCATCAGATGGATTCCAAATATTTTTCTGGAGTCCTATTGGTAAAGTTTTTCAAATAGGTTTTGGTATAAATGAGGTTAGCTGAGGATTTATGAGACTCAGAACAAACAAAATTGAATATAGTTCAGCTGTCTTAACTTGATAGTATTTTTTTGAAGAATAATGGAAAAATCATAGTCACATTACAAAAGAAATGAAAACAAACAAAACTGTATAGGGTTGTTCAGTACTTTCTATATCTGGCTTAATGTGGATAAGGCAGAGACAATACTAGTTCTCAAGGAGAAACAACTACAGGATTTGATGCAGTTTGTGACTGACTTAACTGAGTGTGTCTTTCATAAGAGCTTCATAATCTTGGATGCTTTTGGACTACCACCTCGATTCCCAGAGAGAAACAGTGACTGAAATTGCTTTCAGTTTTTTTCACACATGTAGCCAGCCAAGAAATTGTGGTCTTTAGCCTGACCCTCCTACAGTCATATACTTCCAGGCTTGACTATTGCTTGGGCTACCCTAGAAGAGCAATCAGATGCTTTAGCCAGTGCAGAAAGTGGCAAACTGCATCATTAACTGAGCAGATTGATATGAGCACACTACACTTGTACTTCATTCTTCAGGATCCACTTTAAGGCCTCTGTGATTTGAAACCTGACCATTTAAATGACAGCCTTTGATGGTCCCTAGGTTTAATATATTGAGAACTGGAAGCTGGAGGAGGAAAAATACAAAGTATTCATGGTGGAGGTGTGGAATTTGTTCCCTCTGGTGGTCTGTCAGTGTCTAAATTTGCTGGCTTTTGGGATTAGTGTAAGGCTCATATTTCACACCAAATATTTTCTTAATATGTTTTGTAGTTTGGGGTAGTTAACATAGGAATGGCAGTTATTACAGTTGGTGTATATGAATAATACACATCAAACTACTGACTGATGTTTTTTTAAAATGTTTGTAATGGGACCAAAACTCAACAAATTATTGAAAATTAGTTCTAAATTATTTAAATGTGGAAGCCTACAGTTAGATGCCTATATACCTATTTTAGGTAGCCAAGACCTAATTCGGGTGCCTAAATAGATAACATTCCATAGATATCTATTAGTATATGCCAACGACTACAGCAGAACATTTTGCAATTGTCTGTAAGTTCAACTTTTTTTTAGAAGCCTTTTAAAATGTTACTTTTCTTTTGTAGAAGTTTTGCAGGCAGCTCTTTGGCAAGGGTTTTGTCCAGTGTGTGCACAAGGAGGAGATAAAGATAATGAAAACAAAGCACTATGCATTTGACCCTTTCTGACTTCATCAGGGGCTCTTTTGGCAGTAATGCAGATGACAGACAGCCTATGATGAATTCTCTCCCATTTCAGACCGATAGAAAGTCAATCCAATTCTTGACTCCTCAATTCCACATGATATCAGTTAGTGCTAACAGTTTGTCAACACTGTTCTGGTGCAAGGCTTTTAAATGGCAATCAGCATTGCCTGAATAGAGAAACCTGAATTACAAGAAGCTAGATAACTATCTCATCAATATTTTGGGGTCAAGTGCATCAGGATTCAGTGTCATACAAAGACTGAAGGTGAATATTAAGTTATTCTTTCTTAGGAATACAAAAGTGTTCTAAGATAATGTCATAGCAAGGGCACACTGAAGATCCAATGGACTAGAAATATTTTTAAACAGCCCTCATAAAATGAAACTTTTTAATTAAAATGTAGTCTACAGGTTTTGAAGTTCTCTTGTTGGATAAATGTGGCATATAGCTAATGTCCATTGATCAGTTTCCTATAAATACCTACATGGGGAAGAAATTTCTGATAGAAGATGACTGTTTAATCTAGCAGAAAAAGTCATAATGGGATTCAATGGCTGGAAGCTGAAGCTAAACAAATTCAGTCTAGAAATAAGTGCACATTTTTAAAAGTGAGGGTAATTAACCATTGGAACAATTTACCTAGGGATGTAGTGGGTTCTCCATCATTTGTAGTCTTTAAATCAAGTTTGGATGTCTTTCTAAGATATATGTTCTAGATG
This sequence comes from Emys orbicularis, assembly GCF_028017835.1. Taxonomy (NCBI): domain Eukaryota; kingdom Metazoa; phylum Chordata; order Testudines; family Emydidae; genus Emys; species Emys orbicularis. The sequence continues at coordinate 109,187,469 of NC_088687.1, forward strand.
AAAAAGGAATTGTTTGGGGAGATTCTATGGCCTGTGTTATAGAGGAGGTGAGATTAATTTATTATAATGGTCCCTTCAGGCCTTAAAAAAAAAAAAAAAAACCTATCAATCTATGAATACATAACCTAACTAGTTAGGAGTCGTGGTCAGCACAGAATTTAAGATGCTCGGGGTTGAACCTCTTGTTTCTGAGCGGAATGAAAATTAGGGGCAGTGAATGCCATCAATATTTCTGTGCTATAAGACACCGAATCCCTACTATCAGTTATTTGGTATGTTTTTATTATGTGGATCAGAACCTTCTCTAGAGTAACTGACACAAGATACACAATACCAGGAAACGAAAAATAAATACCACAGTGAAGGAATTACTATTATCGTGTATTATTTGTACTGCAGTAGCCCCTAGCTCCCAATCAGTTTGGATCTTTATTGTGCTAGGTGTAGTACAAAAATAAATCAAAGGATACTCTTTGCCCCCAACAAGTTTATAATCTAAAAACAGTGACAAGATACATGTCTAAGTCCCTTTATGAATCTAGCCTAGGGTGCTAAGAGCTTTCTAAGAAGCGTGCAGCATTTTAGGATTGTATCCATATTGGATAAAGTTACATACCATATGATGGTCATGCTCCTGCAACCTTTACCCTCTGAAGTAAACCTCACTCACCCAAGTCATTTGTATTTGTTACATGAATGCAAGTTGAGCATTTGGTTCCGCCTTAATTTTTCAATTTTTTGTTATCTTGGGCATAAATCACAGCATGCTATCTGAATGTAGTTCCCTGTCATTTTATCATGTTAAACGTTTGTTGGAAACAATATATATTTACCTTTGTAATTCTCTTGTGTGTCTACAGACACTTTAATCAATAGCTACAGATTCATTTTCTTTCTCTTCCCCTTGATAGAGTAACTGTTTAACTAGCCTCCAGTTTTGAAGTGAAAGCTAACCTTTAAGCAAAAAATACAAATAAAAATAACGGTATTATCACTACCAAAAGATTTGCAGTAAAATACATCTTTTGGCCTAGGGAAAAATGTTCCTTACATAACTAGCAAGGCTCATATTTTATAATGGAAAATTGCACAAAAATGAGCACCATAGCACAACCAGTGTTCAGAAGCAACATTATAAAGGGTACACAATGTGTGTTTATTGTAACTTATTAATAACAATGTGCGTTTATTGTAACTTTTATTAATATTAATGAGAGTTTTGCACATCACAAGGGACAAAATCCTTACTGAATTTGCATTGTAGTTTTATTCGTTATCTGACCAATTCTCATGGAAGTTTAGTGCTGGCTAATGGAGATCTATTTTATCTCAACCAGTAGGAAACTGTTTGGTGCTAAAGAATCAGTGTTCTAATCCTACTATGAGATTCATCTCCTATTCTCGTCTGCTGATAGTGGCACATAGATTTGTTAGAGTAATCCAGAAATGAACAGTAATCTGGCATGTTCATTTTACCCATTTCATTCTTACTAAAGCGAGCCTTTTCAGACAGTGTTACCTTTCCTTTTACTAGGAAACACAGATTAATATAGAATCCGGCATTGTATATAATCTATGGTACACACAAATAATTCATTTTGCATTCCAAAAATATTGCTATAATTGCTCAGTAACTTTAGAAACCTATTTCTAGCAGGGAGAGAGGAATAATGTAGTGGTTAAAGCAAGCGAACTTGGTTCTCTTCCTAGCTCTGCCAGACTTTCTGTCTCCTTGAGCAATTCACTTACTGTAGACCAATGTATTCAGAAGCTGCCTCTAATTTGAGACAGCTGAATCTTTGGGTGTTTAGCTTTAAATACTTAAACCCAAATTTTCAAAAATAACAACCTGCATTTAATTTCTGCTGTTGTTTAACACAAAGGATTAGCTTTCAGTCCAGAGGGAAAGACAAGTAGAGCAGTACCGTATCAAAGAAAAGAGAAAATGAATCTGCAGCTATTGATTAAAATGTCTGTAGACACAAAAGGGGATTTCACAGCTAACATGTATTCTTTTTTTTCCAGACAGAAGTTTTCTAAGATTAAACCATAACAAACAATTCAAATAATGTGGTGTGATTTATACCCAAAACAACAAGGCAAAGAAGAGCTACAGCTAAAACATGGTCCTTAAGCCAAATCCTAGCATTTTAGTATTTGTGATAGTTTAAGATTATGTAAGAATACCCACTATTGGTAACATCCAATAACACCTACTACTGCATATTAATTTGCTTGTTTCTTTTTCATTCACAGAAAGCAAGAACATAAAGTATTAAAGTTAAAACTTTGTCCTTAAGCCACCTGTTGTGCCAAAATGTTAGAAAACTGAAGTGAGCTGCTCCAGCTAAAATACGTAGTTAAATCTTCATCCTCGACTTGAATAATGATATTTGGTTTTATATTTTCAAGTTTGTGTGTGTGACCTGCCACGCTGACTCTGGCAGGGGAATTTTGTTCTCTTTGAAAGGACTCCATAGAAGTGGCTAGCTGTTTGCTTCAGACAGTCATGATTACAAGTTTGTTGGTCTCCAAATAAATTTGTTACATTAGCGGGAAGCTTCTGCTAAAATGATCAACAATGAAATAGTTAACAATGCTACTTAAACTGCTATTGTTGCTCCTTTGGCCCAAGTGCAACCCGTGCAGGGTTGTTTCTGTTAGGATAAGGAATTGGGGATATGAGTCAGATATATTCTTGGTGTGATCTTGTCTGATTATAACTAATGCACACAGTGTACTTGAATACAGTAGAAACAAACAGCAGGCAGTTTCCTTGCTCAGACATTCCCACACTTGCCAATACAGTGAGTTCAGTGCTCTGTATCTTTGCTTCCTCTCAGGATCACACTCAACTCCTTTTTTCTGGCTTTTTGCCTCCAACACATACAGCCAGCAGTTAATGTCCTAGCTCCTGCATTTGCAACCAGGAAAACTCTTCAGTCTACACAGCTTAGCCCTGATCTGTCACAGGGATTAGTGCCTTGGGTGATAGCCCTACAGCCCACAGCTGGCTTTACTACCTATCAGGTTGGATTGGTCTTCTGTTGAGCCTAAAAGAGAGTGCTTGGAACATCAGCTGGCTTAGGTTTGTGATGTGTGGGGATACCCAAGACTCGCTTGCTGGCAGCGAGCACATTTCAGCATAACACTATCATTAAGTTTTTGAGTTAACAGCTTCAGCCAAGCTGGAATGGTCAATTCACACCAACACACATACACTACAGTTATCCAATAAAAGAGAAATCTAATACATTTAGTCATATTCTGGACATCAAGCAATACCTACTACACAGTACAAATAATAAATACTATTGTGATAGGGCCCTCAGTGGCCAGGCAGCCTAGTGGCTAGATCATTGGTATGAGGGGCTGTAGGTGGACCTGACCCCCACTTCTCCCTTAGGTCCTGGGCCAGGGTCCTGTGTTGCTCAACCCCTAAACAGGGGAGATGGATCTTTCTCCCAGCTGTGAGGGGGGGCTCAGGGCCTGTTTTCCTGGCTGCACCCTATGCAAGTCCTTTTAGTTTGGGGCGTGGCCCCACTAGTCCAGTTGCCCCGCAGTTGGGGCTTCTCTGTAGGTTCCCCTTGTCTGGGAAAGACTTACTTGCCTCCAGTGTCTACGTTGGCAGGCAGGTTGCTGATCTGTGCCTTCAGGCAGGCATACAGAGAGCTCCTGCCTCTTCACCAGTCACCCCTGACTGAGCCAAGCTCCCTTCTTTTCTCCCCCCTCCAGGCCTGGCACTGGCTGCAGGTATAACAGGGTGGGGCTAGTTTACCACACAGGTGTTCTTTAACTCCTGCTGTGCCCGGCTGCAGTCTCTCTGCTCCTTCACACATCTCCCCCCCATGACCCCATTTGGGGTCTGCCCTCCCTCCAACTTCTCTCCACCATCCCGTGAAAAGAAGTCTGCATTCAGATGGGCTCTCCTGGCCCGGTGCTGGATGCAGAAGGAGAAGGGCTGGAGGGAAAGGTACCAACTCATGATTTGGGGGGTTGTGTCCTTCATTGCGTGGAGACAGTGGAGGGGGGCGTGGTCTGTAACGAGGGTGAAGTGCATGCCCAGAAGATAATAATGGAGTGAGTCAATGGCCCACTTTACTGCCAGGGCTTCTTTCTTGATTACAGAATAGGTCTTCTCTCGTGGGAACAGCTTCCTGCTAATATACAGGATGGGGTATTTGTCACCCCCTGCTACCTGTGATAGAACCACTCCTAGGCCCATGTCTGAGGCATCTGTTTGTACCAAAAACTTGACAAAGTCAGGGTTGTACAAGACTGGTTCCTGCAAGAGCCGGGCCTTCAGAGTTTGAAGTGCCTCCTCACAGGTGGTGTTTGAAACATAGTTTGAAACACCTCCTCTGGTCCACTGGATCCTTTTAGGACTCTCGTTCTTGAGGCGATTGGAAAGGGGGGCCACTATGGAGGAGAACCCTGGGATAAAGTGGCAGTAATATCCAGCTAGTCCTAGGAACCATCAGACATGCTTCTTTGAGGATGGCATGGGGCACAGCTGGAGGGCCTGGACTTTGCTAATCAAGGGTTGGATTATGCCCTTTCCCAATGTGTACCCAAGGTACGTGGTCTCATTCTTCCCAAGGTGACATTTGGGGTCGCCAGGGGTCACCGTCAGGCCAGCCTCCTTGAGGGACTGCAGGACCGCGGTCTCATGTTTCACATGGTGTTGCCAGTTGCAACTATAAATCACCACATCATCTTGGTATGCAGCTGCATATCTGCTATGGGGATGGAGAACTCAGTCCATCAATCGCTGAAATGTGGCTGGGGCCCCATGCAAACTGAAGAGCATGGTCTGGAACTGGAAAAGCCCAAAGGGGGCAGAGAAAGCATTTTTTCCTCTGGACTCAGCTGTGAGGGGAATCTGCCAATAGCCCTTTGTTAAGTCTAAAGTGGTGATATATTCTGCCTTTACCAGCCGGTCAAGTAGTTCATCCGCCCGTGGCATCGGGTTAGGTATCAAACTTCAATACTGCATTGACCTTGTGGAAGTCAATGCAAAAGTGGGTGCTTCCATCGGGCTTAGGGACCCGTACCACGGGGCTTTTCCAGTCGCTAAACAACTCTTCAATCACCCCCAACGCTAACATTGAGCAGAGTTCCTCTTTCATGGTCTCTCTAAGCTTCTGGGGGAGGGGCCAGGGGCTTTCTCTGACTTTAACTCCTGGGTCCATCTGAATATGATGAGTTATCAGGTGAGACCACCCTGGTCGGGTCGAGAAAACAGAAGAGAAGGGAGTGATCAGTTTTTGCACCTGCCCTTTCTGCTCCGAGATAAGATTGTCCCCAATCTTGACCACCCCTGGAGTTGAGGCCTCCATGGCCTGTGGGCCTAGTTCAGGCTCTGGTGGATAGAGCACTATTAGTAAACCTTCCTGGGCTTTCCATGGTTTTAACAGGTTCATGTGGTAGATTTGTCATACCTTACGTTTATCTGGTTGCTTGATTTCATAGTTCACCTGCCCCACAGGCCGGATCATCTCATACGGTCATTGCCAGTGGGCCAGGAACTTTAACTCCAATCTTGACAACAATAGTAGCACCCGGTCATGGAGCTGAAACTCCTGGAGATGCGCCCGTTTATTGTAGGTCACTTCTTGGGTATCCTGGGCATGTAGGAGGTTCTCCATGGCAAACGAGCCTAAGGCCTCAAGCCGCTCCTGCAGGTTTAAAACATACTGTACCAAGTTGTTGGCTTGGGACAGTTGCTCTTCGCACATTTCTCGCAGAAGATCTAAAATCCTCGGGGTTGCCTCTCATATAAAAGCTCAAAGGGTGAGAAGCCAGTGAAAGACTGGGGTACTTCCCGGACTGTAAACAAGAGAGGTGAAAGCAGCTGGTCCCAATGCTGGACATCCGTCAGGATGAATCTTCGGAGCATCGTTTTTAGGGTTCGGTTAAAGCGCTCCAACAGGCCGTCCGTTTGGGGTGGTATACAGATGTTCTTAAGGTCTTGATTTTTAGTAACCAGCAGAGCTGCTTGATCATCTGGGACACAAAGTTTGTCCCTTGATCTGTCAGGATTTCCCGGGGCAACCTGACTTGGGCAAAGATGTTCATAAGTTCTGTAGCCACCCTGTTGGCATTCATGGAGTGCAGCGGCACTGCTTCAGGGTACCGAGTCACAGAGTCCACTACCACAAGAATGAACCAATATCCGGCAGCGCTCTTCTGCAGCAGGCCAACTATGTCAACTCCAATTAAATCAAAGGGTACACTTACAAGTGGGAGGGGGATCAATGAGACTTTCTCCTCTGGCTGAGGTGTGGTGAGCTGGCACTCTGGGCATGAGGCACAGAAGTCTGCCATGTCTCGGTAAACCCCTGGCCAAAAGAACTGGGCTAAAATCTGGGCTAGTGTATTTTCCCTTCCAAGGTCCCCAGCTGCAGGTATGGCATGGGTGAGTCCCATAACTTCCCTTTGGTATGGTCGGGGCACCAAGAGCTGATGTCGGACCTCTTCGGTCGGTTGGTCTTTCTCTATGAGGTACAGACAGTCACCTTGAATCTCAAAGTGTGGGAACCATCCCATTTGGTGGGGTTTGACAGTCTCCCCATTCACTGCCGTCACCTGGGCATATGCCCGACTCAAGGTGTTGTCAACCCATTGCTCCTCCACAAAATCAGAGAGATGAGTCAGGATCTCCTATTCGGGTAATGAGGGGAGCTCCCCTCCTGGCTGGGAGGGGGCCTGGTTGGCCTGGGTTGACACTGAGGACTGAAAAGTCCCTTCACCAAGGTCAACAAGCTCCCCCACCCCCACAAGGGTCACATCTTCAAGCCGGCTGGGGGCTGGAGGTAAGGGCCCTTGGCCATCAGACGGGGGTCCCAACAGTTCTGCTAATAATTCCCCAAAATAGTTCCAGTCCCTGCCTAAAATAACTGGGTAGGCCAGGGTCATGGCCAGACCAACCATCAGGGGCCCCTTGCATCTCCCCACTGTTAAAGTCACTTCCGTGTGGGGGTAGGCCCTCAAGTCCCCATGCACACACTGTAACATGATGGTGCCTTGGGTTGGGCCAGGATTAGGCACCACTATCCTTCGTACCAGAGTCTGGGAACACCCTGAATCAACTAGTCCCATCACTTCTCTCCCATTTACCTGCAGCAGGATGGACAGTTTTGGTTGGTCCCCAGGGTATGCTCATGCTCACAGAATCCAGAATTTCCCAAAGCTACATTCCATGTATGGACAATCTCTGGACCAGTGTCCAGAATGGACACACGTGAAACACCGATCCTGATCTTGGATGGTGCATTGGTTTCCTGTTTGGGTACCCGGGCGGTCTGGTCACAACGGGTCTCCCCAAATTGTGGGCTAAGTACAGACCCGGGCTGAGCCTCTGGTGGACCTGTGGTCTCCCGATATGGAGTGCGGGAAAATGGCTCTGGACCTCTGGGTTGGGGAGCCCTGGTACCCCTGGATCCTCGATCCTCTGAAGCTCTGGTAGGGAGGGAGGAGGGCGAATTTCCTCACAATCCTGGGGTTCATTGGTGGTTCCCTCCTTGAGGGTCATGGGGGACTCTTGGTTCCAGCTGACCCCAAAGGGGGCCTCATCATGGGGCCTTGCCAGCTAAGTAATTCTCCAAGAGTTGGATTGCATCTGTCATGGTATCACGGTGATGTCGCAACACCCACTCTCTTCCCCCAAGGGGCAGGATCTGGAAAAATTGCTCTAGCAGGACCTGCTCACTCAGCAACCTGTGCCCCCGTCTTTGCTTCTGGTTTGAGACGTCTCCAGCATGAGATTCTTGGCAACCAGATGGGGTCGTGCTCCCGGTGGGTACCGCTCCCCCGAAAGTGTGGCCGGAATGTTTCCTCCGAGATATCTAGGGCATCGAGAATCACTGCCTTACCTTGGGCACAGTTCTGGGTGGCAGTGGGGTCTAAAGCATGGAATCTGGTCTGTGCTACCCGGTTAAGTGCGGGGCCAGCACTGCAGCCCACTGGTCTCAGGGCCACAATGGCTACCTGCTCTGAAGTATCTAAGAAGGCCTCAGGATCATCGTCAGGCCCCATTTTGGCAAGCCAGTTAGGGGCGGGGTTAGGTAGCTTTGCTGGAGCACTGGGTCGCAGTATGGAGGCCACCTGTTGGACCAGCTGCTGCTGCTGCTATTGGACTGCCAGTTCACGACTTAGCTGCTGCTGCTGCATGGCCATCTGCTGCAGGAGTTGTTTTTGTTGCTGTTGATGGTGGGTGTTTTGCTTGGCCATCCATTTCAGCAGCTGTTCCAACTCCATTCAAGGGTTTGTCCTCGGGACTTTCTCTCTCGCCTTTGGTTTTATTCCCCTCCCCATTTAATACCCTTCAGCAGGGACTAGGGCAATGCCCGCATTCTCCACCATTTGTGATAGGGCCCTCAGTGGCTGGGCAGCCTAGTGGCTAGATCATTGGTTAGGGGGGCTGTAGGGTGACCTGACCCCTCCTCCTCCCTCAGGTCCTGGCCCAACCCCTAAACAGGTGTGTTGTTCAACCCCTAAACAGGGAAGATGGATCTTTCTCCAAGACGTGGGGGGGCTGTTCAGGGCCTGTTTTCCTGGCGTGCTCCCTATGTAAATCCTTTTAGTTTGGGGCGTGGCCCCACTAGTCCAGTTGCCCCGCAGTTGCGGCTTCTCTGTAGGTTCCCCTTGCCTCCAATGGCTGCATTGGCAGGCATGTTGCTGATATGTGCCTTCAGGCAGGTATACAGAGAGCTCCTGCCTCTTCGCCAGTCACTCCTGACTAAGCCAGGCTCCATTCTTTTCTCCCCCCCTCCAGGCCTGGCATTGGCTGCAGGTATAACAGGGTGGGGCTAGCTTACCACACAGGTGTTCTTAACTCCTGCTGTGCCCAGATGCAGTCTCTCTGCTCCTTCACAACCATAAGCAAAAAACCAGTCTGCTGGGAAAAATATGTTTTTATTTTTGTACATTTCTCTGGGCCAGAACTTCCAGACCTGGACATCTCTTCCTGTCCAAAGTAGGGCAGGACCAACACAAAAATAGAACCTATGAGGTTCTATCAAACGTGTCCAAAATCAGCAGTACAACTCATCTCATCAGCAAGCCTATTCTAGCAAAATAGCTTACTGAGTGTTTTGTTATAGTCTATAATTTTAGGGAGGGAGCCTGTCACAGATCTGCATGCTTAAACTGCTTGTGTTTCTTTAGGCCCCTGCTACAAATTATCCTTTGATAGCCTGAAATGGGACCATGCAGCCCCAGAAGAAAATAAGAATATTTTTAAGTTATATAGGGAAGAAAATAGTACTGCCCTGCAGCACTATCTCTTAAAGAATCTAGTAAGGAACAGAGAGCACCAAATCCATCTCCCTGCTGTTCTTACATATAAATAGTAATAGAAAGGAACAAAGCACAACACAACCACAAAATAAACATATCCCTTTTGGATTTCAGTATCCATTGAGCCTTAAGATCCGTGCCTTATAGCCATCCTCAGCACTGACTGAATACAGCTTGCATTGCACACAATACAGTAAAGGCTTTATTTGTTATTTTGTTTCTTTTGGTGTTATTGCTAGCACAAAGAAAGAATGTTCCTGGCACCTCTCACTCACGTAGCCAGATGTCAAACAACAAAAATGCTTTCACCACTGAGAATGATGAGGTTGCCCACAATGGCATAGGGCCCATCTGTGACTGCTATAGGCAATTATCTTTAATCGACAGAGATGGGACACTAGATACTGAAGGCTCTGAGTTACTACAGAGAATTCTTTCCCAGGTGTCTGGCTGGTGGGTCTCATCCACATGCATCAGCATCTAACTGATCACCATATTTGGAATCAGGAAGGAATTTTCACCCAGTTTAAATTGGCAGAGATCTTCGGTGAGTTTTGTCTTCCTCTACAGCATGGGGCATTGGTCACTTGCTGGATTGAACTTGATAAATGATGGATTCTCTGTAACTTGAAGTCAAGATTCAAGGATGTCAGTAACTCTGCCAGAGGTTATGGGTAGGGCCCTACCAAATTCACAGTTCACTTTGGTCAATTTCACGGCCACAGAGTCTTAAAATTGTTCAATTTCATGATTGCAGAGGTTTACATCTGAAATTTCAGCGTGTTGTAACTGTGGGGGTCCTGATCCAAAAGGGGATCATGGGGTGGGGTCCTAAAGCTGTTGCAGGGGGGTTGCAGGATTGCCATACTCCCTTCTGTGCTGCCTTCAGAGCCCACCTCTGAAGGCAGCAGCTACAGAGTTTCCTGCAGCTGGAGGAGGCTCCCGGAGGTGGAGGTAGGTCTGCTCTCCCCAGTTCTGCTGGGAGTGACCCAACTGGGGGCTCCTAGCTGCTAGTCAGGGCCAGTGGTGGATTAATGCATGGGCCCCTGGGGCCTGTGCACAGGGGCCCTGGACAATTTGAAAATGGGTGCCCCAGCCTGGTAGGAGCCATGGGGTAGAAGGCCTGAGCCCTGGCAGGAGCTGGGAGCGGGGGTGGAAGCCCTGAGCCTGGGTGGCCCGGAGCCCAGGCAGGAGCCATCAGGGACAGCAGCCCTGAGCCTGGGCACCCGGAATCCCAGCTGGAGCTACGGAGGGGGAGGGCGGCAGCCCTGAGCCTGGGCAGGAGCTGCAGGGGCTGAAGCTGCGGGCGGGGAGTGGGCAGTGGCAGCCCCCATCCCAGGTCCCTAAGCCTGGGCAGGAGCCATGGGAGTGGGGGCAGGGGCAGCCCCGGAGCTCAGCCGTCCCGAGCCCTGGCAGAAGCCACAAGATGGGGGAGGGGGGACAGCCCCGAGCCAGACAGGAGGCAGCTGCAGGTGCTGGAGCTGTGGGGGGTGGCAGCCCCCAGCCTAGGTCCGTGAGCCTGGATAGGAGCCACAGGAGGTGGAAACCCAAGCCCCAGCTGGACCCCAGGTGGCCCCCAGCCCTGGCTAGAGCTGCGGGGGGTAGAGGGGAGGAGCAGCCCCCAGGCAGGAGCCATGGGGGAGAGGGACCGGAAGCCCTGGAGCTTGGGCATCCCAAGCTCCTGGCAGTCCAGAGCCCAGCTCTAGGGCTGCTGTAGCACTGCTTGTGGAGGTGGGTCTGATCTCTCCCCATAACAGCCATGCAGGGGAAGGACAAGTCCTTTCCCTCCCCAGCCCTGCTGATTTCAGGGAGATCAGATTTCATGGGGTAGGGTTTATTTCACGGTCTGTGACATGTTTTTCATGGCCGTGAAATTCATAGGGCCCTAGTTATGGGCCTATTATAGGAGTGGGTGGGTGAGGTTCTGTGGCCTGTGATGTGCAGGATGTCAGATTATAGGATCATGATGGTCCCTTCTTGGCTTTAAAGTTCATGAGTTCTATAAATTAGCCAGGGGTGTAGTGATCGAGGTTGCATCTGGGACCAGGGCCGCCCTGGGGGGGGGGCAAGTGGGGCAATTTGCCCCAGGCCCTGGGCCCTGCAGGGGCCCCCACGAGAGTTTTCAGGGGCCCCCACAAGAGTTTTCGGTGGGTCTTCAGCGGCAGGTCCTTCAGTGCCGCCGAACACACCCGGATCGAGTGAAGGACCCGCTGCCAAAGACCCGGAGCTTCTTCTGCTCCAGGTCTTCGGCGGCAATTCAGCGGCGAGGGCTCCTTCCGCTCCGGGTCTTCGGCGGCAGTTTGGTGGCAGGTTCTTCACTCGCTCCGGGACCCACCGCCGAAGACCCGGAGCGGAAGGACCCCCGCCGCCGAAGATCTCAGACCCCCTGAATACTCTGGGCGGTCCTGTCTGGGACAGGGAAGAGAAATCATGTGTTTATTGAGCAATACTACAAGTCAAGCACTCTTTAGAGGGGAGCCCAAGTACAAACACTTTTGACAAACACTTTTCACTAGCCATACGTAAAACAGCCCAAATGCAAATATGAGTCCAACTCATAAACTATATTTTATACAAGCATAAAGTACATAGTATTAAAGGGCCTAATCCAAAGCCCATTAAAGTCAATGGAAAGACTCCAACTGACTTCCCTGGGGTTTGGATTTGGCCTTTACATTAGGTACACTATAAGATCAATGTTTAAATTTGGGCACTTAAATTAGCCACCCAAATTTGCATTCAGGTATGCAAATGGGTTTTTAGGTGCTAAAAGCGAATATTTGCACACTTACATGCTAGTGTGAGAATCCAAATGCAGAATTTAGTTAATGACATAACTCCAGCGAATTATCTAAAACTAACTATTTAAATTTGAGAATTGGACCTTATTTCTACTATACATAGAACTGTACCAAATATATTGCAATGATAATTATTTCAATAAAAAGTAACATAATAAAAACCTCCAAAATAGTCATTCCAAACAGTGATAGATATTATGAGTCGTGTTTACTACTGATCAAGTTTTTTTGAAAATTATATAAAAGCACAGTTGTTACTTTTTCTTAGTTATTCCATCATAACTACACAGCAGCTTTTCAATTACAAAAATATTTATCAGTTCCACATACCAAAATTTTACAATTCACAAAGTTATACTGCAGTAATATAGGCTGTTAAAAACTGCATACTTCATGCAAAATAATAAAATTGAGCTGCAGCTTTCCTGGGGGAAAAAAAGTATTTTTTTTATTGATAGGTGCGTTAATATTCAAGTCACTAGGTACAGTTTCATCTGACAAATGAACACTACAGGAAAAATATGCGATAACCCTTTTAAAATAATGGATGACTAATAGCTATATAATGCAAAGCAATTCCTAAGGAACTGCATACTTCTTTCATTTTAATACAAAAGAATTCAACTGAGTATTAATAATTTAATTAATATCAAATTATTTTATTAAAACTGTTTATATAATTATGGGAACACAGAACTGACGCCATAATTAAGGTTTATTTAGAGTTCCTTTTTAAGCCTTGTTTTGGCACAAAGACACATTCCAACTTTTGATCTGAGTTGTCTGAAAATCTCTCTGATATTAGTTAGAAGATTTTTTCTGAACATTTCATAACTCTAAAAGACATAGTTTCTCCATACTAGTTCATTAAAAATAGGCATTTTTTAAAAAATTGCTGGCCATGACTTTTCAGTCTCTCTTTCCTAACACAGAGTACACTTGTTGATTGATGCCTTTCTGGAAGATGTGTTTTAGTCAAACACAAGTTATTGGGTTCAATAAAGAAGCAACTGGATGAAATTCTATGACCAGTGTTAGGCAGGAGGTCAGACTGCATTATCTACTGGTCCATGCTGGCCCTAGAAAAATCCCCATGAGTAAGAATTAGACTCCCATATTGGCACATGTATAGTTTGTCTACATATTCAGTCATAAAATACTGTGAAAATCCACAGTTTGGATATATTTAAAAAAATTATTGATAGTCATATTTATTATACAGACCCCATTATGAAAGCCAGTTTGTAAAGATATACATATGAGTCAGCAACATTTAAAGATATTCATACTGTACTCGAAGAGTACGTGCTGTAGGAGTACATGCTGTATTCTTCATACATAGCTGGGAGTTTGAACCCCTGATTTAAGTGCAAAACTCAATTCAGTTTTAACTATGGATCCACAACAAACACCTCCATAATGCTATTAATACTCCTCGACTTCCAGTACACATTCACCGATTCACAGCCTGTGAATGCTTGGAGAGACCGCTACAGGCAACTGCTTCAGTTGTCAGGCTGTGTGCAGAGAAAAATGCTGTACAGCAGCAGTACCTCTTAGCAGCCACTGCAAGGTGCAGCCAGGGGCTCCAGCCAGTTTCAGTGGTTTTGCTGTCACCATTAAGGAAAGATTCTTAGAGTCCAATACAGATGAAAGAGAAAGAGGAAGAAGATAGAGCCAATTAGACAACGTGAGGCTTCCCCCATACGACAAGTTTGCTAGGAGCATGAGGAAGACTAGAGATAAAGAGAGAGGAGAGGGTTGTTGCTGAGACCGCCGCTAGCTAAACAGGAGATCTAATAAAAATGAAGGAAGTTCCAAAACAAGAAAATTTTTAAAATTACACTTAAGGATGCTAAGTGCAAAGCAAGAGAAGATATACCATTGAAATAATCTGTGAAATTAAAAGGATTCTCTAGAATTGTACTTAAAAAATCTTAACTGTACCGTTTCTTTGTGTGGAACATACATACATACACACACACACTTATTTAATACATTTTTAATGCACTCATCACTGCATTATCTGGACACACTGTATAGGTGTTCTATCAGTTGCAACAATTTCTTCAAAACTGGGAGCACATGTGCTATTAGCTGATCGTAGCCTTCTCTTTTAGCACATGTAGCTATCAGCATAACACCAGTAATGGACTTTCTTGCCTTAACAAGCTCTGACTTTTTATTTATTATTATAATAGAAAAGAGTGGTTTGGAACAATACAGGGATCCTTTAAAATTCAGCACTGATGCCTTATTCAAAGTATTAAGCTTTATAGCTCCTGTTCACCATACATTGAAACATGTTAAGCATTGTTAAGTGGAATGAAGTGATTCACCATACCTTCAAACTCTATAAAACTGGTGGACAAGATATATTAGTATCCCAACAACATGTTATCGATTGTGTCTCTTTTACGGCAGTCCTATACTGATTGTGTGGAAGATGATGTCACTTACCTGTGTTTATTCCTATTAGCCAATGATCTAATTCAATCTCATGAAATACACAAATGCCCAGGCCTACAATCAAGGGAACTAGACCAGTTTGAAAACAGTGTGAGAGGAGATTCAGGCCTGTCGTCTTTTAATCAGCCACCTACCCATTAAACTTATGAAGATTTTCTTGGTTGAACTATAACTAAGATTATGTCATGGAGGTCGCGGAAGTCACGGGATCCATGACTTCCAGCAACCTCCGTGACATTGGGGGCCCCCCCGCAGCTGACCAGTCATTGCTGGCAGCAGAGAACCCCGTGGCAGCCCAGCCTCCTCTGCAACTGACCGGCCGCCTCCACTGGCAGCAATCCCTGAGCTGCCCAGCTGCCACCACTGGCAGGGGTCTGCCTTGCAGCAGCTCAGCTGCTGCGAGCAGCTGCCCCCCACACACACACACACAGAGCTCCCTGCCGCCGCCGGCAGAGGGACCCCGGAGCTGCTCAGTGGCTGTGGGCAGGGGGAGGCTCCCCCCGCAGCTCCCCAGCCTCCGCCACTGGAGGCTCCCCCCGTAGTTTCCCCCACAGCGCCCAGCCTCACAGGGCAGCAGGGGGACCCCTCCCAGCCACTGTGCAATGGAGTCCCCTGCAGCTGCGGGGGAGAAGGGAAGGGTGCTGGACCCTCCTCCCTCCCCATTTTGTCAGGGATGTTTCTAGTAAAAGTCAGGGACAGGTCACAGTTCCTGTGATTTTTTATTTATTGCTCGTGACCTGTCCCTGACTTTTACCAAAAATATCCATGACAAAATCATAGCCTTAACTATGGTTTGTAGTCTCAGATGACCTTCATTCCTCCAAATTGGGGTCCTCATATCCCACATAACAAGTGCACTTGAATGCTAGAAATCTGCTGAAAATGACTAATGACCTTTTATCAGGGGGTAGCCGTGTTAGTCTGTATCCACAAAAACAATAACGAGTCTGGTGGCACCTTAAAGACTAACAATTTTATTTGGGTACCCACGAAAGCTTATGCCCAAATAAATCTGTTAGTCTTTAAGGTGACATCGGAGTCCTTGTTGTTTTAATGACCTTTTAGTGACCTCGGATGGAAAGGTCAAATTGGGGAGATTTTCATATGCAACAACCCATAATGAAAAAAAATGTACCAAACTTCAAAATCCTAGCTCAAGGAGACCATTGATAACTGTCAGTCAGTGAATCACCTTTATTAGATAATACAGACAAGTGCCTATAATATGGAAGTGTAACTAATAACTATGGTTAAGGGTGACTATAAACTTTCATTCTAAGTCCTCTTTTCAACCCCCTTCCAACTTTTGAGTTAAGTAAGCAACTGATTTGTGAAATAGGGCATAAAAAGGATTTTTTCCCCCTGAGGATTAAAGAATGACAGAAGTAAAGATGTTTATTTACTATTTAAATATAAATCACCTGCTGTTGTTTATTTTTGTATTAATTCCTTGGTGTCTTACACATTTTTTACCCCACTGGTAGCTCTGCTTAGTATCCCTTACCCTCCCCTTTTGGGCACTGATCTCCATAGGAACCGAAGCAACTCAGTAATAGCTCTGTGTTCCTCCAAACATGAGGGGTGTATCTCTGGCTGATTTTTCGCACCCCATACCAAGGGGTGTGGGAGCCTTCTCTTTTCCTTCTTCCTCCCCCTGCCACACATTACAGGCCTGAATTAAGAGCCATTCAGCATCTAAACTTATCTATTTGATTCCACTCACAGATCAGGTAACTGGTTATCTACGTGGGTAGGCTTTTCTGTCTAAACATTTTTTGATGGATAAAAGTATCATGAAAGTACTTATTTTTGTCAAAATGTTACAGGTGTTCACTGAAAACGCAAGAATTGACATTTATTAAGGTATTTGGTTTTTGTCATCCCAAAATGAAAATGTGTCAGTTTTAAATTGAAATAAAAAAGTAAATAAGTAAATAAAAAAATAAATACGCAAGCAGGCGTTCAGGTTTTCAGTGAAAACCTGAAAAATGGGTAAGAAAAAATTGGATGGAAATGACAAAAAAAGTTCAGTAACATTTCTCTCTCACAAAAAAAAATCATTTCCCTGTAAATTTTTTAAATGGCTGTAACTTCATGCACAATTTAATTTCACCCATAAAATTGATGGCCACATGGAAGTCCAGCTAAAATGAGAGGCAAAACTAAAAGCTACTGTTGACTTGGGTTACAACACTAATGTGTGAAAAATAATGCCTGAACCAATATAGCGCTACTTTATTTCAACTTTATTTCCAACTGCTGATGGGGAGGGGGTTGTTTTTGTTTTGTTTTGCTTTTAATTATCCTATGAAGATGCCACGCAATCTACTGGTTACTCCAAAGTAGTGCAGCTCAGATAGATCTTGTAGAGTTACAAGGAATTACTCCAAACACAGATATTGTATTTGAGGATAATTATAAAATTATACTTTTTAAATTGTCACAGGAATGGATTTTGGATTTAAGATTCAGCACAGTTTCTTCTCCTTGTTGCAAGCTTTATCAGAAAGGACAAGCTTTTCCTTGTTGTTTTAAAAACTTATTCCCAAGAACACTATGGGTACAGGCATATATTATTTAATTTACCATTACAGCTTAATATCTAATATAATGCTGTCCCTACTGAACGCATATTGATAGATTCAATTTTTTATTATTATAGGCACCTACCTCTTAAGACCACAGGTAATGTGGCAGAAAGTGGGGGTAGAAAAGAACAGCCTATCAAAATGCTGAATATTGATAACCTCAAAGTAGTACATTACTCAGCTACAATTAACAGAATTCCAGGTAATAAAATTCTGATATATCTTTCTAATGGCAAAAATAGAAACAAGAGCAGGGGAAAAAAAGGTTCTTGGATATCATAGAGCCATTCCCATGGCAGAGCGTACCCTAATACGGAAGTGCAATATATTAATTGCTTCATGTTAGAATCTGAAAATTATCTGTTTGTGGTCTCTTTGGACCAAAAGAGCCACAAATTGTATTTGGGTTTGTCATTTACCAAGAGTAATAAAAGGGTTACTGGAGCCTGTGTGGTGCATAAGGCCCTCTACACTGGGGTGAATGACATCTTATATGATTAGACTCTTTATTAATATTTAAGGGAGTGAAGGCAATCCTTACGTATATGAGTACTTCCAGCTAAATCTGTGGGATTCCATGCACAGTAAGGGTTGTAAGATTACATGACGAGTCTTTTCCCCTTGAAGTCATTTTAAGTTTTGACACTGAAATCAATAGAAGTAGAATAAAATCATTATTATTATTTGTATTGTGGTAGCTCCCACTAGTCGTTTTCATGAACCTGCACCCCACTTTGGTAGGCACAGCACAAATACAGAATAAAAAGATGGTCCCTGCCCCAAAGAACTTACAATATAAGTAGCCTTAAATTTGCATATGTTCATGTTTATATTTTGGGAGTGAAAGGAAATCCAACCACAATGGATTATCATATTCTAGCATCTAGGTGCTACTATAATAATAAAAGTAATCCTAATGTTCCCAGTCAAATTCCCTCTCTGGCAGTTACTTATTTAATCCCATGCCTTCTTTATCTTCTTTGAAATGTCACTGCCAGAAACACTGATTATAAAATAAATTCTATAACATGTATCTATTTGATTGAGGTAAGAAAAGACCTAAATTCATGGAGGATAGGTCCATCAATGGCTATTAGCCGGGATGGGCAGGAATGGTGTCCCTAGCCTCTGTTTGTCAGAAGCTGGGAATGAGCGACAGGGGATGGATCACTTGATGATTACCTGTTCTGTTCATTCCCTCTGGGGCAGCTGGCATTGTCCACTGTCAGAAGACAGGATACTGGGCTAGATGGACCTTTGGCCTGACCCAGTAGGGCCGTTCTTATGTATGTTCTTAACTGTCACCGAAGGTGGATCTTTTCCTTGATGAGGACACATGAATATGGATGGTATGCTAGACTAGAAAGATAAGAAAAATTCTAGTCATTGCACTGTTTCATTTTATCTCCAGAATAGCCATTGTGTTGTAACTTTATTCACATATGTTTCTTCAGGTATTATAGTAGCCATAGAGTACATACACTATAGATAGCCATGAATACTAACTTGCAATCTAATCATTCCCCCACTTTTTCTGTTCCTCAAATACTTTTTTTTTGAGCGGGTTGTGGGATCTGATATTTCCACAATTGGTCTGCGCCTAAAGAACAATGAGAAACTCAGTGGAGCTGTCTGAGTTATTAGGGCATGGAAGACATTTTTGTCCATATATTCTGATCACAAATTTTGCACTCTCAACAAAAACAGTTGAAGGACGAAACAAACTGCTCGGTGTGTAGAGGTCATTGAAATCTATGGTTTCACCTTACTTTGAAGATAATTGTTTAGTATTTTGTAAAGTTACAAGCATTTAAAGTCAGGAATGTACAGTAGAATCTCGTTTATTTTGTTTTTTTGAGGCATTGCTACAGTACAGTGAGGTACAATGTTGGATTAAAACTTCAGTAGTGTGCTTCAAAAATGGTCTCTTTATCATTATGTGTGTCAAATACTAATACATAGCAGGTAAATTGGAATGTATTCCAAGTGTTGTAACATTCTACAGGAAGGTGTGCTTACAAACTGTAGGTGTTTCAAGCGCATCAAATAGAGAGCACTTAAGCCTTCCTGGCTCTGCCTCTGACTGATGTTGCTGCAAGCAAGTCACTTCACCTCTGTTTATCTCTCTGCTTCCATTCCCAGGTTTTATCTGTCTTGTCTATTTAATTTGTGACTTCTTCATGTCAGAGAATCATTCCTTCTTGGTAGAGTAGAATAATCAAATACAAAAAGTTTCCTTGCCTGCAAGGTTGTTTAAACAAAGAGAAACATGTTTCACCCATTGACTTCAGCTCTGCCAGTTCTTAGAACTCTATGCTCAGAGCAGCAGAAGTACAGCTTGTTCTGATCAGAAGTTACTAGCCAACAGCTCCCTCACCCTCTTTCTTCCTTCCTCTTAATAAGCGACATCTCCAGCCCTGGCAGCTCATTAAGTATTTGCAGGGCTGGGTGCTATCTCTTTTCTCACACCAGTGAAGAGATTTAAGGTCTGATCCTGCACTTACTGAAGTCATGGCAAAGTTTCCACTGACTTCAGTAGTGCAAGATCAAACCCTTCACCCCGTCATTGTCCATCTGAGTGTGGGTTACGTATACCAGTCACACTGTGATTCTTTAGGTTTCCAAGCCTGCTTCGGGAGGCTTTCTATTCATGTGGCATCAGGAAGGGATTGCAATGTCTGAGTCCTTTTCTTAGGTATTCTCATCACTTCAAGCAGAAATTGCTTTTTTATATACTGTAATTCTATTTCAGATGACATTATTCATAGATCTGGTAAACATTATTACCCCTCTTATAAATGCACCCTTTCTATAAAGTGTGACTAATTTACTTGTAAATCATTTCAAAATGACACTGGATCAAGGGATTACATATTATGAGTCAGATGCTGATACCCCTACTCACGTTGAGTAGTACCATTAACGTAGAGTAGTACCCTCTCCGTGAGTAAGGGCATTAGAGTCTGGCCCTAAGCTGCTTTGTAACGATTGTGTTGTTGAAGAAAAATGCCCACAGAGCTTGTAAGGTGCAGGGGTAAGTTTCAGTTTCAAAATACATGAGTTTTAGGGAATGTCTGTACTGCAGCTGGGCGCATGCTTCCCAGCTCTGGTAGACAGGCATGTGCTTGCTATGCTCAAGCTACCACAGTAAAAATGGGGGTAGGGGAGCAGGGGCAGCAGCTCAGCTGCCTGAGTGCAAACCTGCCTGAACCCCTACATACTCAGGCGGTTAGCCCAAGTTGCGCCTGTGCTACTCCCTGCTACACTGCTATTGTTAGCTAGCTACCATGTGTCTGATTAGCTGAGCTGGAAAAAAAACACTCCCAGCTGCAGTGTAACCCTCCGGTAAGGCTATGCCTACACATACCTGCCCTAACTCTCATCGAGCTAGCACAAGTATAAACAGCAGTGTAGCCATGGTAGCACTGGCAGTGGCAACAGAAGCACAGCTGAACAGTGTTGAGCAGTGGTTCTCAAAGCCGGTCGGTCGCTTGTTCAGAAAAAAGCCCCTGGCGGGCCAGGCCGGTTTGTTTACCAGCCGCGTCCGCAGGTTCGGCCGATCCCGGCTCCCACTGGCCACGGTTCGCCGCTCCAGGCCAATGGGGGCTGCGGGAAGTGGCGCAGGCCGAGGGATGTGCTGGCCGCTCTTTCCGCAGCCCCTATTGGCCTGGAGCGGTGAACCGCGGCCACTTAGAGCAGAATCCATAGAGCCACTGTGTCCTCAAATCATACAGATGGGTAGGACGGGGCAAAGTGTTGACTCTACCCTTCCAACATACCCAGTGGTATACTTACACCAGCACATCAGGGAGCATACATTGTGACAGGTATGGATAGACCTGTTGCAGTGTACCTACTCCCTGCCTGGTGTTGCACGGAGACAATCTCCCTCCTGGACTCCTCAGAGGCCATACAGCAGTGTGCTGCCCCATACTTCCAACTACACTCATAATATCACAATCAAGCCCTTAGTGACAAGTAATAGCCAACTGCAAAATGAAAAGTATAGCCTGGTATAGGGATGATAGTTAAAGCTGCATAATAAATTCTAATTTGTAATGTATTTAATAAATTATTATTTGACGAGCAGTAGGCCAAATGTCTGGTCACACAAGGAGACTGAATTAGAGTTGAGCAGACAAACTTTTGAGAATTACTGACATTTGAGTGCATGGTTCTAGCAATTATTTATCCCCCTGAAATAGCCAAAGCCAGTTTCATTTCAACCCATATAGCTGCAGTATGAAAAGCAACTGAAAAGGTCTGTGAGGATGAGTGGGAGGTGAGAGAAGGAAAACCAGCAGTAGAAGGGAAGAGAGAAGGGAAAAGAGAAAGAGTGGTGTCTTATTTCTGATGTCACAATCCTACCACCTAACAATTAACTGCTCAGCAACTACAGCAGAGGGAAGAGGAAAAAGAGAAGTGAAGAAGGAGAAAAAGGGGAAGACTATGGAGAGATAAGCTCCACCTCCATCAGCCTGTGAATTTTTCATCATACAAGCTATTACAAACATAACTGACCTTATGTTAGCAGCTGCTGCTCTTTCAACAATAAAATACAAAGAGTGTGATATTACTCTGGTTTATCTATGACATTAATTAAACATTCAGCTCCGCATTAACAAACATCACTCAAGATGATACACTACCTTTGTAATGGTAGACATTCCAAACCCCCCTATAAAGGGTAAAAAGTGAAGTTCTGAGTGCATGCGATGACAAACAATTTTGCAAACAATTCCATTTGATCCAAATACTTTACAATGGATGCCTTCAGAAGGTCATTTAGACCACTTAGGCCTACCATGAGGAAGTGGCTGCAGATGAAGAGTAAATGCAGGGGAGCGTCAGCACATCCTATATATCCCCAGAAAAACCCAGAACAGGCTGGTGCAGAGATAGGCCTGGGGAGGGCCATGGAATCCATACTTATGAGATCCATTCTCTGAAAGCCCACCTATAGGGTCTGATCCAAAGTCCACTGATGTCTGTAGGAGTCTTTGGCTTTGGATCAGGCCTATAGATGATACTATCGTTATTATTCCAGCTTTAGGGGTAGAATAGCAGCCATGCAAGGGTCCTATTGCATCCCCCATTCTGCACACGGGAGGAGGGGTGCATCCCATCCCAAGCCCTGCACAGTTCTTAGCCTACATCAGAGGAGAGTGAATGAATTTTATTCAAAATGTTCAGATCATCACTTGACATAAATCACTATAGCTCCATTGAAGTCACTGAAGCTGTGCCAATTTATACCAGTCACGGATACAGCCCATCATCTAAATGTTTATTTTGATTGCTCATTGTGCTCATCTTTTATTCAATTATGGTAATATATTGCCATAAATTATTTATCAAATTTGTTTAAACACACATACATTGTGGAAAGAGATAATACAATTGTATTTTTTTTAAACCATAGATCACTGTTGATTCATAGATTGCAAGGCCAGAAGGACCATTGTGATCATCTAGTCTGACCTCCTGGATAACACCAGCCCTAGAACTTCCCCAAATAACTCCTACAGCATATCTTTTAGAACAACATCCAATCTTAATTAAAAAATTGTCAGTGAGGGAGATTTCACTTTAAAATGATTGTGCTAATACCTGGCCGCAATACTATTGATATGGGTTACTTTATGATTCAGCAACCTTTATACCTCATTGCCTAACAAATAGTGGTAATAATGAATGAATATCCAGTCTCTGTTCAGATTTTCAGCAAAATTAATGCTTTCAAATTATTTTGAAGTGCAGAGAGCAGCAAGTCTATGAAATATTTATGAGCAAGTACATCATGCCCATAGTGGTTCTAGTCTGTGACTGCAACATATGGTTTATAAATTGGAACAGGTGTGGGAGAACAGGTGGTCACAGCAATGCAAGGGCACATTTGGAATTTACCATGGGGAAACAAAAATGATAAAGTAGCTCTGTTGGCTTCTAGGGCAACTTGCAAATTTGATGACATAAATCATAAAGTTCTTCACAGGGGCAAATCCTAGTGTTCATGGTTTTGTAGCAAACTTACTTTGTGGAATAAAACATATGGCATCTGTGAAGCAAATGGTTTCATCACCCAGTGTACTGCACTGTACTGGCTGTGGCAAATCTTTGTCATATACCTTCATATTGGCTGAAGTGAACCCAAAAAATGATGCTTCTCATCACTTTCACAGGAATTAAGCTGATGGGGTGGGGGGAAGAGCTGTGGTGGGAGAGAGAACACAACACAAGATGTGGGGAGAAAACAAACTTTCTCAGGTTGAGCACAGGATAGGGTCAACCAAGATCTCATCCAAGGTATAACAAAGGTACCAAATTCCACTTTCAACCCATACCATTGTTGATTGATCTCTAGACATATTAGCTGATGTTCTTCTGTATCTGTGATCATATTAATCTCCATAAAGGGCCTAACCCACCATCAACTCACAGTCAAGTCAATTTGGACTGCAATATCTGCAGTATGGCTGAAATTCACCCCTATGCAAGGGGCCAGCACAGGGGCTATGCAGCACTAAAATCCCACTTTGTGAAATTAAATAGATTTTAATACACAGGCGTTGTACTTGCCTTCTGCACAGAGCTAAGTTTTGCCCTGTGGACATATTCCCTAACGTTAAAACACTGAATGTTTTACAAAGCCTCAGTAAAAGTCATATGCACACAAACTGCTTACTAGAATGAATGGGCTGATTTGATAGTTGTCAACTGGATTACAAAAAAGGGACAGTTTTGGAATCAGAAACATCACATCATCACTTTTGGGAGCACACATAGATGTTGATGCCCAAGTGCAATAAATAAAATAAGCACAACTATGAGTTCAAAATATATTTGGGCTCTATATTTATTTTCTAAACTCTCTAATCTTAGGATCAGTCACAGAAGTCGCAGGAACTGTAAGTTTCACTCTGGAAATAGCTGAGTTCCCACAACCCCATTGACGTCAAAGTAAGATTGCGAAGTCATTGTGGTACTTTAGTGTATTGGATTTATGCATTTAAATGTATGTGCTAAAATTGATGTTCTGTTTAATATTCCTGAACTAGAAGACCTTAAAATAAAATTAACTAGTTCTACACCATCCTGGAGGCCAAATTCTTTTTGGCATTCATATGCTGAAAAGCTATTTCCAGGAACATAGGAACTGACACATCAGATCAAACCAATGGCCCATCTATACAGTATTTTAAGCAGCTTATCAGCTCTCACAGTTTACCTTTAACATTTCTGATTCAAAAACTGTCTGCTTTTTGTAATCACATAGACAACAATCAAACCAGATCATTGATTCCAGGAAGCAATTTACCATATGTGCTTCAAGGTTGCTACTGAGGCTCTCTAAAACATTCAGAGTGTGATGTTGGGGACTGTGCCTAAACTGCAAATTTAATAAACTTTTACTAAATTATGTTATTGTATGCAGTCAGAACTAGACCACTGACAGCCCAAATTCATCTGTAGTGTAACTCCACTAAAGTCAATGAAGCTACGACACTGTGAATGTAGCCTATTATGCTTCAAATTTACTACTTCTTTCTATTCATCCCAGTTCCTTTTTTTAAAACATGTACTGCTCTTGCTATTCCTAGTGCAAGGCAGCTAAAATTACTTTATAGGAGAAGCTAATTCACCTTTTATTATTTATATTATAGGCGAATTAACTTCTCCTATAAAGTAATTTTAGCTGCCTTGCACTAGGAATAGCAGGAGCAGTACACCTAACACACAACAGTACTGTGGAAATTTAGATATAAACATTGTTTTCTGAAATATACCTTTATAGAAAATCTGATCATGATGTCAGTTCAGGAAAACATCTCACAAGCTTAAGTTCCATTAAAGTTAGTGAGACTTAGGCATATGTGTAACTTTAAGCATGTTTTGAACCACCTTCCCGAATCATGCCCGATTACTGGAAATTACAAATAAACTGGGCCTATGCAACTGGGTGTATTGGTGTTGCTCTCAAATCCTTTTAGGACCTGAACTTGAATCACTAGTCCTGGCATCTTTTCAGACATCTTTTCATACTGTGAACATCATTTTTGGAAGTACTGCTTCAAATGTGTGTTATTTCAATGAAAGACAACGTCCAAGATAGCAGCATCCACCTGTTCAAAGTCAAGGCCAACAGGCAAATTTTGCAACCTACCATGTCTACCAAACTCCAAACCGCTACATCCCATTCAAATTCCTAATTAAAGTGAAAAGATATGCTATTCAAGAAAATATTAGACATTATTTACTCTGCAATATATGTGGATATTATGACAATGAGATGGACCCACTGGGAACTGTTACATTATATTCTATTAATTCTGAATATTTGTTGTGTTCAGTTAAAAAAGAAAACACTGAGTTTCTTTGTTTGTATATGAACCACATTAAAAAAGTCCCTGAGAACCATTTATTTCAGCATTCGACAGTTTAGCGCAATGTTAACATAGTTTAATTTATACTGAAGAACAATGTATTGGCAACATGCTGCATATCACTGAAACTTTAAATGTCAAGCAGATTCTTTCTCAGTTAATGAGGAAGGCAAGCTCCTAAGTAGAATTAAAGAATGCAGTTTGTCAGTTAGATTTAAGTAATATAAAGTGTCCTTTTCAGTTCACACGTTTTTTTTTTAATCTCAATTACCAGTTACATTTCCTTTTTCTTGAGAATGAGCTTTTTAAATCATATGCTTGTAGGGTTGGGTGTAAAAAAGTTGTGGGTGAGAGATCACAGATTGTGAATTCTTCTTTTTTCCCCTGAATAGTACCTTCCCAGCATAAGAAAACAGGAACAAACAAGAATGGGGAAAATGTCTGAAGGATAGGAAAAAAAGAATTCTGTCCATTACAAACTTAGAAGGAACAGCTTTGTAAGATTTTTGTTTTGTAAAGTTGGAAATTTTAGTTCAGTCACTGAAGCAAAGTAACTTGTAATTAATTGTGAAGCAGTGCTAGAAACTGACCCCCAACAATTGGATGAGCACTCTCAGTGACTTGTTCCAACACAGCTTTATTCTTTGCTGTATCTTAACTAGAGCTGTGAAACAGTGCAAAAATTTAATAAAGAATAATAGTACCTAGCTCTTATTATATAACACTTTTCATCCATAGACTTCAAATTTTTCAAAAAGTGCCATTATCCCACCAGTAGCAGAGCCAGTTCTCCTGAGTCTCTGTCCAGAGCATTATCCATTAGGCCAAATGGCACATGCTGTACTAAAAAAATAAACTCAGGGCCTTACTCTCCACAGCCTTATGTCTTATACACCTGTACAGAGTAGATGTGGAATGCAACCATTTGGATTCAGTAGCGCTATGTTTAACTCCCCCTTTGCACAAATGACTACAAGGCGCTGGAGAATCAGGCCTTAAGAGTACATGTGTGGGATGGGAATTTACATATTCCAATCTGCCACTGTCCTAAGAGCCAGTGCCTAGTTTTCTCCTGCTTGTCTCTGCTCCTTGTACGATGAGGTGAGTAAAACAACCAAATACACATCACAGTTTCACCATAGGTATAAAAGCCTGCAACAAACCAGCCTTAGCATAGCAAAAACACATTTAATCTCATAGGGGAAATCTCAAATAAGTTTTGATTTTTGTTTGGAAAAGCAGTCAACAATTTGGATACTTACTAGAACCACCCAAACCTATTGAGGTGCCTACAAGGACATGCAGTCCTCCACCCCAGACAACCCACCTCCTGCAACAGGCCCATCATCACCTCACCTTGAAGTCTTCTTGGGGAAGAAGTACCAAGGGGCTTGTAGCCCACCTGTCCCCTACCACCTGGTGTCTTTGGGAGATGGAAGAGTGTTCCCCTCTTTTACGTCTTCAAACTGACCACCAAGCAGAGTCACTTCTCCACTCCCAGTATAGGTTGAAAAAAAATGCTTCCCCGGAAGAGTAGCAGAGAACGACTTCTTATTTGCCACTGGGGATCCGTGGCAGAGATACACTCATAAGACTCTATGAGCAATTGCTAAAGAAACACAATTGTTAAAGAAAACATGCTTTTATAGCTATGGTGAAACTGTGATGTGTATTTTTGTTGTTGCTAAAGTCACACAAGGCCATGGAAAAATAAGAGACACTAAAGAAAATCTGCTGTCATTTGCACCAGTGCAAAATCCTGGTTATCTCCAGGAGTTTTTTCAATATTACAGCAGAATAACTGAGAGAAGAATGTACCTTACTGGTTTTATTCTGAATGAGAAAGAGCGCACAAAATGCCAACAGTCCATCTGAACAAACAGGTCAAAATGGCTTCTTTTGACCTGTTTGTTCACATGAGGTTAGCTCAGCCAATCAGGGTAAACAAAAGAAATATCAAGGAACTTCAGTCATGGAATTTCCACTTTGATTAACAAACCCAGCTGTGAAACAGGAATTTGAAATTCACCATGAAAATCTGTCTCGTAAATTTAGCTGACATTCAGATTTTTAAAAATTTAATATAGAAAAATGGTATGTCCAACTTTAACAAAATTTTCCACTAAATGATTTCCACTATAACCGTCTCATGAAATAGTTCATTTTAGTGGAAACTCTGCAGATTTTAATTTGGCATCAAATATTTTGCACAGCTCTGCTCTTAGCACCTCGGAATAATATTAAACATATACCCTTTCTAATTTTGACACAAAAACTTCTCTTAATGGAAGATCGGAGTCTCTTTCAAAGCATTCTAGAACATGCAGTTCTCAGAGCTTTAGTGACCAGTAGTGTCTGCCAGCAAAATCACTACACTGATCTTCATCTACACACTGTAAGGTAGCCCAATTACTTTGGTTATTCTCATTGATTTTAGTAAATATCTAATTTAAAAATATAAAGTATATTTTTGTTATACCATGTACATCTGAAAAACACATAGATTAATTTATATGCTCCAATCTGCTCATCATGTAACTGGGATGGAGCACATACCATATATGTGATTGTGAAATTGCAGAGCAATGTGATAAATGGTATTTACTATGTACCTGTGACCACCGCACCTCTGTTCTGCCCTGGAATCTGTCACTACTGGGGTTACTTCTAATACTTCAGACTTCTCAGATGCTTTGTAGAGTTGCTGGTTTTAAACCTTCCAGGTAACAGTTACCTACTATCTTCAAAATTGTGAATTTCCTCCAAAAAAGTACACTGTGCTGATTTTCAGCCAGGCAATGTTCAGCCTTGGACAAGGGACACGTTTAAAGTTTTGCCATCTCAAGGAGCCATCGGGGCTCAGAGGGAAACAAGGAATCCCCACTTTCAAATGGAATAAAGCATTTGTTTCCTGGTAGAGCCCAAGCTATTGGATCTACAACTGATCAGAAAATGTTTTTTTTTTTAATTTTTTTACCCATAGAAAATTTCAATTTTTGGCAAAATATTAAAAAATGAAATATTTCAACCAAAAACTGAAATAGTTTGATTCTGAAATACTACTGTAGTACTTCCTGGGAGTTATGATTTGAGTGCCTCATGCTCCCATTATTCCCAAACTATATGTCCCCTGATAAACCACAGTATCCCTTCTTGGTGAGGGGAGGGAGTCCATCAGGGTATCCCCATGGTCACAGTAAATCATGAGAGATTCAGTCCTGCTGCGGAGTCTAGCACATAGACAAACCTAATTTCTATGATTCTATGATATCTGAATCACAATATTTCAGTTTTCAGCCAAAAAAACAAAAACTTTCAAGTTTTCAGGCATTTGTTTTTTAACAAAAGTCAAAATTTTCTACAAAAAACAACCATGGCAAAAAAATTCAGTTAGTCAAAAACTCTCATTTTTTTCAGAAAATAGTTTCAATATAAAAATTTTGACCAGCCCCAAATGGATCTTAAAATCCCAATATACTGTCATCCCAAATTCATATCAATAAAACCTTTATAACACACTTCTCAATCATATGTTCTCCATATCTGTGCCAGTTGCAAAGCTCTCATTGAGTACAATAATGCATGACAACGCCCTCTGTAACTGAATGTTTTATATCTATAACCGAAATCTTTCTTTACAATATTTTTATGCAGCCAATGTAAACACAAAGCTTTTTCAAACATTTTGGCTGAGACCTTTTTATTGGATTCTGAATGTGTTTTTCCCTTTGCTACACGAATATCGTGTTTCATGAAGAATGTGAACAATTAAGCCGGGGGCACGTGGACAGTCCCTCTGGAATACTTCCTTATGGTTCCAATTTATCCTCACAAATTGTCTAATGGCAAGCTACTGGAAATTGCAAATGTTCATGAACAGCTTCACGTCTTCCAGTCAAACACATGCTCCTTTACTCACCAAACTGCAAAGGCCTCAATGGATGTGCACCAGGAATTCATTTAGCTGAACTTATTTATAAATGAGTAAAAACAGACAGGAAATGACAATTTTCAAAAACTTATAACTCAGCCAAATGTCAATGGATTTACATGGAGTCAGTAGAAGGCACTTCCTTCTGTATGGGACTATACCCCTGCCAAATTTCAAAGACCTGCTATAAAATGTGGAAGTGTTACGCCCTCCAAGAAAAATGGTTAGATTTTTATAATGGAAAATATTAAACAATTTAAATATAGAGGCTGCTGCCCTGTAAAAGCGAACAGGGGCTGCTAACAGGGAGTTTCGCAAGGGAGTTCTCCAGGTGAAGGAGGAGCTAATACAGCATCTGTGGGGTAAGTAACTGTCTGTAGTGTGTGTTTGTTTGTGTTTGGGGGTTACTTGCTGTGTGCTTAGCTTGTGTTTGTTTGTTTGTTTGTTTGAGGGACCGTGTGCTCTGGCTGGCAGTTGGAGGCAGGTTTGAAAGCTCGAAGCCTCTGGTAATTGGCTGAGCCTTAATCAGTGGGCGGGGCATTCACTCAGGCCAGGGCTTTATAAAGCCGCGCACAAGCGACCAGGGGCTGCTAACAGGGAGTTTCGCAAGGGAGTTTAGAAGGGGAGTGGGAAGGGAGTGGGAGTCCCTCGCCAGCCGTAACCCCATCCCCGTGGCCCCCCCCTAAAACCTATAAACCAAACCACATTCCAAAACTCCCTTCTGTAAACCACCCTTTCACTAACTAGGATACAATGCAGGCAGAAGCCCAGCAGCAGAGTGGGGGCTATCCAGTTTATTGCGCCGACTGTTGCATGTATGATTACCTGCCCTGTGGGCGGGTGGCGTATGTGTGCAGTCGGTGCAAGGAGCTCCTGGCCCTCAGAGACCATGTACGGACTTTGGAGGCCAGGGTGGCGGAACTGGAGGAGCTGAGAGAGGCAGAGAGGTATGTTGATGAGGCTTTCCGGGACACTGTAGAATTGTCCCACCTCCGCTTAGACAGCACCTGTGCTGTTAAGGAGGAAGAAGGGCCCAGGGAAGTAGAGCAGTCAATGGGAGCAGAGGGAAACTTTCCCGTAGTTGGGACCCTCCTTCCAGATGGTTCTGGGGTTGCCTCTCGCACTAAGGTTGCCTCTCCGGGGGAGGGAACTCCAGTTTCAAGGAAAAGGCAGGTGTTAGTAATGGGAGATTCGATTATTAGAAATGTAGATAGCTGGGTCTGTGATGACCGGGAGAACCGTATGGTGACTTGCCTGCCTGGTGCGAAGGTTGCGGATCTCTCGAGGCATCTAGATAGACTTATGTGTAGTGCTGGGGAGGAGCCGGTGGTCGTGGTACATGTAGGTACCAATGACATAGGGAAGGGTAGGAGAGATGTCCTGGAAGCCAAATTTAGGCTGCTAGGGAAGAGACTGAAATCCAGGACCTCTATGGTGGCATTTTCAGAAATGCTCCCAGTTCCACGCGCAGGGCCAGGTAGGCAGGCAGAGCTTCAGAGTCTCAATGCGTGGATGAGACGATGGTGTAGAGAGGAGGGGTTCACGTTCATTAGGAACTGGGGAAACTTCTGGGATGGGTGGAGCCTATACAGGAGAGATGGGCTCCACCTAAACCAAAGTGGAACCAGACTGCTGGCACTAAACATTAAAAAGGTTGTAGAGCAGTTTTTAAACTAGGAGATGGGGGAAAGCCGACTGCTGCAGAGGAGCGTGTGGATCGGACACAGACTTCTCTTAGGGGAGAGTCTGATGATAGAGAATCTCCAGCTTATAGTCAGGAGCAGAGGACTGAAAAGTATAATGTAAGGGCCGGATCAGATGATAAACAGTCACATAAAAAAGAATCTGGCACATCAGAAAAAGGCAGGCTAATAAACAGGGACAAGTTTTTAAAGTGCTTGTACACAAATGCCAGAAGTCTAAATAATAAGATGGATGAACTAGAGTGCCTTGTGATAAAGGAGGATATAGATATAATAGGCATCACAGAAACCTGGTGGACTGAGAGCAATCAATGGGACACAATCATTCCGGGGTACAAAATATATCGGAAGGACAGAACAGGCCGTGCAGGGGGAGGAGTGGCACTATATGTTAAAGAAAGTGTAGATTCAAATGAAGTAAAAATCTAAAGCGAATCCACAGGTTCCATAGAGTCTCTATGGATAGAAATTTCATGCTCTAGTAAAAATATAACATTAGGGATCTATTATCGACCACCTGACCAGGACAGTAATAGTGATGATGAAATGCTAAGGGAAATTAGAGAGGCTATCAAAATTAAGAACCCAATAATAGTGGGGGATTTCAATTATCCCCATATTGACTGGGAACATTTCACTTCAGGACGAAATGCAGAGATAAAATTTCTCGATACTTTAAATGACTGCTTCATGGAGCAGCTGGTACAGGAACCCACAAGGGGAGAGGCGACTCTAGATTTAATCCTGAGTGGAGCGCAGGAGCTGGTCCAAGAGGTAACTATAGCGGGACCGCTTGGAAATAGTGACCATAATACAATAGCATTCAACATCCCTGTGGTGGGAAGAACACCTCAACTGCCCAACACTGTGGCCTTTAATTTCAAAAGGGGGAACTATACAAAAATGAGGGGGTTAGTTAGACAAAAGTTAAAAGGTACAGTGACTAAAGTGAAATCCCTGCAAGTTGCGTGGGCCCTTTTTAAAGACACCATAATAGAGGCTCAACTTCAATGTATACCCCAAATTAAGAAAAACAGTAAAAGAACTAAAAAAGAGCCACCGTGGCTTAACAACCATGTAAAAGAAGCAGTGAGAGATAAAAAGACTTCCTTTAAAAAGTGGAAGTCAAATCCTAGTGAGGCAAATAGAAAGGAGCACAAACACTGCCAACTTAAGTGCAAGAGTGTAATAAGAAAAGCCAAAGAGGAGTTTGAAGAACGGCTAGCCAAAAACTCCAAAGGTAATAACAAAATGTTTTTTAAGTACATCGGAAGCAGGAAGCCTGCTAAACAACCAGTGGGGCCCCTTGACGATGAAAATACAAAAGGAGCGCTTAAAGATGATAAAGTCATTGCGGAGAAACTAAATGGATTCTTTGCTTCAGTCTTCACGGCTGAGGATGTTAGGGAGATTCCCAAACCTGAGCTGGCTTTTGTAGGTGACAAATCTGAGGAACTGACACAGATTGAAGTATCACTAGAGGAGGTTTTGGAATTAATTGATAAACTCAACATTAACAAGTCACTGGGACCAGATGGCATTCACCCAAGAGTTCTGAAAGAACTCAAATGTGAAGTTGCGGAACTATTAACTAAGGTTTGTAACCTGTCCTTTAAATCGGCTTCGGTACCCAATGACTGGAAGTTAGCTAATGTAACGCCAATATTTAAAAAGGGCTCTAGGGGTGATCCCGGCAATTACAGACCGGTAAGTCTAACGTCGGTACCGGGCAAATTAGTTGAAACAATAGTAAAGAACAAAATTGTCAGACACATAGAAAAACATAAACTCTTGAGCAATAGTCAACATGGTTTCTGTAAAGGGAAATCGTGTCTTACTAATCTATTAGTGTTCTTTGAAGGGGTCAACAAACATGTGGACAAGGGGGATCCGGTGGACATAGTGTACTTAGATTTCCAGAAAGCCTTTGACAAGGTCCCTCACCAAAGGCTCTTACGTAAATTAAGCTGTCATGGGATAAAAGGGAAGGTCCTTTCATGGATTGAGAACTGGTTAAAGGACAGGGAACAAAGGGTAGGAATTAATGGTAAATTCTCAGAATGGAGAGGGGTAACTAGTGGTGTTCCCCAAGGGTCAGTCCTAGGACCAATCCCATTCAATTTATTCATAAATGATCTGGAGAAAGGGGTAAACAGTGAGGTGGCAAAGTTTGCAGATGATACTAAACTACTCAAGATAGTTAAGACCAAAGCAGATTGTGAAGAACTTCAAAAAGATCTCACAAAACTAAGTGATTGGGCAGCAAAATGGCAAATGAAATTTAATGTGGATAAATGTAAAGTAATGCACATTGGAAAAAATAACCCCAACTATACATACAACATGATGGGGGCTAATTTAGCTACAACGAGTCAGGAAAAAGATCTTGGCGTCATCGTGGATAGTTCTCTAAAGATGTCCACGCAGTGTGCAGAGGCGGTCAAAAAAGCAAACAGGATGTTAGGAATCATTAAAAAGGGGATAGAGAATAAGACTGAGAATATATTATTGCCCTTATATAAATCCATGGTACGCCCACATCTCGAATACTGTGTACAGATGTGGTCTCCTCACCTCAAAAAAGATATTCTAGCACTAGAAAAGGTTCAGAAAAGAGCAACTAAAATGATTAAGGGTTTAGAGAGGGTCCCATATGAGGAAAGATTAAAGAGGCTAGGACTCTTCAGTTTGGAAAAGAGAAGACTAAGGGGGGACATGATAGAGGTATATAAAATCATGAGTGATGTTGAGAAAGTGGATAAGGAAAAGTTATTTACTTATTCCCATAATACAAGAACTAGGGGTCACCAAATGAAATTAATAGGCAGCAGGTTTAAAACAAATAAAAGGAAGTTCTTCTTCACGCAGCGCACAGTCAACTTGTGGAACTCCTTACCTGAGGAGGTTGTGAAGGCTAGGACTATAACAATGTTTAAAAGGGGACTGGATAAATTCATGGTGGCTAAGTCCATAAATGGCTATTAGCCAGGATGGGTAAGAATGGTGTCCCTAGCCTCTGTTCGTCAGAGGATGGAGATGGATGTCAGGAGAGAGATCACTTGATCATTGCCTGTTAGGTTCACTCCCTCTGGGGCACCTGGCATTGGCCACTGTTGGTAGACAGATACTGGGCTAGATGGACCTTTGGTCTGACCCAGTACGGCCTTTCTTATGGTCTTATGTTCTTATGTTCTTAAATAAACGAAAAATAATAATGATAAAATGTATTCTATCATATGCATTTGCACTATGGCTGTGTGTACACTGAAAATGTGGTGAAATTCTCCCACTGTTGGCTTAGCATTTAGCTAGATGTCTACTGCATGAATGCTTATGTGAAGATTTAACTGTATCATTATTTTTCTGTATGAAATATTTACAGTTGTTCCCCACCCTTAATGTAATATATATAAAATGATTGGTTTGAGCCCTCTCCTAAAACCTTATCAATGGAGTTTAAGAGCTTTAAAATTCTAATCAACTTGGGCATCTTTAAAAATGTTTCTTTCCACTTCTAAGGACTCACGAGTCCTTGCGATTTTGAAACCATAAACAACAGCTTTGATGTGGGAAAATGCAATAGCCACACAAAAATAAAATTAGTAACCCACAAAACATGTATGAGGAGTATGGGTGTCCCCAAAGACCCAGTTATTAATTGCCCAGTTTGTTGAAGCCCAGAACTATTATTCACAAAACAGCCCCCACCCCCTTACAATCACACTCAGAAAATCAATTAATCTCACTAGTGGTCAAGTGGGCACCAGCAGGCAGCTCTCTTCACCTGTCTACTCCTATCCAGTGAAGCCCATACCATCAGGTACTACTCTGGTCTTCAGCTTCCAGGGCTGGTTCCATTAAGTCAACTGTACCACATTACTGCCTCCCAGTCTAATCTTATGAAAACCTACCCTTCTTCTGCCTAGGTCAGAATTCAGAATCTTTGGATAGAAAACTCAGAGCAAAACACAATTCCAGGATAGAGCCACAGTTCTTCCAGCCCGATCCCTTTGTTCACTTTGGGCCCAGTACCCAGTCAGAATCCACTACCTACAGCTCTGGGTATCCTACTTTCTCTAGGCTATACCTGTCACTGTTTCTCCCCCAATACATTCTGCAAATACATTTACATACCATACATTATATAATATTTTCACAAACTGAAGACAAACTCCAAACAATACAACACGAAATCTGTACAGAAATTCAGTGGGTCAAAATTATCATTGATTTAATTAAGAATGAGCTACCCGCTACTTTGTTTCCCTTTCTTCAACAGAGGAGCTAAGAATTCCTTTTACCTTTAAAGTCTTCTTGCTCTGAGCCTTACACAACAATAGGCTTTGTTGTGCCACTTACTGTTTTGACTGGTTTCAAGATGAAAATACTGTTCCTTGGATCTAGCCTCTCTCATATACTTCCACAATTCTTCATGTCCTGCCTGATATCAGCAAGTATGAAACTTAAACTAAAGAGTATCCTTTACTTTTTCTAACCTCAAATCGGCCTTGATCAACCTGAGCAAAGGTTGAGGCTGGTTATTGTTCATTCATATCCCCTCCCCAGCTTCAATTTACCATTCTTATTAGGGATAAAGTAACTAGCCCAGATTAAATATGAACTGACCTGAAGGAGGATCTATAGACCTATAGGGTTTAAGTTCTTGCTCTGTCAGAGACTCTCTGTGATATCTCGGGTAAGTCACTCAGCTGGGGAACTGAGGCACAGGGAGGCTATCAAAATTAGGATAATAGCACTTCCCTACCTCAGAAATGTGCTGTGAGGATAAATACATTAAAAGATTGTGAGGTGCTCAAATACTGTGGCAATGACAGCCATATAAAAATGATTTTTAACTAGATAGCTAAAATAGAAATATCACTTAAGCCCAGGTGAATACTGAACCAAATATTTTTTGAGGTTCACAACAATTATCTGAGCTCTTTTACTCCTTTTACTCCCAGTATCTTCCATTGCCTTCTCTGCTCTTTCAATATAGAAATCCAGCCGTTTGTTTCTGAAACTCATTTGTTCTCATTCATTCAGTAACATTCTTGTTAACTTATCACATGCTGTTTTTCATACTTTGCGTGGATTTGTTTCGATTTGCTATTCTATTCTTGTTTGCTTCTGCTTGCTTTGCAAATTCCATTGATTATTTCTACCCTCCTTATTGGTTTTGTTGTTTCACTTTTACATAACTGTACTTTGCCAGTGCCACACAGTTTCATATACACTTTTCCTAGCATCAATTCTATCAGCTATTGTCATCTACTTAAAACATCAGTAAAGTCCAACTCATGTCTTCCCTTTTTCAATGAGCATAAATTCTGATTTCAACTTTTCTTCACCACAGATCCTTGAAGCTTGATCTCATTCTTTCTATACTATGCTGTACTCTCAGTCAATTGTATACTTTGTAAGGTAACAAGACCAATAGTTC
Organism: Emys orbicularis; assembly: GCF_028017835.1. Taxonomy (NCBI): domain Eukaryota; kingdom Metazoa; phylum Chordata; order Testudines; family Emydidae; genus Emys; species Emys orbicularis. Next base: position 109,224,088 of record NC_088687.1, read on the forward strand.
ATACTGCATTCAAGGTGCGGTGTAACCATCACTTCAGATAGAAATAATACCTCCACCATTGATTTATATTCTATCCCCCTAGCAATACAAACTTTGCACCTTGTTTGTCTTCAGCATTGCAACTGCACTGCACTGAGAAGACTTTATGGATTTTTCATACAATAACTCCCAAATCTTTTTTTTGGGGGGGGGGTCAGAATGCTACAGACTCTCCTTTTAGCACGTACAATATTTTCTCCTTTGGTTCTGTGATTTATTGTTCTGTGTTTTCCCTTACAGTGCTGTATTTGCAATTGACTAGCCCAGTTAAGGTAATCTAAATCTTCCTGTATGCGACTGCTTTGTTTCTCATTATGTTCCTGATTTAATATAGGTCTCTCTCTCTCTCTCTCTCTCTCTCTCTCTCTCTCTTTTTAAGAATACAATTATACAATACTAACCAATTGGCTTCACACTGCTATACTTTATGGACTCAAATTATTGCATGTGTGTACTGTGTGGGGAACAGACATTCTCTGATTTCCCATGCCGGAGAGCAAAGAGTAGGAACATCTAGTACAACCAGGTGTCCTGATGGCTGCAGAGGAGCTGTTTCTAGGCAGAGTTAGGATAAGGCTATGCTTACTACCTATCCACCCTGGGTACTTGGATGGCTGTACCTGGAGGAACTGCAGCTACACCTTTTGAATGGCTATAACAAGACATGCACCTCACCATAGTCCTCCTAAGTTTACAGACATATTAAGCTGATCAGGCAGTGTTCCTTCTCCCCCTCCATTCTCAAGCTCTTTCAATTATATAATCTTCCCATGTATAGTGGTCACTCTTCAAAGCTTGCCTGACACTTCCCTATGCTTATTAGAGGGAATACCTAGAATACTACAAACACCAAGGAGAAGTTACTGGTATTTTATTATTTAAGTTAATTAGCAAAGTTTTAACAGTGGTCACATTTTGCTTACTTTGGCCAATTTTAAATCTCCCACATTAGTATTATCCCGGTGGAGAACCCTCAGTGTCACAAAGTAACCTCACAAAGTAAACGTTCTCTTCCCCTCTAAGGCAGGTGCTTTGGGTGGGCCAAGCTCCCATTCAGATGGAAGATAGGGCCAATATTATTTAGTGGGACTGAGGCCAGCTCTTACATGGAGTTCAGCTTTGTCATTTTGGGGGTCAGATATGCCTGGCCTTCCCCTTTTCTGAATGCCCATTTGCACACCTGCACAGCTAGCTGAAACTGGGCCCTAAAATAATTAGGCTGTTTCAGGTTAAGACACTCGTACAGTAAGACGTATATAGGGTGGGTAACCTGCTATGCATAGATATGGGACATAACTGTCAACTAGCATAACCTATACTTTTTCAAGGCTATTTTGAGACGAGTCCCCCTTCATCTGCACTGGTAACAAATAATACACAAGCAGAGGGAGATTCTCTAATGAAAGTTACTTTGTTCCATTCACTATCTTGTGTCTTAGTTTGCCCATTGATATAATAAAATATTGCTCCAAAGCAATTTAAAATGGGTTCATGTAGTTCACTAAAGGAAAATTTGATATTAGGACTTTTCAGGAGTTTGGTATGGGCCTGATCCAGCTAGTATTGAAGTCAGTGAGAGCTGGCTGAGGCCCATACACTTTCCCTACATACTCTCAGTTTGAGAAAGAGCTCTCTCTGCAAACTGTGTTGGTTTCTGATGATTAGCTGGGGTTGGGAGAGAGGACATATTTAAAAGGGGTATGTTTCTAGGTGTGGAGAAAGAGGAATATCTGCCCTGGCCCTCCAAAGGTGGCTATTGCAAACAACACAGAAGTACCCTGCATGTGTTGTATAGAAATCGATTTTATTTTACTAAATCACACCACAATCACACCAGAAACCCAGGAGGCTGAGGAGAGAGTCATGGTCAGACTACCAGGAACCAGCATAACTGCACATTGGAATCCAGATCATAGAGCCACAAGGACAATGTTACCAACGTTGGTGTGGTAGTTTGTAAGAACATCCCTGTTCATTTGTTCTGCTATTTTGTTTGAAGCCAGCCCCTGACTTCAATGCCCTTATAGGTGAACCCAGGACTGATAACCCTGAGGATAAAAGGAAGAAGGCTGCAGTCACACTTCAGAACTGAGTTACACAGAGTTTTGGGGTGTTTCCAATTTTCCAAAATTGAAAAATCAGTTATTCACCCAGCTCTAACCTCTACGGAGAGCTTTAGGGTTAGATCAATAAACAGATAAAAATACCCTCCCTAGTGAGCTGGTTTTAAATAATTAAGCCAGGGCACTGCCCTGAGTATTGTTCTGACCATTGCCTTAATTGGGTGTTTCCCTGTCTGTATCATGCTATAACAGGGAAACATTCAATATGATCTGAGGATCTTTTAATTTATGCAGTTAATTTCTGATCATATCTATGTATTTCCTATTTCAGTAAAAAGTTTCCCTAAAAAGTCTCTTGTTTAGAAAATTTTTCAACATCTTCTTTATTCAAAATAGAAGCCCCTTAGTTGCTGGCCACCTTAACTCCCCATGTCTTACTTAGTCTTAAGAGTACTTTTCTTCTACTCTACCCTACATGTTCTATCTATGTATGAGACCAATGTCTGTTAGGTGAAAATGTTGTTGCTATTTTGTGATTATTCCTGTCTATTTTTGTAATACTCCTATTTTTCTTTCAAATCCCTCAATTTTGCTCATCAACTATTTACATAGGGTGAGAATCTGGCCCAAGGGTCCTTTTCAGTGATCGTTAACAAGCAAATACTATTCTGTATGCTAAATAGCCGCAAAACATCCATTCTATCTGATATTCCACACAGTCCTTTGAGATTTCATTTCAATATAGGCTGTTATAGGTCCCAATCTTGGAAGCACTTGCACATGTACTTACCTTTATGCATTAGTAATCCCACTGAAGTCAGTCGGGCTACTTACATTTTTAAAAGTTAAACTCATGCAAGTTCTTGCAGCATCTGGGCTGCAGTTAGTAATTACACTAGTCAAACTGCAGAGCCAAGTTACATTAACCTGTTTTTATTAGATAACTCAAACAAGAAAATGTTCTTGTCCACACTAAATAAATGTTGTTCACTGGAGACTCCTCTTAGGGAAAACTATCTTCAAAATCCTTTCTAATGCAGTAGGCCAAAGCAAACAATTTTACAATTAGAAGTTAAGAAAGCAACATACTCAGAACAACATACATCACCTGTATACAAAAACTATATATTTGGGGAGCATTTGAGGATGGTTGAGATTTGGTGGTTTTAAATGGAGATGTATATTTTTATGTGGTATGGAAGTGAGAAAAAATTATTTTTGTGGATTAGCTGCTTTTGTGTACAGAGAGGTTCTTGGTTTGCTACTACAGTTTTTGTCTTAATTAAAAATGCAGTCCAATTATCTACCCAGGGTCCCTAGATCTTGGAATAGGTCTCTTTCCATGTTTATATTTTGAAAATGAAATAAACACATCTGGCAAAATAAATTAGAGGCTCCCAAAATGTAGTCTGTGGAGCACTAGCTGGTGGTCTGTAGATTGACTGCTCTGCACCTTTAAGCAGGAGGTGGCGGGCGGTAATATTTGTCTGGCTAACTGAATGAAGGAAACAGTGCTTTATGGCTGGGGGAAGAGAAAAACTGCTGCAAAAAGGGTCAGCGTGGTCGCTGACTCATCCCCTGGGAATGCAGGGTTTAAAAGGGGCAGCACTGCACCTGAAAGCCTCCCTTTTTACAGGGAGCAGGCTAGGCTCCAGGATAATATTGATTACTTTATTACCTTTCCTGAGGTTTATACTGGCATAGCAGATGCCTTTTCTCATTTTTGGATAACAGGTTTTGGAAGCTGGCAGCCAAGAACCTGAGCGGATGCTGCTAGTTACATAGAACTTGGGAGTAGGATGGTTCTCAATGTAGCATGGAGATCCACTGCCTCTACTCACATGACAGAGTTATGAGACAAATTTTAACAAATTCATGCAATTACAGGAGTGGGAAGGCTGGTCACGCAATGGCCCATTACAGAATAGCAGGTGCTACGGTAGATGGTGTCGCTGACAACCTATCAACTGGCATCCTCAACAATCTTGGAATCGCCTCCTGGCTGTTACATTTGTCAGTGGGCTAAAGGGCTATCCATATCCACACAGCAGTCTTCACTGAAAGGTTTCTGGCCAAGTGGTTGTATTCCAATGGCCACATGCAACAGTCATGCAGGCACATCATAGTTAACATTCTCAGGGATCTAAGTGGCCTTGCTCAGAGCAGCATTCTTGAATTTTGATGCTTTCGGGATCAGCAAGCTAATACCTGGGTTTTGTAGGGACACTGTGGGGGACAGCTTGGAACTGTGTGATGTATACCGGCAGGGGCAAGCAGGGATATTAAACTTGCAATGGTCAACAACTGATCTAGGAGGCCAGGTTGCATTTGTTATCTTCCAGAAAGGCTGTGAGCTTGGTTCTACCCAATGAAATTCGGTTCCCACTCATTGGCAATCAGGGGCCAAAACAGCAGCAAGATAGCTGGGTTCGGGAGCCCAGGCAATTCTGACAATTGGGCATTGGCATTCAGAAGCATACAATACCTATGTGCAACCTCGGGTGATGAGTCAACATTAATGTATTGTATTTTCATTCCAGATGTTGGAAGATCAGCTGTGGAGGAGTTGGTGTGAAACTGTGGGCACAGGATTGTCTTTTATGCACATAGGGAGGAGCATGTTATTGAACCAGCTGATGCCACTGCTGTGCACCATAGGGGCCCATCAGCAGTCACCGACATGATGTGGCACACCTTGGAGAACACTATTTGGCAATATGTAAAGGGGTTCAATTACTGCCCCGAACAAGAAGGGACTTGATGCAGATCCATGTTGTCGGACATACATTAACGCAGGGTCTGGCTGGGAGCTGTGGGGCGCCACCTGGGTGGACAAGGCTTGACAGATGCTAACAGGGGTGTAGCCAAAGTCCTTGGGGTTATAAAATGCTCAGCAATTTGGGCATGCTGGGGCACTAAATTATTCAGGGAGGATGGGGTTCCCCTGTCAAGCTTTGGAAACCATTTGTTTTGGCCCATATAAAAAGGGGGCAGTAAGAGATGTCTGGAAACCCAAGTGGGTTTTGGGGGGAGGCAGCCAAGCTAATTGCTGGCACCTCCTTGTGGCAGCTGTTCAGTGTAGGTGCTCCATAGGACAGGTATACAGTGACCGGATAAATGGCTTGGAAAAGGACTTAAAAAGAAGTGTTCATTAAAGGAACGAACAGGGGGCGGTTGGGGACTCCTATGATTGGTACGGCAGGGAACCAACCCTCCCATTCTTATAGCTCACCTTTACCTTCCTACAAGGTGGGGTGGATGGTAAGGTCCTGGCAATGCATTTGCTGGAGGGACCTGGATGGAAAAATGGGGAGCTGGTGGAAGCCCGCCCTGGTAATTACAGAATAAACAGGGGTTATCTGCACAGTACACTTTTATCTGCCAGGTAGTCCCAGACATCTAATAATAAAGTTGCGGCCTGATTAAACCCATGTCAAATGTCTCCTGTCCTTCTTTCGGTATAGTCAGACAATATGTCAGGGGTTACATGATACTGTCCTTCCTTATTTCCAGTTAAGAGGAACAGAAGAGATGAGTGGGGAAGATGAAGAGGTGGCAGTCCAAGTGATCATGAATAGGAGGAGAGATGGCTCATGAGACAATTTCATTATTAAGACATACAGAAAAATTAGAATATCTGAATTATAGAACAATTCAAAGGTTCAATCAACAATAGAACTAACTAAATTCATAAAAGCAAGCAGAACTCACCTTTTATTAATAGAGATGGCACTGAGCTGCAAAATTTGGATCCATATTCACACTGCATTCAACATTTTAACATTGCAAATTTGGAGGTATTTGGATCCAGAATGTTGATCTCATCTCATTGAAAAGACAAAGGCCAACTAGGAAATACATATCTGAAATAGAATTATGGAACACTCCATACCATTAAAGTTTTGCTTTGTTCAGATTCTGGAATTTGGTTCCAGTCTTATTTCTGTGTATTATTCAAAGGTTCTAACTCAGACAAAATTGACAAATTTTCATAGGGCCAGGAAAAGGCACCTCTCTGACAGAAAGGCCACGCCCTGCAAATTTAAAGTCTCTGCTCCAAAACAGTGAGAAGAAGGGATGCTAGGACTCTTTAAAGAAAAGGTTGCCAGAAATGTTTAACATGGGCAAAACAAGTAATTTTACTTGGCATCGTTTTTGACAATGGCAAAATCATTTTGGCTGATTCACCCATAGAAAATTTGGCAACATTTTTTGACTCACTTGAACATAGTACATAAGAGCCACCCTTTGAAACACACATTTGTTTCTCATGTTTGATGAGCTTTGATCACTCTACCTGAGATTCTGGCATCATTTGAAACATCACTGGTAAGAATGCCAGTTTGTATATATCACTTTATTACACCATTCAATTGTCTTCACCCATTGCTTGTCTATTGATATTTTCTTTGCTCATTGGGTGATAGTGCACCACTTTTTCCAAACTGACCAGATGATCTGGAAGTAACAATAGTCTTTACAAAGGGGTGGTTGATATAAATAGCTGACTGGACATTGTGCAAAACTCCATGCTGATAATTCTCTGCCACTAGCTGACTCAGAGAAACTGTCTGAAGCCTCCAGTCTGCTTCATTTTTGCCTCATTTAACTGCCACATTCTTGCTCAATAGAGAAGTTTTGACAAGGCATTGCTGTGGCATGGTTTCAATTTAGTTTATATACTGATCTTTCTACATCACAGCTTTGGCAGCTACTGAAATACATTGCTCACCCTCCTTCCCAAATCATTTTCTAGTCTTTAAAATGTTCAGATCATATCGTCTACTGAATTTCACCTTCTCAGATAAGTGGAATTTTCCATTGCTTCCTGTTCTTTCCCTGTGAACATTCCTTTTTATCATGATTTTCAAGCCTTCATCTACTTCAGCTTTAGAGCATTTATACTGAGGTCAGAGGATTTGTCATCTTTCCTTCTACATCAGTGCTACTCTGCATCATGAGGAGATTATTGAAGAGTTCTCGAAGGACACAACACACAGTACCTAAGAAAGATGTTTTCTTCATAAAATAATTGTTGTGTCAAAATCCTAAAATAAGTGAAGGCATTTGTTTTCACAACTTTTATTTATTCAAACTAGTAATTGGTTCCTCTTACCTTCCAAGACGTAACACAGCTATATATCTATTATATAAATACATGAACAATTAAAATTGGAAGGACCACTTGTTAAAAGGACACAAGCTACCTTTTTCTGCAGGTATGCAAGCTAAAAATTGAGGTAAACATGCCCTATAAAAAGAGGTGTTTCTGTTTTCCTGGCTCCCTTATATTTAAAAAATGATAAATATTTTTTCATAGCGTGGCATAATTTGCTCTGATTGAAGAAAAGTGGAATGGATAGCATCCAGCTAACCTTTCAGCACATAAACCTTTCTTCTTATATTAAAACTATCTGAGTAATGCTAGTAAGTGTCACATTTATGCCAAATAAGGAAGTCATCTGCTGCTGAATGTATGATTGGGCCAGTCAAAGGGAAATTAAGTTGTACTCAGTTTGTTCTTAGCATGTCTCTTAATTAGATTCAATTTAAAAAAAATCTTTGTAGATAAAATATTCATGACAGAAGTGATAGCTTCAAAATGCAGCATTTCAGTGCAGATGGGTTTTAGTCTATTGTATAGTATTTGTACAGCTGCTTAATCCTGTAATTGGCATAAGGACTATTTGGTGGTTTTCTTAGAAAACTCAATTCAGGTAAGACTATTTTTCCCCTATTCTTTTCAAATACAAAACTGAAGAACAGTGTATTCAAGGGAAGTGTTTAAAGTAGCAAGCAGGAGACAAATTTTGTTACCAAATAATGAAATTTATGTTCATATCCTATGAACATCACTATAAAAAAAAATCATCTGCCTTAATGTTTATAAACAGCTTACTGAAAGAATAGTATTTCTCTAAGTGATGCATGCAAAAGAGAAACACTTCTTATTTAAGGAAAAATATTAAAGGTTACGCCTTTCTTCTAACAAGAAGATTTGCTATGGCGTAGCATTGTTAGTGTTCTTGCTGGTTTAAAAGTTGTGTAAAAATAAGATTTCAGAAATGTTCAGTGAGAATATGCCTAACAAAAAGAATGGATGTGATGGATAATCCTGATTCCCACTCTGTTACACCAGTGCAACTACATAAGCTCCATGGAGAATCAGGCCCAATATGTCATATAACACATGATGCTATAGTCACACTGTTTACTTTTTTGTTAATTTTTTGATACTGTCTGGTTTTCTTTTTCTTGTCCCAGGATCCAGTTATCCTGATTAGAAATATATATATATTTAAATATATAAATAATATGGGCTTTCATTCTTTCATTGTGCAAGATTCCACATCCTTTGCCATTCGTCTCTCAAGCATGTTCCAGGAAACCTATTGTCATAGACTTATGCTGTCCTGAGAAGAGTTCTCCACTCATGCCCTATTTTGCCAAAGCATGTCATAGTGTTCTGGTCTGATCAAGTATGTATCATTCTCTAGGACTAAGATGAGACAAAAAAATATTTCCACTTTTAGTCCAGCAGGAATTTTAATTTGAAAGACTTTTTCATTAACACCTTACACCTTTTTAGAAATATTCATCTTTCAAGGATGCCAGAAAAGTCATCTGTCAGTTTGCCAGAATTTTTAACTCCTCGTCTTTCTGCAACCATCACCTTGAACTTTCCATTTCCAAAGAGATGTGGGAATTTCCTCTATTTCGAAAACAATCGCCATCTTTTAACTTGTTTGCATAGAGCTCAATTTTGCCACCCATAACAATGTTGAGTAACTCTTACTAATTGATATTCAGTGGAATTACATTGATTCATACCAGCTGAGGATCTGGCTCATTAATTTCAAATGGACCAGGTATTTCTCTATATTAGTAAAGAGGATCGAATCTAACCCTTTGGCCATGTCTACACTACCCGCCAGATCAGCAGGTAGTAATCGATCTATCAGGGATCGATTTATCGCGTCTCGTCTAGACACGATAAATCGATCCCCGAATTGATGCCCGTACTCCATCTCGGCAGCAGGAGTAAGCAGAGTCAAAGGGGGAGCTGCAGCGGTTGACTTGCCGCCGTGAGGACGGCCAGGTAAGTCGAACTAAGATACTTCGACTTCAGCTACGCAAATAGCATAGCTGAAGTTGCATATCTTAGATCGATCCCCCCACCTCCAGTGTAGACCAGCCCTTAGTGAAGGTTTTATATATATATATATATATATATATAGTGGTGTAACTGTGTTAAAATTATACTGTCTCTTTAAATTTCAGGGGGGGGGGGTCCTGGTCCTGTTTCCAGGCTAGGGGGCTCTGTAGGGAAATGTGCAATCTGAGCCTAGCAACCGCCAGTTTGCAGAAGGCCAGCCTAGACTAAGGTGGGGTGAGATGTGCTTCTCCATTTTTTAGGGAGCAGCCTGCTTTTTTTTTCTCTCCCTCTCTCTCCCTCTCCTTGTATGTTATCCTTCTGCATTCTAAGAAATAAAGTTTCAACCTTCCAATGAGGTTACTTCAAGTTTTTTTTATCTAACTCTTCGAAATGTATGCCAAGAAAATAACATCTATTATTATTGAACGTTGTTTATAATATCACCCACTATATACAAGGTACTTTCCAAATATTCAAAAAGGGCAGTTCCTGCTGCAAAAAGTTTATAATCTGTAGGACACATGGACAAGCCAAAAGAGATTAAGGGAAACAACAATAGGCACCTGATAGACAAGCCAATTAAATTCATGTTAAACAGCATGGCAGAGCTGGGTTTTAAGTGGGACTTGAATGTGGAGAAGGTAGGGGCCCTGTGGATGAGCTCAGTGAGGTTGTACCATAAATAGGGCTGCTGTGTGAAGAAGATACAAAACTGATTGTTCAAGATGTAGACATGTCAGTGAAAAAGGCTGGAAACGTTTGTGGAGCAGTGTGGGTGATGACAAAGCTAAGTTTGACAAGGAAAGGTGAGTAAGGAGGGAAAGTTATGCAGAGCTAAAAGTGGTGATAAGAAGCTTTAAACTGGATATAACAGCAGCTGGGGAGCCAAGTAGAGAGAAAGGCAATGGGCAGCTGCATTTTGTATGGATTGAAGACCAGGGTAGGGGACATACTAAAGTTAATACATTCAAATATCAGTTAACAGTTGAACTCGGAGAAAAGAAAAAAAACAACTCACTAGGATTTTATGAATCCTATTTAAAAAAATTGCTGATCCTTCTTCCCCACACATCTGCTCAGTACCTCCCTCGAGTTATGACAAAAATCCTTCTTCTCTTTTTCCTGAAGTGAAGAAAGGTAGTTTCTGCTGAAAGATGTTATCACAACTACTGCCTCTCTTTAATCGAAGTGAGACAATCACCTAAGCTTTTACCAATCAGATTTCAGAGTGTTTACACAAACCTTGATTTTGCATCCAATTCGTTCTGTCTTTAAACAATAATTTTTATTCTGCAAAATTCAGCACATTTCCATTTTTATCATGGATAAGAATACAATTGCCTAAAGGCAGCACATCTTTAATTAATTTCTACTGTGTGAAAAGAATCCTAGATCATTAATCATTTGCCTTGCACTGTATTTATTGGGAGTTTTTCAGTCCTACTCTTTGCACACATATTCATATCAAACATGTCCTTCCATTTGCAATAGTCTGGTTACAAATTATTCTGATCCAAGATGATCTATTGCACCCCAGTGGGGAAAGAACAAGCTTGTTTGTGCTTCCACTGGCAGATCTGTCAAGGACCTCCACGAGGATCTGTGTCAACTTCCAGGGCCAGCTCTAGGTTTTTTGCCGCCCCAAACAAAAAAATTTGGGGCCGCGCCCCCCTTTTTTTTTGGCTTTTACACATATTTGCACTTTGCAATGGTTTTTTTTGTTTTGTTTTGTTTTTGACTGTTTAAAATAAAAAAAAACAATTAAAACAGAGAATTTGTAGTTAGTGAAATAAAACAATTTCCTACTAGTGTACACATTTAATTTTAACAAATTACAAACAATTTGGGTTCAACTATACACTGTAATGAAAAACGTTAGTGTCTTCCCGTGCGCCCAGTTTCTCATAAATTAAAAGAATTTATATGAACTGAATTTTTGTGGTTTTTATACTTGTGTAGTCTTTTAATAATTCAGTGAAATCTAAATTTATTGCAATGGTACTTTCAATTGAAATTAATCTGAGTCCTGACAAACAATTTTGAGACATGGTGGACCTCAAATAATTTTTTAGTAATTTCAGTTTTGAGAAACTGCGTTCACCAGAAGCCACTGATACTGGTAATGTTAAAAGACTGCGAAATGCTATAGCAGTGTTTGGAGTGAAAAAATCATTTCTTGCTATAAATTCTAATACTTTTAGAGGAGAAGTTTTAGCACTTATTAGCTCAGATAAACCTATTAATTCATCATATAATTCTACTCCATCAATGTCAACAGAGTTATCAGTACTGAGCGCTAAATGTAGGTATTGGCAGTGCTTCATGAGGTCTTCTTTGGAAAACTGATTTTTAATGTTTCCAATATCGCATAAAAATTCAAAAGTTTCACAATGGCCATGCAACTGATCACTGCTCTACAGCCAAAATGCTTCTGAAATAAATGTAGTCAAACTTTACTAATTCTGGGTCACTGAGAACGAAAATGATGCTTAAAATTGTTGATTGGCTCTAGTTTTCAAGATATGCTATTGGGTCAGTATATACGACCCTTGACTTGGGAATGGCGGAGGATAAGTGAGTTATAAAGGGAAGGGATCTCAATTTAAACCAGAAATGACTAAAATACATCTTTGACTGGATCTATGAATAAATCTATAACTAGGTTTGAACAGTACTTGCTTTTAGGGAAAACAATGAATGATGCAATCTGAAGCTGGTATTGCGTCATCCATGATATGAATTGCATCATGTTATTCCTAGAAGTCATGGATGATGCAATCATAACGAAGCTTACATCACTCTGCTGAACAAATTGCCCTACATCAGCTCTAGAAATCATACAGTGTCGTGCTCTCTTATTTGTCAGTGTTTGATTTTGCAAAGGGACACATTTCTGTTTAGCCAAAGTGAGCAGAGATGCCTCGTACTTGTGTGAACAGTGCAGATAACTTCTGCTATGTTTGTGGTGAAGTGACTTTTGCATCACAAAAGCGCAGTATAACCACTATGGTTAAGAAAGCCTATCACCTTTATTTTGGCTGCAAAATTGGAGATCAGGACAAGAGGTGGGCCCCACACATAGGCTGCAACACTTGTGCAACAAATCTTCGCCAGTGGTTGAACAGGAAAAGGAAATCTATGCCTTTTGCAGTGCCAATGATTTGGAGAGAGCCAACAGATCATACCAGCAATTGTTACTTCTGCATGGTGCCTCCAGTTGGGAAAGGTGTGTCAAAGAAGAAAAAGTGGACTGTGCATTATCCAAACATTCCATCAGCTATACACCCAGTACCCCGCGGAGAAGGACTGCCAGTTCCTGATGCACCAGAATCATTCTCACTTGAGTCAGACGAGGAAGAGGATGAAACTTCTGGTCCTGAACCATCAATGTCACAGGACCTACATTTTCTCCCATCCTCCTCCTCTGAACCACACCTCATAACACAAGGTGAACTGAATGACCTTGTCAGGGATTTGGAACTACCCAAGAGTAAGGCAGAGCTGTTGGGCTCCAGACTACAGCAGTGGAATCTCCTGGCAGGTGATGTTAGGGTTTCCATGTTCCGTGACCGTCCAAAGGATCTTGTCCCATTCTTCTTCATGGAAGGTGATCTTGTAGCCTGCAACAACATCCATGGTGTGATGGCAGCCCTCAACATCGTTCACGATCCAGATGAGTGGAGACTGTTCATTGATTCATCGAAGACGAGACTTAAAGCTGTTTTACTGCATAATGGCAATGTTTTGCCATCAATTCCAGTTGGTCATGCAGTCCATAGGAAGGAAACCTATGACAACATGAAACAACTTTGGAGGTGCATAAACTATGACCAACATCAGTGGCAGCTTTGTGGCGATTTGAAGGTTGTTGCTCTCTTGCTTGGTCTGCAGACTGGATACACAAAGTACTGCTGTTTTCTCTTCGAATGGGATAGTCATGCAAGAGATTCCCACTACATCAAGAAAGATTGGCCACTCCGACAGTCATTGGAGCCTGGGAGGAAAAGTGTTCAGCATCCACCACTTGTTGAATCAAGGAAGATTTTGTTACCACCCTTACACATCAAGCTGGGTCTGATGAAGAACTTTGTCAAGGCCATTGACAAAACACAAGCAGCTTTCAAGTACCTCCGTGGAAAATTTCCAAGGTTAAGTGAAGCTAAGATAAAGGAAGGGGTCTTTGTTGGTCCTCAGATTCGTGAACTTCTTCGAGATGATGCATTTGACCATGCACTGCGTGGCAAGGAAAAGACGGCATGGAAAGCCTTCCAGTTAGTGGCAAATAATTTTCTCGGAAACAACAAGGCAGACAACTACAGGTTGTTGGTGGAAAACCTCCTCAAGGCATACAAAAGCCTTGGTTGCAACATGTCACTAAAGATACATTTTTTGCACTCTTATCTAGATTTTTTTCCACCGAACTGAGGAGCAGTGAGCGACAAGCACGGCGAGCGATTTCACCAGGACATTGCAACAATGGAGAAACGCTATCAGGGCAAATGGAGCCCATCAATGCCTGCAGACTATTGCTGGACAGTGACAAGAGATGCTCCATTGAATGAATACAAGAGACAAGCCAAGAAGCGCCGAGTAGACATTGAATAGGACTAAACTATGTACATAATAGTTTTTTGCCTTTTGTTTCATAATAAATTTTATTTATATAACCCTTTTGCTGATTTTTAAAGTGTTACATAAACAGGACAGGTGAAATCTTATCATGTAAAGCAACCATAAACACATGAAAAGACCTAGGTTTACAATTTATGATTAAAACTCTATCTACACAATATACATAAACATAAAATGTAAAAACTTAAATAGCTTAGAAACAGTAGCCAATCAGTTGTTTTAATTGTCATATTTGAATTCAGCACATCAAAATACATAATAAATAGCACATTTTATCTCTGAAGCAGACGACTTCTCAAAAATTGTAGACCAGTGTAACATCTTTCTTCAATGGAGGTTATAGCTACATCCGAAATACAATAGAAACATTCAACTTTAAACCTTTCTTTTGGATTGAGAATAGGATCATCATGAACCTCATAACAAAACTGTGTTGTTTTTTCCCCGAGGACGAATGAATTGTTGAGGTCCAAACGTCGGTTCAAAATCAAGATCATCTTTTTGCCGTTTCTCTCTTTGTTGCCAGAAAGTCGTTTTTGTTTTTGTCCTGGCATTTTAGTCCTATAACCACTGGCACCGACGCGCCACGGAAATTGGTGTGAATGGCACCAATAGGGCAGCACAGTACACACAAGTAACTGTGATTCCTGATTTAAATAATCAATAACCATTCACGTTTACACATTTATGCACGTTCACATTATGAGTGACCGTGTCACGACGTGACACGATATTTTTCACATCACGCTCCTATCACACTACTGGAGATGTTTTTGATCTTCGTGTATTTTTTTTTTTTTTTGTACATTGGTGGATTTTTCTGAAAAAAAAAAGGATGGCTGGAATGCCCCCCCTGGAAATGTGCCACACCAAGCATGTGCTTGCTTTGCTGGTGCCTAGAGCCGGTCCTGGCAAGCACAGTCCCTAGACTGAATCTGGCCTATAATGTTTAATCTACACTAATGTCAATCTGTAAAGTGCTATACGTAATATTTACCAGTTGGGCAGCTTAAATAAATTTACCTGGCCATATTATTTACTGCATGGTCAATGCTTTTCAAAACACTCTACAGATGTTGCATATTCAAGGCACTCTACAAATATTAACTAATCTTTCTAATAACCCTCTGCAGTTGGCAAGTATTATTGCTTTGATTTCGGGAGTTACAGTCGTCATTTTAGGTCTGTGAACTTTCTTGTAGGGTTAGGCAACCAATTATTTGGTGATCCCATTAGAATCTGGCCCACGTAAAGGGATTCATTTAAACTTAGAAAATAAAAAGTGATTCATATAAACATGGTACTGATTAATTTGTGGAAGTATTTACCCAATGCTACTCTCAACTCTGAAGGACCCTAATTTGAGCCCACTTCAGTCAATAGCAAAGCTCTCATTGACATAAGTGCAGCAAGACCACATTTAAGCACCACAGTGAATAGCCCTCTACAATGGGGTTAATGTCATTCGGTGAGAGTGGAGATGAACCAGTAAGAAAATACAATCTACTTTCAATGAACCCTCCAAATGTTAGCATACCCATGGATACACTGACTCAAAATGCTGTAAAAAGAACAGGAGTACTTGTGGCACCTCAGAGACTAACAAATTTATTTGAGCATAAGCTTTCGTGGGCTACAGTCCACTTCATTGGATGCATAGAATGGAACATATAACAAGAGTATATATATACATACAGAGAAGATGCCATACCAGCTCTAAGAGGCTAATGCTGTGATTAGCTGTGCTATCACCAGGGTAATGTCACACAACATTTGTGAAACAGATTTCTAAGTCTCCTGCAGCATGTCATTCCTAGAAATAATGCTTTTGGGATGGTTCTTCTAGGAGTGACAAAAAACACAGTGCAGTGCCCATGAACCTTGGGTAAAAGTGGCACTGAGTGAATAGTTATGAATCATTTTAGTAAGCCCCACTCCTACTTTGGATTTGGACAGGACCAGAAAAAGTTAACTCACAATCAGATGCCAGAAGCTTATTCACTGAGGAGCATGGCTCTTGTAGGATTGCCAGGTGTCTGGATTTTTACCAGAAAGTCTGAACAAAGGAGGGCTTGTACACTATCCAGTCACATGTACTGACCAGACACCAAAAGTCAGGTTACCGCATTAGCCCCTGCTCAGCTGGAGCCACCTCGTGGGGAGGCAGGCTCCGCATCAGGGGCTGCAGCTCCTGTCCCAGCCCCAGAGCAGAGGGAGCCCAGCTGGATATGGAGAACGGAGGTGGAGACGATCAAGCAACAAGGAAGGGGAAGAAGAGAAAGCAGCAGGGGCGGGGGAGAGGAGTGAGTGGGGGCAGGGCCTTGGGGGAAGAGGCAAAGTGAGGGTGGGGCCTTCGGGGGAAGAGGCGGAGCAGGGGCGGGAGAGGTTCCAGTGCTGCTGCTGTAATGTCCGATTTTCAGAAATTAGAAAGTTGGCAACCCTAGCATGGTATAAGCCTGTGTAAATGAAAAAACTGATATAAGGTGATTCCATACTCCCGAGTGGGCTCCATGGGGCTGCTTCTCTCCTCCCATGCAGATAGGTGTGGACCAATGATACCACCCGCGACATGCTGGATAGGCACAGCTGAGCTGACACAGAGGAGGATATAAGCTGCACAAGGTAAAAGGCTAGCACAGTTGACTTCCTCCCTTGAGCAAGGAGGAACTGGACACAAAATTGTTACTGAGTCAATCCACTACCCATGGCTGCCAGAAAGGTCAATAAGTGGTCTTTGCAGTCAGCCCTAAGGGTTCTTTAATCTATGCTGTGGCAGGGGCTGGATAAGCCCTGAGAGAGTTGCAGACACCATCCCACTCTATTCTTGCAGTAAGAAGAGCTCAGAAGCAAGAGAGCACCTGGCCCAGTTTCTCCATCAGTGCTAGTCAGCACAGGAGGAAGAAGAATCTGGAGGGAGTATCAAAGCAGGGAGAACAGCCTGTCAGGAATTTTCAGGTGATTTTTTTATGAACTTTGAAATTCACACAAAATCAAAATTTTCCACAGAAAAATTCAATTTTGCTGAAATTTATAGATTTTCCATAGGAAAATGTACATGAAATAATTAGTTTCAGGTTGGGTCAACATCAATCTGTGTCTGCCTGAGCAGCTTTAGCACCTCACGGGAGTTGAGGTTCAGGTCCTCATCCCCATGACATATGCATGATGTCTACCCCGTCACTGAACTGCCAAGGGAAGCCTGTGATGCATCGTGGGAGAAGAAGTCTGACTGGGAACCAGCGCTACAGGAGAACAGGGAAATGAGTCACCTCCCAAGAGCAAGCTCAGGAAGACAACATCAAACTGAACCAAAATGGGCTGTTTTTATTAAGTTTGTCAAACCAGAATGAAACATATCAATTCAGGCTGGATTCTGTTGTGGGTGGGTCAGCTTTTGTGGCCTGCATCATGTGGGAGGTCAGACTAGATGACCATATTGGACCATATTGGTCCCTTCTGACCTTAAAGTCTATGAGTCTATGAGAATATTTCATTTCAATCAAAAATATCAAAATGAAACATTTCAACATTTCTGAAACAAAATTTTTCAGAACTTACCTCTCCACAAAAATATTTGACATTTCATTCAGACTCAGGATGAAAACAAATGTCCAAATATCAGAATTTCCTATGACATGGAAATTCCTATTTTTGACCAGCTCTAATAGTTTCCATTATCTTAGAATGATCCTTTTGGCCACTAGAACTGAAGCTTAAACCTATAGCCTGATGCTGGTTACCAGCTCATCTAATATTCTCAGCACAACATGTAAGGATAGAATTCTTTTGCCTAATGTCAATGGAAGTGTTTCAGATTTGCTTACCAAGTAATTATACAACTTTCTACTAGTATAGAGACTATGACAGAGGTTCTACCTTCCATAGCCTGCTCCTCTATTTGCTGTGTATGTCAGAACCAGTCTTTAATATACCTTTGGGGTCCATTAGTATCTGTTTAACATTTTAATTTGAGAAAATCTTAGAGCGGGAGCCTGAGGTGCCCTTTATATTCAGACAGTTTCTGAAGCTTGTGCTAAAATGGATAGACTCAGCGCCTTTATCTATTTTTCTCTTAAGACTACCATGAAAATAGTATACTGCAAAGAGGTGAGCCACTTATAAGGATTCCCCACAAAGTGGGTTTTGTTACTGTATAGTATTTGTTAATAAAGGCCTCTAGTGATGAATACATTATGTTAAACTAGCTCACACTTTTCTGTAACTGTATCTGTGAGTTAGCTGTGGAAAGCAGGATGTCTGTGACCTGGGTATCAGGTATTTATCATGAATGCATTCAAATAATTTTTTCCCCACTGCACTCTCTCTTTTATTATGGCTATCTCTCAAATAGACATTCATATTTTTCCTTTGAAGTATAGTAAAATACTCTCTCCAAGTCGAGATGTGTGAAATTTTTCAGATGAAACTTCTTTTTTTCCCACAAAAAAATGCAGTTTTAGGTCAACCAAAATATTTCATAAATTTGTGTCAACTTTGCATAATTGTTTCAATCAGGGGGGGGGAAATCTCTGAAAAAGTCAATCTGTTTTGATTTTTTGATTTGAAAGGACTGTTTCAAATTAAACTTCCATTTTATTTTTAAAAACAAGTTAAAAGCTCTTGTAAATGAAAACAAACGTTTTGCTTTGAACAGAACATTTATTTCAACTTGAATGAATATTTTAAACTTTTTCATTTCACCAAAAAAATTCTAAAAATTTTCATTTTGGGTCTTCTAGAAACAATTGTTTTTTTCAATGTTTCAGTTTGTCTACAGAGTCAAAAGGTCAGTTATTTGCACAGCTCTATGGTCAACAGATTTTTTTCCCCTCGGTTGGTTTGACTCATTTGTAGTAACTACACCTCTACCCCGATATAACGCTGTCCTCGGGAGCCAAAAAAGCTTACCGCGTTATAGGTGAAACCGCGTTATATCGAATTTGCTTTGATCCACCCGAGTGCACAGCCCCGCCCCCCGGAGCACTGCTTTACCACGTTATATCCGAATTCGTGTTATATCGGGTCGCGTTATATCGGGGTAGAGGTGTAGTTTTATATAGTAGATATATTTATAACACCTTTCATTTCATTTTACATTTCAATAAAATTTCCATTACATTCACTACTTCATGATGGCCATTCCTGGCATACGTATGAATAAAATAGTCAAAGAATCATTTGTATTTGGTCAGGCACAGGCCATTCTTTGGCTGAGACCAAAATATGAACAACATCAGATGGGACTTCAGATCAGATCAACTTTACCTAAACTCTTGTAATTTAACATAAAGGATTATGTCCAAACTTCAGATCTTAAAAACCTGTACATTAATATAATGTCTCACTTAATTAGGTAACGTGTACAAGGTCCCAAAGATGAAAGTTGCTGGAGCTGTCTAAAATTGTAGAACACAGCTTTCATATGTAATAGAAGAAATAAGAGATCATAAATGGGGGGGAAAATCCACTTAAATTGTGTCATAGAATGGGTCAGCTCAGCAGGAAGTATAATTTGTCTGTGAGGCAGTTTAAAGCCTCCTTGCCTTACTTATGTTCAAGCACTGATGATTTTAAAGATTTTCTGTGCCTTAGATTTCTACGGCACTGTCTCACAAAACTGCTTCACCATCAAGGAAAAGTATTTAAAAAATGCTAAATATATTATCGTGGTAGAGGCTTAAGAATAACCCATTTAGGCTGTTATAGCAAGCCCATCTAAAGGCACAGAAATCTTCTTAGAGCTATTTTCAGCTCACACATTTTGTTTATACTGCTGCCTCATTCACAAGAAAACTTTAAATAGCTTTCAAGAACTCCTGACATCCCTAATGAAGATGGGATGCAGTTCCAACTATTTATTTGTTATGATCATTCAAAGTTTGAAATAAATTAGATTAAAGGGGCACAAGTAAAAATATGAATTACAAAAGCTTAATTTAATTCCTCTGCAACTATTATCTCTGTTTTTCCCCTTTCCCCTATTTTTTGTATTTTGCTTTTTTCTGAAAGATGTATTTTCTGTGTACAAATGAAATCTAAAAGTATTCAGTACATTGATATTATTACTGTTATTTGTATTTCCATAGTGTCTAAGAGCCCCATTCATGGACCAGGACCCCTCTTGTGCTAGTCCCTTCCCCAAAGAGCTTACAATCTAAGTTCGAGTCAAGAGACAAGATATAAACAGGCAAGGAAGAACAAGGAAACAAATGAGACAAATAGAAAAAATGTTAAATAGCTTGTGCTGCCTGATTTGTTAAAAACAAAAAAACAAAAAAAGGACTAGATGTGGATACACTTAATATCACACAATTATACTAATGTATTAGAAATCTATTTTAAACACCTTGACATGTTTAACTTAATTATCACTCTAAAAAGCTATTTTCCCTAAGTATGAAAGTCAAATCTGACAGCATAAAAACTATGTTATCCAGTCCCACTTTTGTAATAACCATAGGAGAAAATCTGTACTTGTAAGCGAGAGCAAACAGGCCAACTGACTTTAAAGAGTGTGGCTTCCTTCCCAGCATGGATACTGAGCCTCCCAAACTCTATAATGGAATGTGTAGCAGTTGACAATATCAGCACTGATAAAAGATGGACATACCTTGCTGTATTCTTCTAGGAGAATAATGGCGTCCTCTGCAGCAAGTTAGGTGAATTGGGGTTATCTTATAGAAGAATTCCTCTGAAAGGCAGACACTAAACAATGGCATGAAGAACCTTACTATTTCTAATTTGGTAGAAAATGTATAACTCCATTTTAGGTCCTTTTCTTGATTAATCTGTCTAGGCACTTACAGGGTCTCAATCACTACAATATCTAACCCCCTTGTACACATTAAATAATTTATCCCCGCAACAACCATCTGAGGTAGGGACAGTTTATAATCCCCACTTTGCAGATGGGGACTTGAGATCATGTGTTGTCACACATTTGAGCTGTTGATATAGAAAGAGAAAGCCTTCATACTCCATTATTAGTCCTCTGAGCCATCAAACTGCTTCAACTCTTGAGTTTTAAAACCTTCATGTGCTACCAATAATGCAGAAGAAGCTGCCAGACCCCAGTGAATGTCTGTGGATCTTCTCCAAGCAGGGTCTCAACAGAAATTGTTTACAGTGAATAATAGGTTAGCAGTCCTAGCACCACAGGCATTTTAAGTCTCTCTCATTGAGCAACTCCAACAGGACCTGAATGGGATCTGAAGCAGCAGGGAGAGAAGCATATCTTTATATTAGATAATTTCCCCTCTTCCTAATACATCTCCCCCCCACACACACACTCCTTTTTTAATTTTTTAATTTTTTGCCTCATTCTCTCTTTTCAGATTTAAATGCGTTAGGAAGGGGTGGCATATTCACATGAAGAGATAGTAGCAAAGGGCTGCTGATTTATTTTATGGGAGATTTTTAGCAGCTATACCAAGCTTGCTCTGTAAGATTATTTTGCTTCTTTATTGGAGCCAGTATGTCCAGGGAGAAAGCAAAGGGTGTCTAGTAGTACTGCCAAATAGGCTGGGTGAATTGCTTCATTGAGGGAGGCTCTTTCATTTTCTTTCTCAGGGCTCATCAGATGATTCTCAAATGAACAAACAAGAGGAACATAAGGCTGGTCTGGCAATTATACTGCAGGAAATAAGGCAAGGTAGCTAGGCTAATAATAGCAGTTTACAGAAGGAAGGGACTCTCTCTTTTATTATGGCTATCTCTCAAATAGACATTCATATTTTTCCTTTGAAGTATAGTAAAATACTCTCTCCAAGTCGAGATGTGTGAAATTTTTCAGATGAAACTTCTTTTTTTCCCACAAAAAAATGCAGTTTTAGGTCAACCAAAATATTTCATAAATTTGTGTCAACTTTGCATAATTGTTTCAATCAGGGGGGGGGAAATCTCTGAAAAAGTCAATCTGTGGAAGGGGTTCATCCATCCTTTGACTTTCCCAACAGGAGCACCTATCTTCTTCATGACTATGAAGGATGGCTCCATCTGACCTTGTGTCGATTCTCAAGCCCTCCGAAAGATCACCATCCACTGTCAAAATCCCCTTCCTCTCATAAATTAACTCCTAGAAAGTCTCTGTTCAGCTCACAAAGCTAGACCTTCATGGGACATGGAACCTGGTCAGAATCCAGAAGGGGGATGAATGGAAGACAGCTTTTTCAAACCAGATATGGCCATTTCAAATATTTAGCCATGCCATTTGGTTTATGTAATGCCCCGCTATCTTCCAGCATTTTATGAACAACATCTTCAGAGACATCCTCAATCAATTTGTGGTCATCTACTTAGATTATATTCTTTCTTTTTCAGAGAATGAACACCACGGCCACCATGTGCGCCCTGTCCTTGATTGGCTTCACCAAAATCAACTTTGCATTTCTCAGGTTTTGTGTAAATTTGACAAGGATACCGTGCAGTTTCTGGGCTATGTCGTCTCACCAGCAGGACTCGCCATGCACCCCTGCAAAGTTACAGCCATCAATGAGTAGAAGGCAGGTAATATAGGTAGGTGCAGCGGTTCCTTGGATTCACAAATGTTTACCAGTGATTCATCCAAGGATGCTCTAATGTGGTAGCTCCTATAACGTCCCTCCTCAAGAAAGGGGCTAAATTCATCAGGTTCACTGACACACAGATGGTTTTCAACTGCTTGAAAAAGGCATTTATTTCTGCCCACATTTTGATCCATCTGGATCCCACAAAGGCCATCATAGTTGAGACCGATGCCTCTGGCTTTGCGATAGGTGTGATCCTCTCACAATTTATTGGCCCTCATTGCACTGGTTGCTTCATCCCTGTGCCTTTTTCTCTTGGAAACTGACTCCCACAGACATAAATCATGATGTGTGGGACAAGAAACTCCTGGACATCCAGGCTGTCTTTCAGCAATGACAGCACCTTCTTGAGGGGGACCGTACCCATCCAAATCTGGACTGTTTACAAGCATTTGGAATATCTACAGACAACACAATGACTCAACCAACATCAGATTCACTGGATCCTTTTCCTCTCCCAATTTGACTTTATAGTTACATAATGTCCAGGGACTAAGAATGGGAAGGTGGATGCCTTGTCCCGCAAGAAAAAGTACCATGAAGTGGAGCAGGAAATTCTCACCACTGTACTTACACCCTCCCAAAACTGTTTGCAGGACCATCACTGATCATCTGATGATCAAATCTGTTCCTTGCTTCTAAGTGACCCATTTGCAGCCCCAATCTGCTAAACTCTAAGAAACAGCAGTGCTTCACTGTATTCAAGTTTTCATCTACAACAAGACCTCTTTTATCATGGGTATCATCTCTACATTCCTGAGTACAGCTCCTGATTTCAGTTGCTAAAACTGTGTCATGACTCACCTTTGGCAGGACATTTTGGACAGTTTAAAACCTGGAACCTAACCACTAGGTACTTCTGATGGCCAACCCCATGAACTGATGTAAAAAACTGTGTTAGGTCATGCAACCTCTGCACCCATACAAAGAAACCATGAGCCAAGCCTCTAGGCCTCCTTCAGCCCCTCCCCTACATGTCCTTGGTCACCTTCTCAGTGGACTCTATTGTAGAGTTACGACACTCCAAAGGGCACTCAGTTATCCTGACCAAGTGGACCTCCTTACTAAGATGCTCATTTTATTCCCTGACAAAATATTACATCTGCCCATGAAACTGCACAAGCCTTCCTGGAGCACATCTTTCAGTATCATGGCATGCCTACATATATCACTTCTAATCCACCAATTTGTTTCTTGGTTCTGGCACGAACTTATCTGCCTTCTCAGCACCAAGCCCCTCACCTCAACAGAAAATGGTTATACTTGGAACAATAAAATCAAAGATTCAGCACACAATATTAAGAATCATGAAAAGTCTTGAATAGAAGGTTACAGGATTTGTAACAGTATTCAGGCATCCTATTGTCTCTAAATTTATTGATGGATTTATGATTTAAAGAAAAGCTGAATACACATTATTTCAAAACACACATAAAAATGTATTATACACCAATTAACCAACAGCTCTAAATCTAATTTTGAACAAATAGCAGAAAATGATCAGATGACAAAATACTTTATCAATGTGTTTTCCTTTGCCATAATGAGACTTTTGTTTGCTGAGCTTGCTGTCTATAAACAACTTATAATGTTCTCTTTTGATTTAAACAGTGCTAACATTTCTGCATTTACTGCAATAATATTGTGTGAGCCCTAACACCATAAAGTGAGACATAGAAGCAATTTGCTCTTTATATGATATTGATTTTAAAATAAATGAGCAAGGTTTGTGCTCATTCCATGCAGAACATAAAACAAAACAAAACTAGATTTCTTAAAGTTATGCATACAACTTCACCAAACCAGACTAAAAACACAGAACACAGTTATGAAAAAGTTTTGTGGAGGAGATTTTTAATATTTTGTGAAGGAAGATTGCTGATCCCATTCATCCAGTTTGTCATTCATCAGGTTCTTAACCTAATCTTTGGAGCCCTTCAGGGTATGTCTACACTGGCCCGTGTAAGCTGGCTCAGGCTCACAGGGCTTGGGTTACAATGCTGTTTAATTGTGGTGTACACTGTAGACTTGTAGAGATATGTTTATGAAAGATTGTGATTTGGAGACACTCCCTCATAAGGGACAGTGTTGTGAGCATGGGAATTTGGAGCTATGCCCTGCAGCCGGGGATTAGAACATCCTATGGCTGTGTGCAGCAGTTCAGAGATGCTCTCCAGTTTGTTTTATTACAATTTTATTCCTTTCTCTTTCATTTGGTTTGTTATTTAATGAACCCCAAGATCATTACATATATGTTAAGGCTCAGGCTGGAGCCTGGATTCTGGAACTCTGATCCCTTTGCAGGGTCCCAGAGCCCAGGCTCCAACCTGACCCCAAATGTCTACACCATAATTAAACAGCCCCCCATAACCTGAGCCCCACAAGCCTGAGTCAGCTGACACAGGCCTGCCACAGTGTAGACATTCCCCCAGAGAGCAAAGTGTGCATTGAATTCTTTCTGATTGCAGGTAAATGCATCATTAGAATCTGATAATTGCCATTCATTATTTGGTGGTTTAGTACATTAGAACTCCTCAATTCAGCAAGAATGTCAGGGCCAAACTTTCCAAGGTTATGGTCTGCTAAGCATAAGACTTCTTACATTTGTTCACTCTCAGACTAACTCACAACAATTCTTCCTATCCAGAAAGGATTATTATCTGGTAGATTTTAAATGGTCACAAAGCAGTGTGATAAATTCACCAAAGTGTCTCAAGTGAAATTATTATTTAAATGAACTCTGTCTCCATTCCTAAATCCAGGATGCTAGAGGCCTGGAGCTACATAAATATACACCATTTGAGGTTTAGAGCTGGGCAAATAATGGATTTTTTTCCAGTTTGTTAGCAATTTTGAAATTAGGAAAAAAAATTATGTTGGATTAAAAAAATGTTTTAGTTCAACAAAGGTTTCATTGCAATAATTTTTGAATGTTTTACAAATAAAATCAATGGAAATTTTGGAACAAAAAGTAGTTTTAAACCATTTTGATTTTCTCAGAAGTTTTTTTTCCCGAAACAAACAATTTGACAAAATAGACATGAATTCATAAAACATTCCAGTGTTGGTGAATCTGTATTTTTACCAAAAAAAAGTTTTGGCCAAAATATTTCACCCACCTCCAGCCCAAAATATTCCACTTGTTTGCGGTTTCTTTTATGTTTTGTTTTCAGTATTCACTATCATAAAATAGCATAATCCTTAAAGAATGAGGTCCCAACCTTGCAGTCTTTGTGCAAGCTAAATTCATACTGAGGGTTAACAAGAATCCTTTTAATAACATGAACACCTTTCAAATATAGGGAGCTACAGCACCAAATCCTGCTCTCAATTTCAGCCATATATAACCAGAGTAACCATACTGAAACCTCACAGATTTCCATGATTACTATTTCCTCTCCTATGTGTTCTTTACACCCAGAGTACAAAGTATTATGATTCAAGAGAAAGTTGTTTCCTGGCTGCCGAAATGACAGTTAACTGGGAAAGAACATTAAAAAGCCTGTGATTCAGTGTTTGCTGAATAGCTCTTCCCTGACTGCCATGTCTGATATTGAGGTCAGCCAGGGAGAGCTTTTTTATGGCACTAATTGACTTCTTCCTCCTCTACTACAGATGGAGATGTAGCTGTAAAATGACAGGATTAAGCAGTTTTCCCTGAGTGACATCAGAAATAGAAGTGTCTGCCAGGGAAGAACAGTAAAAAGAGCCATGCACGGCCTTAAAATCCCCGCATTCTCTTAAAACTGTCCTTTGGAGGGCAGGTCTAATCCCCCTCATTCAGATATTAGAGGTTGGGGAGAAGACTGGGACAGGGATGAGAAACCTGAGGAGTCAAGACTGGGAGTGACTAGGTGAGAAGTATAGAACCAGGGGTAGGAAAGTCACCGGACTGTGACAGAGAGAAAAGATGGATGAGGTAATATATTTTATTGGATTGAGAGAGACAAGCGTTCGAGCTACACAGAGCTCTTTTTCAGGAAACCCAAAAACTTTTCTCTCCCACCAACAGAAGTTTGTCCAGTAAAAGATATTACCTCACCCACCTTGCCTCTCTAATATCCTGGGACTGACATGGGTACAGTAACACTGCATAGGATTGGGACAGAGACAGTCTGGAAAGGACAGAGTAGAAGGCGGGTTAATGGACAGAAAAGTCTTTGCCCAATAGCCTACACTCCCCTCCAGGGCCTCGAATCAATCCCAAGATTCCCAAGTCTCACCATTCCTCTTCTGTCAACAAATATCTGTGGAATCCATGAACCAAATTCACGGCCATGAAAAATGTGTCACAGACCATGAAATCTGGCCCACTGAACTCTCCCCCACTGAAATCTGGTCTTTTGTGAGCTTCAACCCTATACAATACAGATTTTATGGGGGAGCAGGCGTTTCTCAAACTGGGTGTCCTGACCCAAAAGGGAGTGGCAGGGGAGTCACAAGGTTGTTTTAGGGGGTTGTTTTATTTCTGTGCTGCCTTCGGGGCTGGGCAACCGGAGAGTGGCGGCTGTTGGGCAAGCCCTGCCAGAAGCAGCACAGATGTAAGGGTGGTAATACCATGCCATGCCACCCTTACATCTGCGCTGCTGCCTTCAGAGCTGAGTGGCCGGAAAGTGGCAGCTGCAGTACAGAAGTAAAGGTGGCACTACCATACCATGCCATCCTTACTTCTGCGCTGCTGCTGGCGGCAGCTCTGCCTTCACATCTGGGTTCCCAGCCAGCAGCCACTGCTCTCCAGCTGCCCAGCTCTGAAGGCAGCACCGCTACCACCAGCAGCACAGAAGTAAGGGTAGCAGTACTGCAACCCCCCACCCTACAATAACCTTGCGACCACCCCCACAATTCCTTTTTGGGTGAGGATCCCTATAATTACAACACCATGAAATTTCAGATTTAAATAGCTGAAATCATGAAATGTACAGTTTTTAAAACCCTCTGACCAAGAAATTGACCAAAATGGACCATTAATTTGGTAGGGCCCTAGTTATTCCCCTCTAGTGCTGGTCCATGTAGAGGATGACATCAATTCCTCTGTTAGCTCAAGTGGCAGAGATCTGTGTGGTGCACCTAGAGGTTCCAATCTGCTGATTGACCTTTGATGGATGTCAGTAAGATGTCTTATGATCAAATTTCTGTTTTTTCAGTTTGGTTTTTAAAAACCTAGGAAATTACCCACCAAAAACCCAACATTATTTAGGTTGCAAAGTCAAGCACTCAAAAGGTAGGAAATACCAAAACTGATGTTGCATGGGATTAATTTAGCCCATAATGTTCACATTTAGTACTGTATATAAAGAAGAAAGTCTAAGTTGAGAAATTGGAAGAGTAACATGCTTAAGATTTAGATGCCATTGTCAGAATTATGAATGTATTTATGAAAACATTCTTAGGTGTTCAAAGAAGGATTTATATGCAATAGTCACTTTTCCATAATCCATAAATTTACCACACAGTGAGTGTTAAAGAGCTCTGACCTTTTGCGATAGACATAAATATACTTAATAATCCTTCTGAAAAGGATGTAATTTTATTTATGACATTTTAAAAAGGGTTCTATGGGAGGAATAGTTAATAATCATGAGATCATCTAAAAGATTGTACATGCATCTTCTATTTCTTTTTGAAAAATTAAGTGATAGATTAAGTAAAAAATCAATCCATCCCCTCAATTTTCTAGTACTGTTGATTTCGGAATATATTTCTTTCCAGCAGCAGTCCTAAAATTTGGAGGACTTCAGAAGATTTCCTAGATGCCTCTACCCCTCAGTAACTATTGTTGGTGATGCCAATTATCGCACCACAAATCAGGATGTACAGGGCCATGGGTCCCGATCCTGCTATCAGATCCCACAGGCAGATCCCT
The DNA here is from genome assembly GCF_028017835.1 of Emys orbicularis. Classification (NCBI taxonomy): domain Eukaryota; kingdom Metazoa; phylum Chordata; order Testudines; family Emydidae; genus Emys; species Emys orbicularis. The sequence goes on from NC_088687.1 coordinate 109,252,405, forward strand.
GCACCTGTGCATTGAAGTAAAATACCATTGAAGTAAACAAGGCTCCAAACAGGTGCAAGGATCAACATTTATGTATTTGATTGCTTTCCTATGACCCAATACTGCAAACAATGTCATGACCTACAGTATGCCCATGTCAGACACATATAACTTTCTGGCAGCTTGCAATGATATTAGTATATATGGTGCTTAACCTACTGTCTGCTTTTATGTAATTAATTTAAATATCTTGGTGCTGGTCAGGAACTTATGCAGTCAATGGGAATGTTGTCATTGACTTCAATGGAGCTAGGATTTCACCTCTAGACTCCAGGAGTGAACTATTTTCTTGGAGGAGAGAAACGACTTGACACAGACAGGAGACACTATGGGTAAATTGCAGTGCCTAATTAACCTTTCTGCTGGGAGCTGGGAGAAATCTCAAATATAACCTATTTCAAAAGATTTGTTATTATCATATCCAGGGCCGGTGCAACCACTAGGGAGTCGCCTAGGGCGCCAAGTGGTTGGGGGTGCCAAAAAGCAGTGCCCTGGCTCGGCAGAGAGGAGCCGCCTTCTGGAGGCACCAGAGAGCCAGAGCCTCCGGCTTGCGGCGGCGGCAAGCCCCAGCCATGGAGGAGCCGGCGTGGTGCAGGGGGGCAGCAGCCCTGCAAAGGCAGTGGCACCGCTAGCGGGGAGCAGCCGCGCCCCCCAGCCGTCCTGCCCAGGCTGCGGCCCAGCGCCCCCCCTGGGGGCTCCTGCAGGCTTCCGCAGATGCATGCAGGTGGCAGCCCCTGTGCGCCCCCCAGCTCCCTCCTCGCCGCGCTCGGGCTCTGCGGCTCCCGGGAGTGTGAGTCGCCGCCGCCGAACATTAGGGTTGGAAGAGACCTCGGGAGGACGTCTAGTCCAACCCCCTGCTCAAAGCAGGACCAACCCCAACTAAATTATCCCAGCCAGGACTTTGTCAAGGCGGGCCTGTCATAAACAGATAGTTAAGGGTTAATGCCTCTTTTACCTGTAAAGGGTTAAGAAGTTTACCTAGCCTAGCTAACACCTGACCAGAGGAACCAATGGGGGGATAAGATGTTTCAAAAGGAAGGAGGAAAATTTCCTTTGTTTAGTTTCAGTTTAAGTTTTGACCGGAGTGGGAAAGCTCCAGAATTCAGCCTCTTATCAAGTAGTGAGTATTAGTGAAGAAAATAAATAGGTTTATGTTTATTTTCTTTGTAACTTGTCTTGGGCATTAGGGAATAATCAAATTGGATATTTTTTGTGTAACTAAGTTTTTGCCCAGCGGAACATCCTCTGTGTTTTAAATCTGTTGTCTGTGAGATCAGCTTGTATGCTATCTCCCAGAGGGTTTCTTTTACCTTTCTTTTCTTTAATTAAAAGCCTTTTTTTAAAGAACCTGATTGATTTTTCCTTGTGTTAAGATCCAAGGGGATTGGATCTGGACTAACTAGGAATTGGTGGGGAAAAGGAGGGGGGATGGTTAAATTCTCCTTGTGTTAAGATCCAAGGGGACTGGATCTGGACTAACTAGGAATTGGTGGGGAAAAGGAGGGGGGATGGTTAAATTCTCCTTGTGTTAAGATCCAAGGGTTTGGATTGGTGTTCACCAGGAAATTGGTAAAAAAGTCTCTCAAGGCTACCCAGGGAAAGGAGTTAGAACTTGGGAGTGGTGGCAGCAAAACCAGATCTAAACTGGTAATTCAGTTTAGGGGTTCACATGCAGGTCCCCATATCTGTACTCTAAAGTCCAGAGTGCGGGTAAAACCTATAACAGGACCTTAAAAACCTCTAAGGATGGAGATTCCACCAGCTCCCTAGTTAACCCATTCCAGTGCTTCACCATCCTCCTAGTGAAATAGTTTTTCCTAATATCCAACCTAGACCTCCTCCACTGCAACTTGAGACCATTGCTCCTTGTTCTGTCATCTGCCACCACTGAGAACAGCCTAGCTCTATCCTCCTTGGAACTCCCCTTCAGGTAGTTGAAGGCTGCTATAAAATCCCCCCTCACTCTTCTGCAGACTAAATAAGCCCAGTTCCCTCAGCCTCTCCTCGTAAGTCATGTGCCCCAGCCCCCTAAACATTTTTGTTGCCCTCCGCTGGACTCTCTCCAATTTGTGCACATCCTTTCTGTTGTAGGGAGCCCAAAACTTGATGAAATACTCCAGATGTGGCCTCACCAGTGCCAAATAGAGGGGAATAATCACTTCCCTCGATCTGCTGGCAATGCTTTTACTAGTGCAGCCCAATATGCCGTTAGCCTGCTTGGCTACAAGGGCACACCGTTGACTCATATCCAGCTTCTCGTCCACTGTAATCCCCAGGTCCTTTTCTGCAGAACTGCCACTTAGCCAGTCGGTCCACAGCCTGTAGCAGTGCATAGGATTCTTCCGTCCTAAGTGCAGGACTCTGACTCTGAATTGTTGTTACAATTAACCCCTAATATGGTTATAACTGAAAGAGATAAAAGAAAAAATTCTTCCCTTCCTCTCCCCCCAGTTTTTCTTTGTGCATTTGATGGTATTTTGAGTGAAATCCTGACCCCACTGAAGTCAATGGGAATTTTGCAAGTCTGATATATGCCTAGTTCAGACTGGATATGCTGACAGGCTTAACAGAGACTTTAGTATGGTCACTCTAAGGGCTTGTCTTCACTACCCACCTGGATTGGCGGGTAGAAATCGATCTCTCGGGGATCGAATTATCGCGTCTCGTCGGGACGCGACAATCGATCCCCGAATCGACGCGCGTACTCCACCAGCCCATGTAGGAGTAAGCGCCGTCGACGGGGGAGCCACGGCGGTCGATTTGCCGCCGTCCTCACAGCGGGGTAAGTCGGATCGGATACATCGAATTCAGCTACGCTATTCACGTAGCTGAATTTGCGTATCTTAAATCGATCCCCCCTCTAGTGTAGACCTAGCCTAATACAAGTATGTTTGGATGCCTAAAAATGCAAGGAGCAGAATAACCTCAACTCTTATTGACTTCAGTGGGAACCTAAGGTCACTCAACACTTCACAGGGACTGATGCCCAAAACTAACAAGACAATTGAGGCACTTAGTGTCACAAGTCGAGCTGCACCTCTGACTACTCTGCATTCTCTCTGAGTGCAGATCCACTGGTAACGACTTTTGCCTTTACCCCTCTTGGTGTAGAATCCCACAATTCTCCTAGTCTTAGACCAGGTCCTAGGCTACCAAACCCTGTGGATCAGTCATGCTTACCCCAGCAGGTCCAACTGGATTCAGTACTTGCAGTTTTTCCCTTCAAGAGTCTGTGACCAATATTATGCAGCGACCAGCTTCTTTACACCAAAGTATTGTTTAATCTTAACAGAAGGAACAAAGCATAACATAAGAGAAAAAGAATGAACTGGTCTGGTTCGGGTGTGGGAGGTAGAACATCCAAGAGAATAGCTCTTGAATTATTCCTAAGGGGATGTTAGATGGTTGGCTATCTGAAGCCACTGCACTCTTTTCCTACTTATGTGCAATCAGCCTCTTCTTGACTCAACCATATGTATTCATAAAGTGAACCCCCTTACAAGAGTCAGACAAACATACAGAACATATAGTATGCACATTCTTCACCCCAAGATCCCAATCCTTCTCCCACTGAGGTCAATGACAAAAATCCTATGGGCTACAGTGTGAGGAGGATTGGGCCAGTACTGCACCAATTTACCATAGGATAGGTTTATCTAGAATTGGTAACAATGTTTGTAAATTTTAAAGATATTTAAAAGGCTTTAAAGAGGTTAAAACACTTCTTGCTTTTGTGGATTAACAGTAACGGATCTGTTGTCAGACAGTCAATATCAACAGACCAAGAAAAGATCATTAAACTTGTTCAGTTATTTTCAAAGTATTTTACCCTCAGGGTTTAAAGCATTCAACTTTGACGAAGACTCAAATAAAATAAAATAAAATAAAACAAAACAAACAAAAATTTGTGCTTCTAAATCTGACCATTGTCCAACTTTCTTGAAATCTCACAGGTCAGGCTCCTTTTGATCATTTTAAATATATTTTAGCCCATAATTTTATACAGCTGGAAAACCTGTGTGCATGCTGTTCATTGCACTCACACTTTAGATAATCCAACACCTGTACATTGGCTAGGGTTTGAATTTGCATCTCTGGCCAACAGGGTTGTTTAAGTGCAAATTCCAAGATTTTCATATGCACAGGTGTTAAACAATTTAAAGCACATTCATAAATGTTGCAACATTTAGCAGGTGAGTTCACTTGCAAAGGCAATGGTCTGTGATAGGCAGTTGCATTTGGAGCAGATATCTAGCTGAATATTTACCCCACTATATCCAGTTACATTGCTCCATGATCACAGGCAGCATTCACACAAAAATATCATAGAATCATAGAAATATAGGTCTGGAAGGAACTTTAAGACGTCATCAAGTTCATCCGCATGGGCTGAGGCCAGACCAAGTAAATCTAGACTATCCCTGACTGGTGTTTGTCCAAACTGTTCTTATAAATCTCCAATGATGGGGATTCCATAACCTCCCTTGGAAGCCTATTCCAGAGCTTAACTACTCTAACAGTTCGAATTTTTTTCCTACTATATAACCTAAATCGCCTTTGCTGCGGATTAAGCCCATTACTTCTTTTCCTATCTTCAGTGGACATAGAGGACATGTGCCCTTAACATATTTGAAAACTGCTATCAGGTCCCCCCAACCCTGCAGTCTTCTTTTCTCAAGCCTAAACATGCCCAGTTTTTTTAACTTTTCCTCTAGGTCAAGTTTTCTAAACATTTTATCATTTGTGTTGCTCTCCTCTGGACCCTCTAGAATTATCCACATCTTTCTTAAAGTGTGGTGCCCAGAATTGGACACAGTACTCCAGCTGAGGCCTCACCAGTGCCAAGTAGACCGAGACAACTACCTCCCATGTCATACACACGACACTCCTGTTAATACACCCCAGAATTATATTAATCATTTTCACAACTGTGTCACATTGCTGACCCATATTCAATGTGTGATCTTCTATAACACCCAGATCCTCTTTAGCAGTACTACTATCTAGCCAGTTATTCTTTTTTTGGTAGTTAGGAAGGGAAAATCAAATGCACAAGTGTAGTACTTTACACTTGTCTTTGTTGAATTTCATCTTGTTGATTTCAGACCAATTCTCCAATTTGTCAAGGTTGTTTTGAATTCTAATCCTGCCCACCACAGTGCTTGCAATCTCGCACAACTTGTCCTCATCCACAATTTTATAAGCATACTCTCCACTCCATTATCCAAGTGACTAGTGAAAATATTGAATAGTACCAGATGACCCAGGATAGACCTCTGTAGGACCCCACTAGATACACCTACCCAGTTTAACAGCAAACCATTAATAACTACTCTTTGAGTACAGTCTTTCAACCCATTGTGCACCCCATCGAAAATCCATCTAGAACATATTTCCCAACTTTGTTTATGAGAACTTCATGTGGAACTGTGTCAAAAGCCTTACTAAAAATCAAGATATATCACATCTAGAGCTCCCCACAGGGAGCCTGTGAAAGAAGGAAACTAGGTTGGTTTGGCATGGTTGATCCTTGATAAATCCATGCTCACTATTCCTTATTATTTGATTATCCTCTTGGTGCTTACAAATTAATTGTTTAATCATTTTTTTCAGTATCTTTCTAGATATCGAAGATAGGCTGACTTTCTATAATTCCTGGGTACTCTTTGTTCCCCCTTTTAAAGAAAGATACTATATTTGCCCTTCTCCAATTCTCTGAGGCCTCACACATCCTACATGATTTCTCAGAGATAATTGCTAATGGTTCTGATATTGCTTCAGCTAATTCCTTAAGTATCCTAGGAAGAATTTCATCAGACCTTGCCAAACTGAATATATCTATCTTATCTAAATATTCTTTAACCTGTTCTTCCCCTATTTTGGCTTCTGTTCCTTCCCCCTTATTGATAATATTAGTTGTGTTGAGTATCTGGTGACCATTAACCCTTTTAGTGATGACTGAAGCACGATAGGCATTCAACACCCCAGCCTTCTTGGTTTATATCCATGGATTGAACCAGCGCATCAACTGCTGTAAAGCAGTTCAGTTCTGGTGAAGTCAATGCCAATTTACATCCTCTGACTATCTGGCCCTGAAACTCCATCCTAAAATGATTCCAGTATTGCCAAATGCAAGCATTCAAAACTCAGAAATAGGCCTCCAAAATAATGAGAATGCTTTAAAATCATTAAATATTTTTTAAAATAATAAACTTGGCATTCTTTTTATTTGACTTCTGGTCTTTGTGCCTTTGGGGTACACTCTGTTCATGTTTTCAAGGGTTTTTTTTTTTTTTTTTTTTGCAACCGGGGAGCTAGAAACTTACGGGTTTTTTTTAAATATGAAAGCTGAGATTCTCACATAATTCCATGACAGCAGGAGCTGGGACTTAAACAGAAGTAATTAACTATCACAAGATAAAAAGTAGGAGTTGGCAAGACTGTGAGCTGGTTGGGAATTTTCCAGTGGAACAATTTTCAGATGGAAAATTTGTCCATGGGAAAATTTCTATTTTGCTGGAAACTTTTGATTTTCCTTTGCAAAATGGTTCCCAGCTCCATGCTTTCCCAGTCCACAGGCTTCCAGGCTCCTCTGGAGCCTCCCAGCTGGACTGCCCTAGAACCAGAGCTCCCAAAGCTCCTGGGCTTTCAGCTCCTTGAAAGCCCAGAGGCCATGCGATGCTCCCAGTCTCCTTCAACTGCCTGGTGGGCTATCTGGGCTCTGGTCAAAATGAGGTGTTAAAATTACACAATTCTTGTTCTGTGGGAAAGTTCTATTTTTCATTCTGTTTCAGAACAATTCATTTCTGAATTTCCCTGCAAAACATGAATTCTAGTTCCTGGCCAGCTCTTACCATGACTCACTTTTTAGTATCACTGTTGAATGATTAATCAGAATTTTTCTCTTCCCATCTCAGTTGTTCCTTTTTGTGCTCAAACCCACCCTTCTCAAAGTAATGTTGCTGGAAAGCATGAGAGATGGACAAAGCCTCACCAACTTTCTGTTCTGTATATTGTACTTTGTTGTAACCAAAACAATCTCTGTAGTTTCCTAGTTGCAGTAAATGGCTTTTGAGATTGATTAAATGTCTTGGCTTTGGTTCAGTTATTAATCGTTATCTCAGCACCTATTTATTGTGCTAACCATAGGCTACAAGCAGGAGAGATTATCCCTTAAGTCACTGCACTGAGCTCAGCTGGAAACAATGCCCATTTGTTTGGAACCTAGCTCTATAAAATGTAGATTCCCCATGATTTTAACATGTCAGTTTCTATTTGTTCATATATAAAATGCACAGTCTCTCAGATCATGAATAATTTGCCCTTTAGAGAAAATAAACAGGGCTTCCAGTTGTTTATTCTATACAGCATGGATTGGGAGAGGTCTGGCCCATATGTTCCATCTAAATTAATACAACAGGTCTAATTCAATGTGTTATCATTTTACATTGGTGCAATCTTTTTATTTCAGTGGAGTTACAGTGGCTCAAGGTTGGAATAACACTGTGATGAATCAGACCCATTCTTTCTAGTTTATATAAAATTCCGTTTTGTGCTTTTTGAAAGTGCACCACTGCTAACTGATTTAGGTAAACTATGTTTCAGCTTGATTAAGTTTGTTTCTAAAAAACAGAGGAACAGATACTAAACTGGTATAAATCAAAGTAGCTCCAAATGATTTAAAAGTAATGTATGTTTTATCCAAAATGGCTTTCACACAGTAGATGCAAATCTAGCATATATGTCCTAATCTATTCAAATTATTTGTAATTTTCTTTCAGTAAGAGATGTGTTGGTAGCTTGTCAGGTTAAAAATAAAAAATGTTTTTCTATTTATCATTCTTCCCCATTTCATGTGGTGTAAGGGTTAATTGTTTAGTGTTCACTGACATGCTTTATGGAAAACAATTCTACTTTATTGCAAAATGAAAACCTTTTTTCTCAGGAATCTTACTCTGATGCTTTAAGGATTGACATTATGTTGAGCATTCAGTGGTAAATATGCCTCACTGGAAGTGAGAGAGTCCATAAATCAATATACTGTCATGCCAAATTTCTTCCCAAAGCAAGATAGGCTGTCAATTCCTCTTAAGGAAATCAAATTATATTCTTCACTACCTAAAATTCCCTAACTACAGGTTAAAGCAGGCTTTATGAAATGCTGTGTTAGCAAGTGTATGTAAGTACATACCCAAAGAGCACCCTGCCATGCTTACAACTGTCTCACCATCCTCTACTCTCACTAATCCAGAGTGAGGCTTCAGCAGTAGTTGGGGTGGAAAGATGTACAATCTTAAACTATTTAGTAGCCAGTTCGAATCCCATTGACTCAATAGGACTTTCTGTTGACTTCAGTGGGAACTGAATTGGGTCCTGTAGGAGGAGATGATGCTTCGTGTATATATATATTTTCCCCCACGTTGAAAATGGTAACTTACATTTACAATGGCAAGTAAAGAGAAGAGAGCAGTAAATATATCAGCCAGAAATATACAAGACCAAATTTATCCCTGGAGTAACTCTTCTGAAGCCAGTGAGGTTTTACCATAGATGACTTTTACCCATAAAAATAATAAATAATAATAGTACATTGTAGGGCACTATTCTACTCCCATTTAAATTGGTGGAAATTTTGCTGCTTGATTCTAAGACAGCACATTCAGGCCCATAAACACATGCAGAAACCCTTCTGCAAGTGTTGTAGGCAGTAGCAAGGGCCAGGTTCAAATTAATAAATACCACCAGCATGAGCTACCACCCAAAATTTTGGGGATCAATAAATACCTTCACTGGGGGCACTTAATATGTAATACAGTCCCCTCCCCCCACCAGAACTGAGCCCATGTCTGTAACAAGAAAAATGTTATTAAGGAAAAAGGAACCAACAGGATCATCTTGGGAAAACACAGCAACAATCCATGTAAATGAATGATAAGTAAAATACTCCCGCACAGTAACTTTGGTAGTTGTTTGTCAAGTTGGTTCCCCTCTCCATGATGAACAGCCACTATGTAAATATCCCTTTATCTCATCACTTCTCTCTTCGCTATACACTAAACCCAACTCACAGTTTGGTGTCAGCAAGTAGTGTAGTCCCAGAGTCCTGAGGTGCACTTGGACAAGCCTGTCTCCAGCCTTTTGGGAAGTGCTGCTTGCTGCTCTCCTGAGGCTCCAACATCTAACCCAGCAATTGAGCAGAATCTTTGCCACAAGACAGGAACCATTTTCCCATCTCTCTGTTCAGTTCCACTAACTAATCAATTCTTAGTTTGTGTACAATGATAGTGACACCCAAAGTCGCCCTAGAGGAATTCTGGGTGAAAAGCTTATGCAGATTAAGCTCATTCTGTAGCAGTACTTCACTGATTCACCAATAGATGGAAGCAAGGAGCTACTTTGACTTGAGCACTGTCCATCTGGAATTCTGGATAAACATCTTATGCAAATTAAGTGCCCATTCTTCCCCCTGTTCACCACTAGATATGAGTGGAGAGCTCCTTACCCTCGAAAGCTTCAGGCCACAGGGCTTCCACAATAGGAGTGGAATAATGACAAACCAGAGAAAATGATATTTCATTTTTAGTCTTCCTTTCAATTAGGCCTGAAAATGTTGTAGTGACATTTCTTCTTCTTCTCCTGCACTGTTCAGCCTTCTGGGGATCAGAGCCATTTGTTCATTGTGGATTTTCCTATCTTTCTATCTTCACATATTTTTAATATTTTCTCTCCAGTCTTCATCCCAAACTGCTGTGCAAATGAGACAGTGCCTCTAATTTGCAAAGGTGGGGTGGAGCTCTTTGGATGGAGCTAAATCATATTAGTGATTTTGTGGGGAGAATTAATGTTGGGCCATATTCTAGCCTAACATGTTTGCTACCTGCCATAAAGGTCTTATAGTTATCGAAAGGTCACTATTGTGAACTCCAAAGAAGCTGTGTACCCTTTAGAATTAACTCCTAGCTAACAGTTCTGAAATGAAGCTATTAGATGACAGAGATTATGGGGCTTTTGAGACACAAATGACCCTCTCCCCTTGGCTTACAAGATGTAAGCTGGATGCAAAACACTATCCTACAGTCTCCACTGGCCCACAATTGGTGTCATTAGTGGATCATCTGCTTGGAAAATCTGCTCTTGCACCTCTCTCTTCTCTATAGCAAATCTGCAAGGAGCTCTGCAATCAGCAATAGAGAAGAGATAGGAGCAGGATTTACAGAAAACATCTAAGAGAGTCAGAGTGCTCATGTGTATCCTTAACTCCATCCTACACCCCGTGTGACCATGTTAGAGGTACAATCTAGCACACGGAGTAGGACCTACTCATTCCACAAACACCCCCACTGATTTCAGTGGAACCAATCATGGAGTAACAGCAAGATGCCACTCAACGTGATTTAGGGTGGCAGAGTCTGGCTCTGTTTTGTCAAGCTGATATATTCAGGAGTCTCATCACATATAACTACTAATTTAAATAAGGCTGAAAAAGATAACATTTTAGAATTTTAAAAAGTTACACTTCTTAATGTTTTCCATGTGGGTCAAGCATTTACAGGATTCCAATACTTTAAATTCCTCAAAAGTAGTTTGTGAACCACAGGTTTTCAAATGTCCCCACCTACACAGATCCTAATTTGCTAAGAAAGCATATAATTAAAGTACATCTGCCCTCTTTTGCTTGACTACTTTGCACATTGTGATTGACTCCTACCCTAAATCACACAGTATCTGATAGTTTGACAGCAGTAAACAAGTTCCTAACTTTGTTTTCAAAGTGTTTTATACCTTTAAAAACAAAAATAAAAAGATATATGGTTTTCATTTATTTAAGGGCCAGTTTTTATCACTTGTACTCATGATTATCAGTCTTTTACTGAGTGAGTAGTCCCACTGAAATCAAAAGAATTTTAAGTGGTGTAAGGTTCTGTTCAGGACAAGGGTGGTAGAATCTAATCCAAAATCATTAAGATTTGGTTATGGATCAATTGCACAAATGATGCATCAAATTACTCTGACAATCTCAGAAGAAAATGCTTCTTCATGATATATCCAGGTTTGATCTAACATAGGCAGAACTGGTAGTGAAGGCTACAGTTAAGGATGTCCAACACTTTCCATTATAAGACCCCATTTTCAGTTGCTTGAATGTGCTTATCTCTCAAATCCAGGGGTCCTATGGAAAAAATAACACGTGATCATGTGATTAAAGGGAGCATCATAATGCATATGCACAAGGGGGCAGATTTAATGTTACATAGACAACCTTAACTGAGGCATTTCCTACATGTTGAGTTCTTGACTTAGCAACATTAACTTTCTTTTCATGTCATATTTGTGTGTATATAAAATAATTACAGTAAGCACTGTTGATCAGCAGGGACCGCGGACCCCCTGGATTACCCTCGCAGACCCCAGTTTGAGAAACGCTGCTCTAAGTGTTGGCAGCCTGTCCCTGTCTGCATATGGGTAGCTCTGCTGCCCAGAATCTCTGCAGTACTAAATTTTGTGGCCTTACCTTTGAACAACTCCCAGCCCTGCCCCTGGCAGGGCCGGCTCTAACTTTTTTGCTGCCCCAAGCAGCAAAAAAAAGCGCCGCCCCGCCGAGCCCCCCCCCCCCCAGTGCCACGCACCGCCGGAGCCCCCCCCCGCCGAGCGCCGCGCCGCCGGAACCCCCCCCGAGCGCCGCGCCCCACGTTGCCCCCCCCCCGCCGAGCGCCGCGCCGCCGGAGCCTGCCCCCCCCGCCGAGCGCCGCGCCGCCGGAACCCCCCCTGAGCACCGCGCTCCGCGCCGCCCCCCCCGCCAAGCACCACGCCGCTGGAACACCCCCCCCCCAGCACCGGCGAGCGCCGCGCTGCCAGAGCGCCCCCCCCCCCCGCCACCCCAAGATTGGCCGCCCCTTACCAGGAGCCGCCCCAAGCATGTGCTTGGTTGCCTGGTGCCTGGAGCCGGCCCTGGCCCCTGGTACACCCTGTATGCCAGTCCTTGTGAGGAAGTCTCAGAAGACACCCTGTGTTGGTCTTCCTGAAGTCATGTGGCAGGGAAATTGTCCCTTGGCTAGATTCAGGTTCTTTTAGGGTCTCTTTATGCTGCTGCAGCCCTCTTAGCCAATTTAAAGGGGCTAAGGCAGGGGGGAATCTCGTCTATTGATTTTAATAGTACTACTGATGTCAAGATACTATGCATTGGGAGTAAGGGTATCAGAATCTGGGCCTAAATATATTGCTTCATTTAGGTATTTTGAATTCCTGTCCTACACCACAAAGGACAATGGTACACATGCATTTTTTTTAGACATACCAAAAGTTTTTGAACCTCAAAAGGTATAGTTTAAAGTTTGTATGAAAGCTTGAATTGTTTTTTGTTTACTCATCCCTCATTCAGGTGTGACTTGTCAGCCAAAACATTTATGAAAAAAATATTGTTAAAAAGTACAAAGCTCAAGGAGACTACAGGAATGTCTACAGGTTACCACAGGTCTAACCACAAAAACATGTTTCCATATCTGAGCAAATAATTGCTGTTTTGGTTTGATGGCTGAAAAGCAAAAATAAAAATAGTATTTAGTTTTCAACCTAAACTGATCCCCCCCCCCCCGTTTTTTTCCTTGCTAAAACAAAACAAAAAAAACAAATTCAAATTTCATCGAGCCAAATAAATGCACATTGCCAAAATGACATGTTAATTCAACATGACTTTTCAAAATGAAACACTTCCTTTCAAAACAAAATGTTGAAATGCTTCATTTAAAAAATGTTGAGAAACCATTTTGACTTGTTCTAAATTTTTCCATCTCTAATCTGGAGGAAACTTAAAATATATTTTCAACAACCACACATATAAACATATAGAACTGTAGCCATAATTCCAGGTGTTTTAGTTTTTTGCATCTTGTTTATTCCGTATGAAATATATTGCTACCACACAGAAATCGAAACATAGCACAATTTAACTGCTTTACCTTCATAACCTACAATTTTGTAACGGAAAATACATTCAGAGACATAAAGAAAAAGGATAATCTACTCATTCATGAAACACTGGCTCCAGACACACCTGACTCTATTGGACCTAATTGGCAGTAATAGGTATATACGATACAGGGGTTTTGCACAGATCTTCTCAGCTGTCTGCTTGCAGTTTTTCATCTGCATTGCCTTGTGTTGCTAAATCGGATGCTTGTGCTTGAGATAGCATTAAGTTCTTATCAGTGTCACACTCACATGCAAATATCTTATATTAGTCTTATACAAAGGATCATCCTTGGCCTGTATCTAGAGATGGTCATGCTAAGATGTGCGTTCTTGAATATAACGGAGGTTTGTTACCCTTTGCCAGGGGTGAAAGTAATATAAAAGACATACTGGTATGGGGGCACGGCGGTGCCTTGGGTGGAAGGGATGGGGTTGGGGATTAGCCTCCCCCAGCTAGTCCTTCCACGCTACCTGGCCTGTGATGCCCGGGGCTCTGGCCACTGCCGCAGTAGCGGTGGCTGGGAGCCCCAGGCCCCTTTTAAATCGCCGGGCCCTGGGGCAGCTGCCCCTTTTGCCCCCTTTCCCCCACCAGTCGGCGGCCCTCGGGGGGGGGGGGGGCAAAAGGGGCTGCGACATTAAAGCACTGCTGTGGCAGCGCTGTGTACGGGCCAGTACCAGCGGCCACTTCTTACCGGTACGCTGTACCGGCCCACTTTCACTTCTGCCCTTTGCCCACAGTAAGTGACCAGGACTATAATGGACTGTTCTGTACTGGTTTTTAGCATGATTGAGGTTACCCTCTATAGATGTTGCACAATTATAGGGCCAAAAAAGTCCTTGCACCGTTTTTATGTAGTCTTCACTCAGGCAGAGCTCCCATAAACCAGCTTTGTTTACTATATATGGCTTCTGCCAGGAAATATTATTAATCTTTGTACATAAATGCAAAACATGCAAGGCACAAAATACACTTCATAAATGCTTGCCTAGGATGTCATTAGATAAATAATGAAGTCAATGGTCATTTTGCTCAAGTAAGGACTTCAAGATTTGGCCAATAATGTAATATTCTTTAAAACAGTTTAATCTGCAAAACACATTGCGCCAAATGCTCCTCTCATTTGCAGTGATGAACCACCGTTGAAGTCATGGGTGGGTTACTGAGGGCATGTCTACACGGAGACACTCAGGAAAGTTAAGACAAATTAACTTAAGGTGTGAAATTAACATACATTAGTTAAAGTGTATTGTACCCCTGTGCTGATGTTCTCATTCAGAAGTGGTCTTAGTTCACTTTTTTTAGTTTCAAACTAAGAACACTTTACTTCTGAATGAGACCATCCACCCAGGGACTTAATGCACTTTAACTAATGTGCATTAACTGCACATCTTTAGTTAATTTGGTTTAACTGTCCTGCATATCCCCATGTAGACAAGCCCAACTGATTCCTTATCTTAACTGAACCTAGGAACTATAGCTTCAGTAAATTGACAATAGCAAATCTTTTTTTCTGAATATTATGGGGGATTAGGTCCTGCTTTGAGCAGGTGGTTGGATTAGATGACCTCCTGATGTCCCTTCCAACCCTGATATTCTATGATTCTATGACATTTTAATTGGAAAAGAAAACACACCAAAAGGCTTATTTTGCATATTTTGTATGGATCTTCACAATATAGTGATCTACCAGTATTTGGTTAGAACTATTTTTTTATTCTTTTTTTAACTATTTATTCTCGGGTCATATGGTTTATATGATACAAGTATGTCTTATGCAATTTATATTTTGTTTTAAAGTATAGCATTTAATTATTTGTCAAGGCAGAACTATGAGAAGTAAATATCCTTAACATTAGGAAGACTGAAAACGATACTGCTGCTGTAGCAAAGTTACAATTTAGAATGTCATTAAGTTGGACACTTTTTCCAGTTTCCTCCACACTTTCTTTCCTCTTTCTCTCAGCTTAGAAACTTTTGCTCCTTTCTCAGTTGCTGCTTTATTTTTATTCCCTCAGACATTTTGCAGGTCACCAAAGTATCAATTTGATTGAGACGTGGTCAGGAAGAATAAGAAAAATCAATTTTGGAAAACCTCTGTTCACACTCTTTCATGCACATTTTGTTATATCCATTGTAAGCTTTTAAAAGTCAGAACCTCGGAGTTTTCTATTGCTATGTCTTTGTATGCCTTTCCTACACTCATGACTCATGTGCTGAGAAAGGGCAAGCATAGACAACACCCCAGACTACTTATGCAGTGGGATAGACTCCCTTTTGTATTAGCCTATACTTTAGTATTCTGCGTACAGGCATGCAGAATTTCTTACTGCGCATTGAACTATGCCGAAAAGCATAGATTTGCAATACATTACATTTTCAAAGGCAACTTAATAAAAAGCTCCAGAGCTGCACAAAACACCATGTTCCCACACTCACCCAAAAGCTTTTCTGTCCCTTACCATACCCAGGGCCAATCAGAGGTGGGGCCAGGAGGGCCGTTTGGCCTGGGCCTCAAGCTCAAAGGGGGCCTCAAATTTAGACACTTGTTAATTTTTTGCCATTTGATAAGTTTCGCAACTTGTTTTTATGCACATCCCTATCGGACCAAATTGTGACACATTCTCTCAGCTTAGAGATGCAGATTTAAGCAAATAAGCAATGTGATTTGTTAAAAGACATAATTTTTTGTTAACTGATAACGATTTTGTCATATTAAAGAGTTAAAATTTTTCATAAATATTAATAAAAATATATCAGTTTTGATGGCACAAGATTAGACCATGTGTCATCATTTTTTATTTTTATTATGGCCAGGGGCCTCAAAAGCTGCAAGTGGCTCGGGCCTCTCTGGACCTCTGAGTGGGCCTGACCATACCTAAGGTAGATGTCTATAGTAAGTGATCTCTCTCCTGCCATCCATCTCCATCCTCTGACGAACAGAGGCTAGGGACACCATTCTTACCCATCCTGGCTAATAGCCATTTATGGACTTAGCCACCATGAATTTATCCAGTCCCCTTTTAAACATTGTTATAGTCCTAGCCTTCACAACCTCCTCAGGTAAGGAGTTCCACAAGTTGACTGTGCGCTGCGTGAAGAAGAACTTCCTTTTATTTGTTTTAAACCTGCTGCCTATTAATTTCATTTGGTGACCCCCTAGTTCTTGTATTATGGGAATAAGTAAATAACTTTTCCTTATCCACTTTCTCAACATCACTCATGATTTTATATACCTCTATCATGTCCCCCCTTAGTCTTCTCTTTTCCAAACTGAAGAGTCCTAGCCTCTTTAATCTTTCCTCATATGGGACCCTCTCTAAACCCTTAATCATTTTAGTTGCTCTTTTCTGAACCTTTTCTAGTGCTAGAATATCTTTTTTGAGGTGAGGAGACCACATCTGTACACAGTATTCGAGATGTGGGCGTACCATGGATTTATATAAGGGCAATAATATATTCTCAGTCTTATTCTCTATCCCCTTTTTAATGATTCCTAACATCCTGTTTGCTTTTTTGACCGCCTCTGCACACTGCGTGGACATCTTTAGAGAACTATCCACGATGACGCCAAGATCTTTTTCCTGACTCGTTGTAGCTAAATTAGCCCCCATCATGTTGTATGTAAAGTTGGGGTTATTTTTTCCAATGTGCATTACTTTACATTTATCCACATTAAATTTCATTTGCCATTTTGCTGCCCAATCACTTAGTTTTGTGAGATCTTTTTGAAGTTCTTCACAATCTGCTTTGGTCTTAACTATCTTGAGTAGTTTAGTATCATCTGCAAACTTTGCCACCTCACTGTTTACCCCTTTCTCCAGATCATTTATGAATAAATTGAATAGGATTGGTCCTAGACTGACCCTTGGGGAACACCACTAGTTACCCCTCTCCATTCTGAGAATTTACCATTAATTCCTACCCTTTGTTCCCTGTCCTTTAACCAGTTCTCAATCCATGAAAGGACCTTCCCTTTTATCCCATGACAGCTTAATTTACGTAAGAGCCTTTGGTGAGGGACCTTGTCAAAGGCTTTCTGGAAATCTAAGTACACTATGTCCACCGGATCCCCCTTGTCCACATGTTTGTTGACCCCTTCAAAGAACTCTAATAGATTAGTAAGACACGATTTCCCTTTACAGAAACCATGTTGACTATTGCTCAAGAGTTTATGTTTTTCTATGTGTCTGACAATTTTGTTCTTTACTATTGTTTCAACTAATTTGCCCGTACCGACGTTAGACTTACCGGTCTGTAATTGCCGGGATCACCCCTAGAGCCCTTTTTAAATATTGGCGTTACATTAGCTAACTTCCAGTCATTGGGTACCGAAGCCGATTTAAAGGACAGGTTACAAACCTTAGTTAATAGTTCCGCAACTTCACATTTGAGTACAAGTGCAATAAAAGTTAATGTTGTTTCAAGGAGTTGGTAGCTACTGCCTGACTATCTGTTAAGGTCTGTCACTGTAATATCTGAGAATCTGGATTGATTGGGAGACTGATGATCAGTATAGAAAAGAAGTCTATCCATGTGGCTGGATGTATGTGTGCATCTGAGGCCTGGTCTACACTAGGAGCTTATATCGAATTTAGCGCCGTTACATCGAATTAACCCTGCACCCGTCCACACCAGGAAGCTACTTAGTTCGAAATAGAGCTCTTTTAAATTCGACTTCTGTAATCCTCGAAAACGAGAGGAGTAGCGCTAAATTCGAAATGGCAATATCGAATTAGGCTAGGTGTGGATGGAAATCGACGGTAATAGCTCCGGGAGCTATCCCACAGTGCACCACTCTGTTGACGCTCTTGACAGCACTTAGAGCTCGGATGCTCTGACCAGCCACACAGGAAAAGCCCCGGGAAAATTTGAATTCCTTTTCCTGTCTGGCCAGTTTGAATCTCATTTTCTGTTTGGACAGCGTGGAGAGCTCAGCAGCACTAGCAACGATGCAGAGCTCTCCAGCAGAGTTGGCCGTGCAATCTAATAGAAAGAGGGCCCCAGCATGGACTGATCGGGAGGTCTTGGATCTCATCGCTGTGTGGGGCGATGAGTCCGTGCTTTCAGAGCTGCGCTCCAAAAGAAGGAATGCAAAGATCTATGAGAAGATCTCTAAAGCCATGGCAGAGAGAGGATACAGCCGGGATGCAACGCAGTGCCGCGTGAAAATCAAGGAGCTGAGACAAGGCTACCAAAAAACCAAAGAGGCAAACCGACGCTCCGGATCCCAGCCCCACACATCACGTTTCTACGAGGCACTGCATTCCATCCTAGGTGCGGCCGCCACCACTACCCCACCAGTGACCGTGGACTCCGAGGATGGGATATTGTCCACGGCCGGTTCCTCCTCGGAAATGTTAGGTGACGGGGAAGATGAGGAAGGAGATGAGGAGGACGAGGCAGTCGACAGCGCTTGCACCGCTGATTTCAACGACAGCCAGGAGCTCTTCATCACCCTTACCGAGATCCCCTACCAACCGTCCACAGCCCTTACCCCGGACACCGAATCAGGGGAAGGATCAAGCAGTGAGTGCTTTAAACATCTAAACATTTCATTTTAACATAAGTGGAATATTTATATTGTTAAGAATGGGCTTTTCAGTCACTCAGTTAAACATAGAAACTTTTATTTATAACAAAACAGGAATAATAACTATATCAGTAATTTGTTGTTCATGATTTAGTTGGCTTATTAAACTTTTTACTACTAACTATGTATAGAAAATCAAGTACTGTCCGGATATTCATGATTAGTCCACAACACGGCCCCTCCACTCTGTAGTCCGTTATGCTCAACTTAAAGGAAAAGGCGGTCAATGTGCCCGGGAATGGACAGACAGTCATCCTGGGATAGCTCCGCATAGCTCTCCTGGAGGTACCGCTCCAGCATGCGCACGAGGTTCAACGGCAGGGCAATCTTGTTTGGTCCCCCGTGGTAGCACACGTTCCCACGCCATGAGTCCATGAGGTAGTCGGGGATCAGTGCGCGGCACAGCATGGCGGCATATGGCCCAGGCCTCTGCATGCATTCACGCAGCATCCTTCCCCTCTCGGTCTCCGAGATCCTCATGAGGGTTATGTCACACATGACGCCCTGCTTTAAATTAGGGAGGGGAATGTTAGTATTTGGACTGCTTTACAGCCACGCGGTGGAGGCGGCAGAGGGGCAGCATACAGGGATCTTTCCCGGGGACAGCCGCGAGGTGGTGGGACAGGGGCAGAGCTCATGCTTCCCTGATTGCTGCCAGCAGAGAGTGGCCTTGCATTCAGTGCGAAAGGAGCCCAGTGCTACTATTACATGTTTAAGCTGCCACAAGTCTACGGCTTACCATGTTTTCCCGCAGCAGAAGTAGAGGTGTCCTGCAACGCTTCTCTGATCGCAACTGCAGGACCCCAGACACATAAGGCGAGGGCCGAAAATTCGACCTTGTCCTGAGTGCGCATGTGAAAGGTGCAGTGCATGGTGTTGTTCACAGAGAAAGACTATGCTCTTTGTTAGCAACTTCATTTATCTGTCTCAGGAATTTACTCCCTTTTTCCCATTCCCACAGACACATCTGCGACTGTCTCCCAACCCAGCCTGGCATCACACTCCCAGAGGCTAGCGCAGATTAGAAGAAGGAAGAGAAAAACTCGTGAAGACATGTTTTATGAACTTATGGAGTGCTCACGAGAGCAGGCAGCCCAGACGACACAGTGGAGGGAGAACTTGTCACAAATGCACAGAGCAGTCATGGAACGGGAGGAGAGGTGGCGCCAGGAGGACCAGCAGGCTACTCAAACCCTGCTTGGACTAATGAGGGAGCAAACGGAGACGCTCCGGCGCCTTGTGGATGTTCTGCAAGACCGGAGGCAGGAGGACAGAGCACTGCTGCTGTCTATCTCTAACCGCCCTCCCCCGCCACCAAGTCCCACACCCCCCTCACCAAAAGTACAAAGAAGGAGGGGCGGCAAGGTCCGTTAAAACTGTCAGTCGGCCACTGCACACTGCTGCAGCAATGGAAGGCTCTCGTTCCAAAGTTTGAAAAGTCCTTTCCTACCCATCTCACACTAGCCCATGTCCAAGTTTCCTCCCCCCCCCCCTTTTCATGTGCGGTTCATAATAAAACATCTGTTTCTGTTAAGTACTGTTTCCGAGAGTGTCTTTTGGAGGGGATTCTGTCTGAAGGGGGGGAAGGGGTTTGTTACTTGGACAGGACAGTCACCTGTAGCAGGCTACAGAGGCGGGGGCAGGTCCAGCATCAGGACACATACACAGCACAGTCACCAGTTACCCTGGTCAGTCTGGGAGGCGGTTTTCTTGTTCTGGGGTGCGAGGGGGTTGATCTGTGACTTTGTGTCGGGGGAGGGCAGTTAGAGATCCTATGCCGCGGTCCTTATCCTGGATCACAGAGCCACGCAGCAGGGGATCTGTTACCCTCCGCCCCCTGCCAGAAAGTCACTTGGCCGACACATACATCCAGTCCCGCCCAGGACTGCTGGCAGGCTGCGTTGAAACAACCAATCCAGCACTGCGGAGCCTGTCATTTCCGGACTTTAGAAGCATCATTTGCATCAAAACACTAAGCCCGCCCCCCGCCACAGTCTGCGTCCCCGGTTTAAAACATTCCCGCGAAAACAGTAAAAAAGAGAACCTTGTTCATTAACAGAACAGAACAGATTTTATTTGTTGGGAAGGTGGGGAAGGGGGTATGTAACTTGGAAGGATAGTCAACAGTAACTGGGTAAAGAAACGGGGGCAGGTTCAGCATCTGTGTCCACAAAGTAAAAAGTCACTGGAGACCCTGTTCAGTCAGGAACCTGGCTTTCAAAGCCTCCCTGATGCACAGCGCGTCCCGCTGTGATCTTCTAATCGCCCTGCTGTCTGGCTGGACGTAATCAGAAGCCAGGCTATTTGCCTCAAGCTCCCACCCCGCCATAAAGGTCTCCCCCTTGCTCTCACACAAATTGTGGAGCACACAGCAAGCAGCTATCACAATCGGGATATTGGTCTCGCTGAGATCACAGCGAGTGAGTAGGCTTCTCCATCTCCCCTTGAGACGGCCAAAAGCACACTCCACCACCATTCTGCACTTGCTGAGCCGGTAGTTGAATAGTTCTTTCCCTGAGTCCAGTGCGCCAGTGTAGGGCTTCATGAGCCAGGGCATTAGCGGGTATGCAGGGTCCCCGAGGATGACTGTTGGCATCTCCACATCCCCAACAGTTACTTTGTGGTCCGGGAAGTAAAGACCTTCCTGCAGCCGTCTACACAGACCAGAGTTCCTGAACACCCTAGCGTCATGAACCTTGCCAGGCCATCCAACGTAGATATTGGTAAAACGTCCCCGATGGTCCACCAGTGCTTGCAGCACCATGGAAAAGTAGCCCTTCCGGTTGATGTACTGGCTAGCCTGGTGGTCCGGTGCCAGGATAGGGATGTGAGTCCCATCTATAGCCCCACCGCAGTTTGGGAATCCCATCTCGGCAAAGCCATCTCTGATGAGCTCCACGTTTCCCAGGGTCACTACCTTAGATAGCAGTAGCTTGACGATTGCCCTGGCTACTTGCATAACAGCAACCCCCACGGTAGACTTGCCCACGCCAAACTGGTTAGCGACGGACCGGTAGCTGTCTGGCGTTGCGAGCTTCCAGAGGGCTATGGCCACTCGCTTCTGGACAGTCAGGGCTGCCCGCATCCGGGTGTCCTTTCGCTTCAGGGAAGGGGACAGCAACTCACACAGTTCGAGGAAAGTCCCCTTCCGCATGCGAAAGTTGCGCAGCCACTGGGATTCATCCCAGACCTGCAGCACTATGCGGTCCCACCATTCCGTGCTGGTTTCACGGGCCCAGAATCGCCGTTCAACAGTATCCACAAGACCCAGTGACAGCGAGATGTCCTGGGCGCTGGGTCTCATGTTCTCAGAGAGGTCGGAGCTAGTGTCCGACTTCATGCCGTCACGGTAGTGCCGTAGCCTCCTCTCATGATTGATCTGCAGCTGCCTCTGGTACAGGTGGAGGAGAAGCTGCGAGGCGTTGAGAACTGCCACAACTGCAGCGATGGTCGCAGCGGGATCCATGCTCGCACTGCTGTGGCGTCCGCGCTGTCAGTAATCAGAAAAGCGCGCGAAATTATTTCCCGCCGGCGCTTTCAGGGAGGGAGGGAGGGAGGGAGGGCTTGAGTGACGGACGGATGACGACAGGCGCCCAAAAGCACCCTCGACACATTTTTTTACCCAGAAGGCATTTGGGGCTCGACCCAGAATTCCAAAGGGCAGGGGGGACTGCGGGAACTGTGGGATAGCTGCCCACAGTGCACCGCTTCCAATGTCGACGCTTGCCCCGTTAGTGTGGACTCACAAAGTCTCACAAAGTCGAATTACTGTCCTTAGTGTGGACACACACGTTCGACTTAGTAATATCGATTCCACATAGTCGAATTAACTAAAATCGAAGTACTCTCGTAGTGTAGACAAGGCCTGAAAGGCCTTTGGTCTACAACCTCTAGTTCAGAGTGAGGAAGAATGGGCAGGCCTCATGGCCCTATTAGATATATTTACATGAATTACTGCTTTCTGCCTGCTTTTGTGCAAGAGGGAACACAGGGGCCCATGATTTACTGGACGGTTCATCCTCATTACCTCATTACTACCATTGAGAAGTTTTTATTGTGACTAATGTACTCACTGACATATTATCAACAATTAAATCACCTGGCATCCTCTCTCTAGGGTCAGTGATCTGCCCATTTGTTCCTACTTGTTTACGAAGTGAAAAAATGAACTTTTCCATTCCAGGTGTTTCATTATAAAAATCATGTTAAATAATCAAGACAGTCTGAGGTACATGCACATGTGTTAGTGTCAGATTAACATAGTTCTAATACTGAATAATAATAATTTGATGTAGAAGCTTTAAACACAAAGAATCCCAAAGCACTTTAGAGACCTAACAAATTGATACACTATACAAATTATACCCAGGGATCTCTTCTTTAGTTACTAAAATACAACCATCTCTGGACAAAAGCCAGTAGCTGTTTCACAGCACACAGCAACCCCACCCAAAAGCTTAGGGCAGGAAGTGAGTGCCAGGACACTCGCATTAGGAACACTACTCTTGCAAAAAGGGCTCTGGAATCACTAATGACCACGAGTAAGTTTATTTCCAATTCAAAACAGAGAATAAAAATTCTGTGGGACAGAAGCTGTCATTTTTTTGTGTGCTAAGCACAACAGGGCAGGGCCCCCGGGTGCTATCACAGTATAAATAAAATAATTTCCAGTGCTCTTTAAAAATACTCTGCATTATTGATTCAACACTAACTCAGACTTTGCCAGAGCAAACATTTAGCTATGGAGGTAATGATTTAATCTAGTTTCCTGGCCATGAGAAACTTCCACACATCAAATAGCATAGTAGGGACAGGGATTAAAAAGGGTGATAAATGGTGAGCTAGAATTAGTAGAAAGTGACATCTTTAAGTCCTCCTGTACTGGGTGTTATTGCCTGTTGCTCTCTCATGGTTCAAAGGACTGAAGGAGAGAAAAAGGATTAGCAGGTGCACTGCATATAGACATGCTTTGTACCTGAGAAAAAATATATGGATAGACTCCTGACTTTTGAGGCAGCTTCATGCCAAAATGTAATTTGGGGGTAGATAAGCAGATCTGTTTTTAAAGAGCATTTTGAATTGATTCCCAATTAATGGCAAACTATATTCTAAAGAGACATGACTTCTCTATTGCAAGATAATCCTACTTTCTATTAACATCAATCAACAAGATGCTGTTTAGAGTTAATCCCGCCTCTTCTCTCTGTTTCATTGATATATTAAGGTAGGACAGTCAAACGATAAAAAAAAAATCACAATTAATCGCAAGATTAAAAAAAAACAGTTGTGATTAATCAAGTTCAAGGGCACGGTTAAACAATAAGAGAATACCAATTTAAATTTATTATAAATATTTTGGATGTTTTTCTACATTTTCAAATATATTGATTTAAATTACAACACAGAATACAAAGTGTACAGTGCGCACTTTATTTTATTTTTAATTAAAAATATTGGCACTTTAAAAAGATAAAAAATTGTATTTTTCAATTCACCTCATACAACTACTATAGTGCAATTTCTTTATCATGAAAGTACAACTTACAAATGTAGAATTTATTTATTTATTTTACATAGCTGCACTCAAATATAAAACAAGGTAAAACTTAAGTTTAGAGCCTACAAGTCAAAGCATGAAGGAGCATATGAATGTTTAGCATATCTGGCATGTAAATACTTTGCAATGCCCCTTACAACAGTGCCATGCGAACACTTGCTCTCACTTTCAAGTGACTTTGTACGTAAGAAACAGGCAGCATTATCTCCCATAAATGTAAACAAATTCGTTTGTCTTAGCAATTGGCTGAACGAGAAGTAGGACTGAATGGATGTGTAGACGCTAACGTTTTACATTGTTTTGTTTTTGAGTACAGTTATGTAACAAAAAATAATAATTCTACATTTGTATGTTGCACTTTCATGATAAAGAGATTGCACTACAGTACTTGAATGAGGTGAATTGAAAAATATTATTTCTTTTGTTCATCTTTTTACAGTGAAAATATTTGTAATAAAAATAATAATATAAAATGGGTATTCTGTGTTGTAATTAAAATCAATATTTGAAAATGTAGAAAAACATCTAAAAATATTTATAATACATTTAAATTGGTATTCTATTGTTTAACAGTGCTATTAAAACTGTGATTAATTGCAACTTTTTAAAATCTAGTTAATGCATGTGAATTAATGCGAAACAAATTAACTGAGATTAATTGACAGCCCTAATTAATAGAAATTGGTAAAATGAAGCTCACACCCTTCAGAGTTCAAGTGCTTGGTGAAAACCACATGCTGCTGGCCTTTTTCCATTTTAAATCTTCTAGCAACAAAAGAAACAATCCGTTTAAAGAGCTCTCTATTGCCAGCCATCCTGCTGCTTCCACTGTTTCTTCTGTAATTTAAATGCTTTGCGGACAGAAAAGATTTTGAGTTTTGATATTCGCTGTAGTTTCAATTAATGAAGTAAAATCAGGCTGATAGATACAAAAAACACAGGTGCAGTTATTCAGAGTTCAGCCTGGATTTTTCATGCAGCTCAGATTTATTTGTGTTTAAAAGTTAACCCTTGATCCTGCACCCAAATGCTTGTTGCACATAACTTCATATTTGAAAAATCAGCCTCTGCGCTGGGGCACTATTGTTCAGTGCTTGATTTTCTCACATATCATATCATACTCAGGGGAAGGAAAGGGATGCTTCCCTTGTACTAATAACTATAATTTTTATTATTATTTCATTGCCCCAAAACTTCACTAATGCTGTTAAGGTGACCTGCAGTGCATCATACATTCCAGAACATTAAGTGAAACTACAGTTAAACCTCTGTAAACCAGGAAATACATAGTTAAGGAACACACTAGCCCCACCCTTAACTCTACCCTTTGGAGCCATAAGAGAAAGTGAGAATATACTGTAAGTATGTTTCAGCCTGGGCTGCCCTATAGTAAGCAGACATGAATAATAGCTACGTATATGTGTCATTTTACGTGGTGTATTGTGTGTCACAGAATTCTCTCTTTCATCTGCATAAACTCAAACTTCACTGTGTTAGGGTTTGTCTACACGGGGACGCTCAAGAAAGATAATCCAAATAAACTAAAGGTGTCCCTGTGTCGATGCTCTCACCTCAAATTAAAGTGGCCTTAATCATTTTACCTTAATTCACTTCCAAAGCTACTATTAAACAGTAAACTAGCCTCATCCTTAAATATAGTGGTGCTACACACCACGATAATTATTTATTACAGTGCTGCCTAGGCACCATCTGAGAATGGGGCTCAATGAGCTAAGCATTGTACAAACAGAGTAATAGGCAGTCCTCTGTGCTGAAGAGCTCCCCTTCCATCCTTCTTCCCAGGTCAACTACTTCTGAACAGCAGGTGCCATAGTGATAGGGGCTCCCCTAACCCATGGAACCTAGAACCCTCTAGAACCACACCCTATGAGTAGAAGGGGGGGGTTGCATGCTGGAAAGGTGTAGCCATGTAACTTAGTGCAGACTCTGCCTACTACAACTTACTCCTGCTTCTTCCTGGGGGGTTTTGGGAGAGGGAGAATGCAACTGAGACCTGCCAGTCACACACACCTCTCCTCTCCCCACCCCAGTTCTGCCTCACCTTGTACAAATCCATGGACCCTGAATTTTGTGGAGCCAATATCACCGGTCACAGTGAATAACATGACACAGAGGCAATGCTTCCTTCTGTCCCCACCAAAGTGAGATCCATAGAAGCAACATCCCCCTTCAAATACATAGGCAGAAGGGAGGACACTGTCCAAAGTACCTCCTTAGGTCCTTTCCCAGAGGGTTTTATTATTATTTATCTGTTAGCAAACCCTCTCTCTGTGGGACCTACGACCTCACTGTTGCTGGTAAAAGTGAATTAGGAATTACCATTTTCTATTCCTGCATAGGTTCTGTCAAACTTAGTACTTTGTATTGGTCTTCTATTCCCATTTTCTTCACTGCAAGATAACGTAAAGCTCAGCTGTGCTCTGCTGTGATAATTAAAGTCGATTCTGAGTGATTTGATAGATATGACAACAGAGCTAACCTTCACATCATTCCCCTTTATGTTAGATACATGAAAAACTCTGCACTCACTGCCTTAGTTGGGGGCTATAAAGGACCCACCTGCCAATACATAGTTCAGAAAATAGTGTCTTATCAATGCCTACCTCACTGCGTAATGCCAGAGATTAACAGGGAAGGAGGGGGCGCACAGTTTATTGACAGAGCCCTATCACTGGAATGACAGCATGAGACAGGAACCTGCACAAGAAGTACCTGCAAAAGCAAAACAAAATGAAAACAGCGAACTGAGGTAGTCAAAGACTATTATACCAGCCTTCTTCATAAGGTAGTATGCCACAGACTGATACCCTTTGGAACCAGGTGCTTAATAACCTGTGAGACCACTACAGAATAGAAGAGTCTCTGTTGACATCAAGGGATCTTACTTCTGCTTTTCCATATGATGAGCTGTGATATTATAAAGAACAGACAAAATACAATGTTTCATTTTGTCTGGGCACTTAGATTCATGGCACATGTGCTAGCTAGTCAGAACTCTGGGCACATTAGTCATGGGAAAATATCACTTCTGAATGGAAGCATGAGTGACGGGGTCAGACGCACTGCTAAATCCCTTGTGAATCAGGGTTTAACTCCATTTCCTTTGCCTCCCCTTTTACAGGGGCTCAAGGAAATGGGGATGAGTATCTGGGTTGGCTAACCGAGGGTTCAGAATGATTTGGGGGAAGCAGCCATCCATTTCCAGGATACAGTATTGGGTTGAATCCCAAGCTATGGGGTTTTCTATTCATTCATTTTTGCCTTATATTTTGATTAACTGGAACATGTGAATGCCCTTCTGGCCCAGGTGCCTTAGTCAATCTGTGCATCAAGATCAATTACCAACTGTACAAATGCCTCCAAGAAAAAAAAAAGATAGTCCTCCCAGCTCCAGCCAACCCTTCTGGCTCTGGATCCCCATCACCAGTCCCATCTCTGTTGCTCAAACCCAAGGCAAGTTGATCAGGTCTAGCCCTGCCTCTCCAATGTGGAGAAGATGTGATGCCAGGCATCAGGCCTATACCTATATTGTGTGGAACCAGGACACAACATCAAGCTGCCCTGTCAAGATCCAATCTGTGCCCAAGTTGTGAAACACCAAACCCCAGACCCTGATAGGGGAGTCCAGGCCGGGTTGGCACCCTTTGCCTCTCTCCAGCAGCCCACATCAATACTAATCTGGTACCCTGGTGCTGGCCAGTCAGTGTCCAACACATTTCCAATTCCCTCTCTGGCTCCAGCACCCTGCGATGCCTGATATCAACCTAGAGGTGCTGGTGGACTCAGGGGCCTCAGGCAATTTCACAGGTCTGAAATTTGCACAAGCACATAAGTTCCCTACCCACTTCAAGGACTCCCAAGAGTTATTGGAGACCATAGATGGGTCACTCCTTCATTGGAACCAGTTACCCACCACACATCTCCTTTGATGTAACTACATTTCAAGGCCACCAAGTCCTCCAGTTTAGGCTATTTTGTGCACCACAATCATCAGTTGTCCTGGGCATTCCCTAGCTTATTGTCCATGATCCACACATTCACTGGTAGTCAGGCACAGTATGTTGTGACTCTGTCTTGCCAACAATCCTGTTTCCTGAGAGCCAGCCTGGGACCAGCCACCCATTGCAGCTTACTTAGTCCTCCAAAGAATTCAATGATATGAAGAGTGGATCCAAAAGGTGACGTTGGCAAACCCATGACCTCCCCAGGAATTCTTGTTAAATATCAAGACTATGCTGACATGTTTGACAAAAATGAAAGCCAACACCCTATCTCCTCATTGCAGCTACGATATAGATAGAGATATCATAGATATGATATAGATATGTTCCTCCTGTGAAATAGTATTCTGGGAAACCAATGGTTGTTGAGGGCCTCCAGCATCTCACAGCAGGTGATTAGCATGATGTAGGATTGGGTCCACAAACTCAACCAGTAGATTCTTATCATTCCCTGCCCCCTTCCATAGCTAGTAAGGAGAGTTCTAAAACATTTAAAGTGACTTTAAAAACAGAATTAAAGTTTATATAATTGGTTAAAAAGAGAAACTCATAATCTTTAGTTCAATTTTGCTTGTCTAAGTGCTACATC
This sequence comes from Emys orbicularis, assembly GCF_028017835.1. Lineage (NCBI taxonomy): Eukaryota > Metazoa > Chordata > Testudines > Emydidae > Emys > Emys orbicularis. Next base: position 109,281,172 of record NC_088687.1, read on the forward strand.
TGTCTGTGTTAGTTACACCTTGTAATATGTATCCCAAATAGAGCTGAGTGCAACCTGGCAGTTTCACTTCCCAGGGGTTCATGCAAATAGGGTCTGTCAAATATATTTCGCTTAACTAAGCAACAACTATGGGGGAGCAATTAAACCTGCAAGTGTCTGATGGGTATAAAAGAATGGAGAGATATTATTTCTGATGGGAAAAGAGGGTATAACTACAGTAGTAATGGGAAGAAATTAAGGAAAGACTTTTACCTTTTCACCTCCACAGTATTAATTTGGCTGCCAGGTTTGAACAAAATCTCAAAGTGAAAAGCCAGTCATAACTTCTGAGCACCATCTGATGTCTCCCCCTGCCCCCAAACCAGACCAATAAACACAGTTCACATGACTGATGTGAAACTAAAAACATTCTATGAAGTCACTGTGAGCTGCAGGAGTTCATCAGGCTACCCCTGGGGAAAAAAACAGGTGTTCTGTTTATTGCAGAGAAAATGCCCTGAATAGTAATGAATAAGATTCCAGTAGCAATACTCACCCTAAAACTTTTTTGCAGCATGCATTTTTCAGATCAAATATATCTTAACAAAAATGGCTTCTCTCTCCTTATTTTCTTTCACACACACATATGCATACACACATACACAAACCTACAACACAAAATATAGATATATGCAGTTTTATGCACTGCATAATGACACTCATGTCAGTTTATGCTGAGCTTGTCTCTTCATTTTATGTTACATAACACAATGAGACCACTGCCAGTCCTGCTGACCAGTATTGTCCCGTTGTGTCCTTGTATTCCTGTATGTCTATGTCCATCTATTTTCTCATGTCTTTTACTAAAATTGTAAGTCTTTTGGGGCAGGGACCATCTTTTTGTTCTGTGTTTGCATGGTGCTCAGCACAATGGGGTTGTGGAGCATGACTAGGGCTGCAGGTGCTATGAAATATAAATAATAATTTAACAATATTGTAACATAACAAGGGTAGATCAACTCAACATAAATAAAATATCAGTGTTTGGGTCAGTGGAAGTACATCCAAGGCTCCCCTTAAGCCACTCAAATGGGGCTCCCATTATGCATGCATGGGTCCCTCTTCCCTGTACTTATGATATTTAGCTGTCTGAAATGAAGAAAGAATAGCTGTGGGCACATGCGGGGGAAGCTGAGAGGAAAAGGACAGCCGAGACAGGAGTGTGGAGGCAGAGTGAGAAGCTTCCCATCTCTGACTCGCTACAGGGCCCCTCCCTTCCCAAGGACCCCTGTGATGATCGCAGGTTCTGCAGCATCTCAGAACTGGACCCAAGCATGTGAGACATCTGCTACAAATGATGAAGACTAATTTTTATTGTATGCATATTAATTTAGCTTTAGCCCCTTCTCCTTCATCTCCTGCAACCATATTTTTCAGCTGTGACACAGCCTATTTAAAAAGTACTCCAAAACTCTCAGTAATAGCAATATTATCTCAGAAAACCCTGACTAACTAAATCTCAATGCATTTTTCTATTTAAACCATTCTAACCTTACCAGCTGATCTATATTCACAAAGTCCTCAGAACACCAAAACATATTAACTCAGTGGAGGTGGGTGGGGGGTCCAGCTACCTTTATGGTGAGATGCAAGAGAGCAGAGGAGTTAGAATATATTAACATTAATATCAGCTACATCATTTATGGTATTGTGCTTCACACCCCCTCAAGCCCTCCTTAGTTTTCTGGCTTCTCCCAACTGTATCCATCCACTGCAGCCTGAAGGCAACACAAATCACTGGGACAAGACAGAACACTTTTGCCCTGGGCCCTTGACTGAGGCTGAGAGGGGGAACTCTTTACTGTAAAGCTGCCCGCTGTGACGGGGCAGAGCGGCCCCGCACTGGTACCGCAGGGCTTAACCCTTGCTTCCTAGCAGAGGAAGTCACGCCCCGGAAGTTCTGCTGGGCATGCTCCAACCTGAAAACTGGTATAAAAGCCTGCAGAGCTGCTCAGTCTGGACTGACTACTGGAGGGGAAGGAGGCACGCTGCCAGCTCCCAAGGAGGGACAGCCTACGCACCAGGATCTGGAGGCCAGCCAAGCCAGGATGCATCCTGATGCCCAGACGGAATACGTCACAGGAGGGGAACAGACGTGAGGACCCCCCGAAGCAGAGAACCCAGCGTTTATGGTAGGAAGTGATCCAGGGGAACTTTAGAGGCAAACAGCCTTAGAGCCGCACAGACGCTCGGCGTGTTGTGGGCAGATCACCGCTGAGCTGGTGGCAAGGGGAACTTGCCACTACCAGGGCCCTGAGTCGGGACCCGGTGGAGAGGGCAGGCCTGGGTCCCCCTACTACCACCCCCACACATCATAGGGATTTTATGGACTCTGGCCATTAGGCCACACTGCTCCACCATGGGGAGCAATTTATATGGACCCTGGCCATTGGGCCACACTGTCCTGACACTTGGGGAGAGTTACCTGGACTCTGGCCGCTAGGCCGCACTACCCTGCTTGCGAGCAAGATTGTATGGACTCTGGCCATTAGACCGCACTGCTCCAATGCGGGGAACAATTTATATGGACTCTGGCCATTGGGCCACACCACCCAGACGTTTGGGCTGAGTTACCCGGACTCTAGCTGCTAGGCCCACTACCCCGACCAAGGGGTGACTGTGGTAGAAGGCCATTAGGTCGCAACCGGCTGCCCGTGGAGAGATGGGCGCGTGAACTTGAGAGTGGCAAGGTTCCGACACCTCATCCCACCCCCGCCCGCCGCACTGCAGTGACTCCAGAGTGCAATTACCAACCACAGGGAAGACTGTTAGGATGCATGGCACAAGCCACAAATTGGTTGTGAGTTCTACACTTAGACTTCACCAACGAATTATCAAGTGTACACTCGTCAGGCACTATAATAGCCTAAACATGGAGCCACTGACTGTCCCCAGGAGTACTATGATTTAACTCGCCACCCACATGAGTGTACCTTTGCAACTTTGTACCTTACACTCAGAATCCCAGTAATATTCAGGTTACTCCCAGTCCCAAAGGAACAGTCACAGGTCAATTGCACCTTAGATCTCACACCTAAAGCAATGCTTGTAGCCAATCCTATAATTAACCATATAAAGATTTATTAAACAGAGAAAGAAAACAAGAGTTATTTACAAGATTAAATAAGATACATTTACAATCTTAAGTTTCAAAAAGTACCAGAAGCTTCTATAATAAGCAAGTTCTATATGTCCTTTAGGGTTAACCCAGGCTAAGCACTGGAGAGCTCTTGCTTCTGCCTAGTAAACCGGCCCCCCAGAGTCCAAGCAGCACTGAGATCATCAATTCCTTCTGTTTGAGGTTTTTATCCTGCTCCTATCATGTGCTTTGAGCTGCAAACTCAGCTGATGGGAGGAATCCACTTGCATGACTCACCTTCACAGAGTGAAGAGCAGAGAAACAAAGTCTTTTGTCCCCTTGCAGTCCCATAATAGTACCTCTGGTGTAAATGGACCTTTCCTGTTGGGCAGGACATAATGCTTTGTTGAAGATCTGTAATTCGCACTAATTAATCTCTCTCCCATCTGGTGATTTACTTAGTCACAGAGGCTCAAAACATAGACACTTAAATATTACCTTACAGTATGAGATATCGATGTTATAAGTGAGATTGAATGCTTGTGAGTTGCTGCATGTACTAATAAAGTCTAAACATATTTATGTAATTCTAATACCTATGTTAATAATACTAACACACAGGTGAGCCCGCCTGATTCCAGCTACATATTTGTCAGTGTTTCACTGAGGCATAGGGACCTAGGCATGAGCAGGTACCTTTACCCATTAGCTCCTCTCCTTAGAGATTATGGAGTTCTCCTCCTTTGAGGATGTCTGCATGAAGTTAAAATAACTGTTTAAAATTAAAAATGGAAAATGGAAATTTTGAAAAGAAACACTTTAACAGATAGTCACACTTCTCATAAGTGAAACTAGAGAAACTGGTTTTTCAGCAGAGGAAAATGAATAACTTACCTCCACTCTCACCTTACAATCCCCTCTCACTGATCACTTTACCCTGTCCATCAGCATAGTGCTATCTAGAGAGACACCCTTCATTATTGTTCCCAAGACCTGCTCATCAAGCCCCACCTGATAAAGGGTGACTAGACCTGCTTCCAAACCAGTTTTCTCTAGTTACACACAAATACACATATGTTTGGACTCCCTGCTTTCACTAGAAGATGAACTGTTGAGGATCAAGGACTAGAGCTGGGCAAATAATGGAGGTTATTTTATTTTAATTTAATTTGATTTGATTTGATTCAGAATTGCCAGCCAACCAAAAAAGTTTTTGTTTCAGATTGAACTGAAAACTAAACCTTTCAGTGAATCAAAAAGTGTAAAAAAAAATGCAAATTGGGTCAAAAATGTTTCATTTTGATTCAACTGTAAATTCTTCATTTTGATTTTGGGCACTTTTACAAAAACAAAGGACGAGACCTTGCACCTTTATAACCTTTAGCCCAGTGGTACTCTAACAGGATGTAGGAAACTGGGGTTCAATTCTCCCCTTTGCATGATGTGGTAAATGGATTTAAACTAAGAACGGCCATATTGGGTCAGACCAAAGGTCCATCCAGCCCAGTATCCTGTCTTCCGACAATGGCCAATGGCAGATGCCCCAGACATAATGAACAGAACAGGTAATCATCAAGTGATCCATATCCTGTCGCCAATTGCCAGCTTTTGGCAAACAGAGGCTAGGGACAACATCCCTGCCCATCCTGGCTAATAGCCATTGATGGACCTATCCTCCATGAATTTATCTAGTTCTTTTTTGAACCCTATTAGAGTCTTGGCCTTCACAACATCCCCTGGTAATGACCTCTATAGGTTGACTTTGTGTTGTGTGGAAAAAAATTCTTCCTTTTGTTTGTTTTAAACTTGCTGCCTATTAATTCCAAGCTGAAAAGTCCCAGTCTTATTAATTTCTCCTTATACGGCAGCCGTTCCATACCCCTAATCATTTTGTTGCCCTTTTCTGAACCTTTTCCAAGTCTAATATATCTTTTTTTGAGACGGGGCGACAACATCTGCCCGCAGTATTCAAGATGTGGGCATACCATGGATTTATATAGAGGCAATATGATATTTTCTGTCTTATTGTCTATCCCTTTCTTAATGATTCCCAACATTCTATTCACTTTTTTGACTGCCACTACACATTGAGTGGATGTTTCCAGAGAACTATCCATGATTCCAACTATCCAAGATCTCTTTCTTGAGTGGTAACAGCTAATTTAGACCCCTTCATTTTATATGTATAGTTGGGATTGTTTTCCAATGTGCATTACTTTGCATTTATCAAAATTGAATTTTATCTGCCATTTTGTTGTCCAGTCACCCAGTTTTGAGAGATCCTTTTGTAGCTCTTCACAGTCTGCCTGGGAGTTAACTATCTTGAGTAGTTTTGTGTCATCTGCAAAATTTTGCCACCTCATGCTTTACCCCTTTTTCCAGATCATTTATGAATATATTAAATAGGACTGGGACCAGTACAGACCCCTGGGGGACACCACTATTTACCCCTCTCCATTCTGAAAACTGGCCATTTATTCCTATCCTTTGTTTCCTATCTTTTAACCAGTTACCAATCCATGAGAGAACCTTCCCTCTTATCCCATGACTGCTTATTTTGCTTAAGAGCCTTTGGTGAGGGACCTTGTCAAAGGCTTTCTGAAAATCCAAATACATTATATCCACTGGATCCCCCTTGTCCACATGCTTGTTGACCCCCTTAAAGAATTCTAGTAGATTGGTGAGGCATGATTTCCCTTTACAAAAACCATGTTGTCTATTCCCCAACAAATTATGTTATTCTATGTGTCTGACAATTTTATTCTTTACTATAGTTTCAACCAGTTTGCCCGGTACTGAAGTCAGGCTTACCAGCCTGTAATTGCCGGGGTCTCCTCTGGAGCCCCTTTTAAAAATTGGCATCCAGTCATTTGTACAGAAGCTGATTTAAATGATAGGTTACAGATGGCAGTTAGTAGTCCTGCAATTTCACATTTGAGTACCTTCAGAACTCTTGGGTGAACTGGGGTATCCTACATTTCAGGAGACACCTTAGCCATGAGGGACAGCTTTGGGACCTGATCTGGGTCCTGCTCAGTCTCTTCCATTCCACTCTGTATAAATAAAAGTAGCCATTGAACTTGGGTCTTCTACATCCTGGGTGAGTGTCCGAACCACCAAGCTACAGAGTCATTAACATTCTTTTTCTTTGACTTACTTACTATTTACTATCATTCATAGTAATTCAGGCTACAGTGGTGTTTGAGAAGCTCCGAAATATGAGAGAAACATACAGGAGGTGATTGTAGGACCATTTGGACTCTTTTTTCCTTTATGCTAAATATGACCAACACCAGAGCTTAGTGGTATCAAAGAAGAATGCTGTACTTAACATGACTGCTGTGTATACAGTTCAAGTGTGACTTTAAGCAAGCCCTCAGCAGGGCTGGGAATGCAGGAGCAGTACAGATGATGCTACGTCCTTTCAAAGCATAGAATCAGAGGACTGGAAGGGACCTCAAGAGGTCATCTAGTTCAGTCCCCTGCACTCATGACAGAATGAGTATTATCTAGACCATCCCTGACAGGTGTTTGTCTAACCTGCTCTTAAAAATCTCTAATGATGGAGATTCCACAATCTTCCTAGACAATTTATTCCAGTACTTAACCACCCTGATAGGAAGTTTTTCCTAATGTCCAACCTAAACTGCCCTTGCTGCAATTTAAGCCCATTGCTTCTTGCCCTCTCCTCAGAGGTTAAGAACAACATTTTTCTCCCTCCTCCTTGTAACAACCTTCTATGTACTTGAAAACTGTTATGTCCCCTCTCAGTCTTCTCTTAACCAGACTAAACAAACCCAGTTTTTTCAATCTGCCCTGATAGGTCATGTTTTCTAGATCTTTAATCATTTGTGTTGCTCTTCTCTGGACTTTCTCCTATTTCTTGACACAATACTCCAGTTGAGGCCTAATCAGTACAGAGTAGATCAGAAGAATTACTTCTTGTGTCTTGCTTACAACACTCCAGATAATACATCCCAGAATTATGTTAGTTTGTTTTTTGCAACAGTCTTACACTGTTGGCTCATATTTAGCTTGTGATCCACTATCACCCACAGATCCCTTTCTGCAGTATTCCTTCCTAAGCAGTCATTTCCTATTTTGTAGGTGTGCAACTGATTGTTCCTTCCTAAGTGGACTACTTTGCATTTGCCCAGATTGAATTTCCTCCTATTTACTTCAGACCATTTTTCCAGTTTGTCCAGATCATTTTGAATTTTAATCCTTTTCTCCAAAGCACTTGTAACCCCTCCCAGCTTGGTATTGTCCGCAAACTTTATAAATGTACTCTCTATGCCATTATCTAAATCATTGATGAAGATATTGAACAGAACCAGATCCAGAACTGATCCCTGCGGGACCCCACTTGATGTGCCCTTCCAGCTTGATTTGAACCACTGATTACTCTCTGGAATGGTTTTCCAACCAGTTATGCACTCACCTTATAGTGGCTCTATCTAGGTTGTATTTCCCTAGTTTGTTTATGAGACGGTCATGTGAGACAGTATCAAAAGCCTTAGATATACCAAGATATACCACATCTACCACTTTCCCCCTGTCCACAAGGCTTGTTACCCTGTCAGAATTTACTCTCCTTCAGAAGGGGCCAGATCTGCTAGATGGTAGGAATGGGGGAGGGGTGTGCAAAAAGGCCATCCTCTTCTCTCTCCCTCCCCTGTGCCCTTTGGAGAGTCTATTGACACTGGAAGTGCTAGCTTGAAGCTGGTTTTGCTTTCCTGAGGCACAAGACCTGTAAGTGGATCCATCCACTGCATAGGGCTGGAAGTGAGACTGGGCCTTATGTCTTCTCCCAAAACACAAGGAATCAAGCAAAATCTGCCTTTTACTTGGCAAGAAAAGGTTGCAAAAATAAGCTGTTTGTTGTCACTAGTCAGTAGCTCATCAGCTGTAAAATTCTCAAATTAACAACCCTGTATTTTCTTCTGACTTAATGGAGCTGAAATAGCTTCTCCATTCTCTTTTGTAAAACAAACTCATATTTTTCTTGCACTGAAATATGCAAATCATTCAACAATTTGACTCGATTAGCAAAAGGAGTAAGAAGTTGCTGTAGATTCATTTCTGAATGGAAATAATAAATAGTTGTCTGCAGAGGGCAAAGGGTGTCTATGTTCTGCAGAATCTAATTTGCTAAGCTTTGCAAGTTAGACCAAGGAGACTGAATATATGTGAGGTTTTTACCAGCTTTCTGTTCTCTCCTTTTCCATAAATGGATGCGGGATAAAACTATTCAATTAAGATAAGGTACTGTATATTGTTCAGAAATATATTATGTCCTTTTAAAGGTACATTTCTGTATTCTCATCTCCTTTTTGAAGTTTACTTTGCCTTTCTTTGAGTGGGGGGGCGGGGAAGGAGGCAAGATGCTCTGGTTACCAGCCTTCATTCAGCTCAAAAAGATTCTTTGTTATGCTAAATGTGTTTTAAAAACATAATATCTTAAAATATTTTGTGTACTTCTGCTGACCCCTGGCTTCAACAATAGGACAAATATATCATTTTTCTATTGACCGTGTTAATCCTCTCCTTTTGCTTTGATAGCTAAATATACCACAACCATTTTGACTGAAGACAGAAAACAGAATACCTATTACAATATAGTTAAGCTGTTATATTAAATAATGCATGGTTCATGAATAAAGATAGACCTGCCATTTGAATCACTCCTATTTCTGATATTCTAACCCCCTCTATGCAAATAATTCATTAATATATAGAAGAAAATATATTTATGAAATGTCCCATATTTTTCCCACCTGCAACTCCCCTGCAAGTAAGATATCACTGTGGCCCCCCCATTATCATAGTATCTGAGCACCACATACACATTAGTTAATTTGTCCTCATAACACCCTTTTGAGGGACAGAAGAATTATCTTTTATAAGTGAGGAGCAGAAGTACAGAGAGAAGTCACTAGCTCAAGGTGACACAGGAAGTCTATGGTAGAGATGGGAATTAAACCCAATTCTTGTGTGTCCCAGTCTAGAGCAAGACTCTAACCACAAGAACTGGAAAAGCACAACAAGTTTGAGCTCTTTTTCAATCTACAGTAATTCAGTGGCAATCTACTGATAATCTACAGCTATGATATGCACCAAACTGCATCACCTCTGGTGCTTCAGCATTAAGGTCTGTGCAGTGAATAGTGGAGTGATTGCACTCCACTGTAACCTTCTAGTCCCAGAAGAAAAAAAAAAAAAGATGTTACTTCTCTGTTCAGGCAAAATCCCAGAAGGGATTTAACAGGTAACATTACAGAGTGGGAGAGAAATGAATTGTGTGTGTGGGTTGAAGTGCCTTACTATGACAATATCTCAGGCAGAGCCCAAGCCTGAAAACAGTCAGACATAACAAAATCCACCTTTTTGTGAAAGCTTTCCCTCAATGGTAAGTCAGATAAATGGGAAAAGAATACCGGGAGATTGTCCATCTCCAGTGCATCCCATCTGAGTCACTGCACTAATTTCATGGAATTCACGTTTTTTAAATGCAATCCCTGTAAGTAAGAGAATTAACATCAGTCAGTGCCACTAAATAGCAGAGTCTAGTTGTCCTATATGGACAACTTATGCTTTCATTTAATTGTCTACGTGCTACCTGGATATCACAGTGATAGTCACATTACAAAAATCAGTGTGATTAGCTAAATTCCTTTGCTCTGAACAGTACTCTTATTCTCTCAATGTAATGGCCGTTAAGGTCACATAAGGGAGTAAAATACATTCCATAAAAGAAGCCTTCACAGGAAGCTTGATTCTGCAAGGTGCTGTGCCCATTGACTTCGGGAGTTGTACAGCACCTTCCAGAATCAAACTCCAAGAAAACATTAAGGTTGTGCCGCAGAAGTAAGCACTCAGACTCAGGAAATGGCAATGGTATGGTTGCATGCACAAACTTAACTCTGTCCCTTGTGCAGCCATGGGGGAGGGACTCATCTAAAAGACTTTAGTGCTGTTTTTCTCTAGGTCAGGTCTCATTTCTTTTCAGCTTTCCTTTTCCTTGCCTTCCCTACCTATGGGCTGTAGTAAGGCCCAGATCTTCCAATATGGAGTTCAAATAGCTGGGCTAAGCCTGGACGGTGCCCTGAGAAGAAATGATAGGAAAAAAATCCTCCCCACTAGTCTGTATGGCAGCTGTGTAACCAATCTAAGGCTGCAATAGCCACTGTGGTCATAACACACTCCCTGTATAGGGAGTGCATCAATGTATTCATTCCTGTCCTGTGCTGTTTACATTAGTAATTTACATTACTAAATATCTCAGGCAGAGCCCATCACCGTGATACCTGAATTGCTGGGCAGCAGTGGATCCTCAAGCCCACATTTTCCATCACCCACTTCTTTCAACACAGGAAAACGGCATATAGGGAGCTCCTGCATAGCTCTGCTCCAGCAGGGGTTATGCAGATACTAGCATAAAGCTACCAAAGTCTGCTAATTTATCCTCCCCTCAAAAGGAAGCTCAGAGGCTCAGTATTTGCTACTCTGACTTGCATACACTGCACAATCCCCAAAATGCTGCTCCCAATTGCACATTGGTAGCACACCGGTCTGCAGCTATGAAGCCCTCTGCACCCATGGAGGGTTTATCCATGAACAACTGGTACCAAAAGGGGAGGCAACATCTATCCTGCTTACAAGCAAAGGAGCAACACTCTCTTACACCAGGAGCTTTGCAAGAGTATTAGCAGATTACAATCTCTCCTTGTGGATAGCATTTGATAAGAAGCACTATTACTGGTAAAATGTATTTTGGATAGTAAACATTAAGCCAGCATGGATGAAAGATCACCTTATGCAGTGAATAACCAGCACTAATTAAAAATCACCAGGTCCAGGGGCCACAGCCACTAATTATTCAGTTTGTTTATATGTAGTCTCTAAAGCTTCAATGCCATGCAAAAAAAACCCCACACACTATTTGAGTAAGTAGGTTCAACAGTTAGTGTGGGCACCCTACAGATATATAGTTTACAACAGGTAATTTAAGCAATCTGCATGGAAGAATTAATTAATAGAAACACATGGAACCTGTATAATTTTTAATCAGGTAGGGTAAGTCGTTTTCCATGTTGCACAAACAGAAAAAGGTAATTTAAGAAACAATTAGATGGCACCCTGGGGTGAATAATGCATGAAACCAGAATGAATAATGGCCAATATAACCTTTTTTAGTTCCCATAATTGTGGGTGCATTATACAAAGTTAAGTAAAAGGACACATATAAATTAGGCCCTTCAGTATGATTAGCTGCTACAAGCAAATGTGATCATGACAGAGCAGACATTTGGCTCAGGAAATAAAGGGGCTGCAGAAGACTTAATGCATCCAATATTAAACAATATTTTCTCCAGACTGCAGGTAGACTTTGTAAGTTGCATAACTTTTTAATTTCTACTTTGAGAAAATGTTTCTGCTCTTTCTGTGTCGTTCATCAGCCTTTCAGCATTCTGTAACAGAATGCTAACACAATAGCTGTCACTGAGAAAATAATCCTAGGCAATTTTCTACCAGATAATTCAACCTACCATGTTATCTTCTCCAGGGGAGTGAAATGGCAACATCACAGGAGTTTAAATGGTGGTTTTACCCAGTGGAAGATTATTTCAATTGTGAAGCATCCCTCTGTAAAAGGTTAGAAATCCTACAGATATTTTGCATTCTGTCAACACCACAATATGGTGATAAAAGTAAAGTTTAAACAGCCTTTCCAATTATCAAATGGCACAAAAGATACTAGCATAAAGCTACCAAAGTCTGCTAATTTATCCTCCCCTCAAAAGGAAGCTCAGAGGCTCAGTATTTGCTACTCTGACTTGCATACACTTATGACTATATGATTTTGCCTCCCATAAGGTTGAGTAAATTATATTTCATTCTTATCAGTTATTCAGAAAAATCTTTACTTCAGAGCCTATTAAAAGCTCACACAAAAAAAAACCCTTTTAGACATTTTTATTAAATCACTATTGTTAGGACAATTGGTCTTATTTTCAATGAGATAATGTAACACTTAATTAGGGTTGTGCTTAATGAACAAGATCCACATCCCTAGATACATACAGTGAACAGTCAGTTACACATATGGTTCAACCAATCAATGATTTCTGTCAAAATAACAAGGTTTATCAAAGTGAACAAGAGGGGAAAAAATACAGGAACATTGAAATGGTCAGTCAAATAAAACCATTAGAATCATCCATGGATTCAAACTCCCACGTTTAAATAAAAAAGTTGTTTGTGCTACCTGACAGAGTTGGATTGTTATCTTTTGAAACAATTAACTTGGCTGACCTCTCTTAAAATAAACAAATATTTACAGCTTAGGAAGAGAATGCTTATTAAGATCCCCCTTATATGGATAGCACTACCGAAAAAAAAAAAGTTTACAGTAAATTCATCTTTAAGTAACCCAGTTCACCATTTTAATTTGCTTCTCTCTGTATTTTGTACCAGTTTAATTGTGGTTACAGTCTGTTACACAATGACCAAGCAACACCAAGTTGTTGTTTTTTTTCATAGTATTGGAGGGGGCATTTTGTAAACAACACTGTTTATTCTTATTACGGTATTTCAAGTTTGATCTGGGTACTAGGGTTACCGCCTTTGAAATGCAAAAAAACAGCACGCCCTCCCAGGAGAAAAGCCTGCCAAAACCCCACCACAAGGCAACTGCGCAACATTCCCCCCCAGACGCCCAAAAAAACAGCTGTACACAGAAACTTTTAACATTAGATACCTGAACGTATTGTGATAATAATGCAAAACTTTAGACCCACATAAAAAAACCATAGCAGATTAAATGATATTTCTGGCAACTGGCAAATCCATAAAAAAATGGCCAACCTGGTCAAATACCAGCTGTAGCTCCCAGCCCTGGCTCTGCAGGCAAATACCTCCCGAACCACCCAGGGAGTGGGGGAGAAGGGGAAAAGCAGTGAGCAACGGAGGGAGGAGGAAAGAGAAGTTAATGGGGGGCCTCAGGGAGAAGGGGTAGGGCAGGAACAGGGCCTCGGGGGAAGAGGCAGGGCAGGGCAGGGATGGGTCCTTGGGGAGAAGGGACGGGGAAGGGAAGATTCTGGCATGCCTGCTGGAGTATTTGGTTTTTAAATGTTACAAAGTTGGCAACCCTACTTTACTACAGGACAGTATTTTTTCCATAAAGTTGTCCATTTAAGTGAAAGCAATAATCCAAAAATAGGAGGGAAAAACCTGGCAAGCTGTTATCATGAGGAAAATGTTTTATAGAGTTCCCTTATTTCCCAACATGTCTAACCTCACCATATGATTATCATCATGGCTGCCTTGGGGACTACATTTCCCAGCTGGCCCTGGTCTCTGATTTGGAAAAGAGTTGCTAGAACTCCAGCAGTTTGCTTCATCCTTCACCATTGAGGGGAGAGATGAGTTCCTGCCCAGCTTGCCAATGGAACTCTGGCATCATAGGCCAAATACAGCAGCATTTACCACAATCCCACTTCCTGCCTCTCGGTGACTCTAGCCTCTGTCCCACAAGTATTTTTAAAGGGACAAATCAACAATAAGCAGGCTAGTCCTGGCCCAGAATAGTCAAAAGCTTTCAGATAGCCAATTGGGAGGGGGTCCCTATAATATGGTATATTGACTATTTAGCCCAAAACCTGAGGGGACTCGCTCCTGAACTAAGCAGCCATCCTACTGCAAGAGAGCACAGAATGACTTGCCTACCACTATTGGAGCTGCATCTATTTTGCTGCCAAGTAGATTTTACCCTTTTTTAAATAGCCTTTATTGAGGGCTATAGTTGAAATTAACATGGAATTTTTCACTCCTAGTCAGGTTTTTACAACCTAAATTCAAGCAATTCTAAAACTTACAGAGCCAAACTGATTTACACTGTATGAAAAAATCATTCCCACATCAACAGTGTTGTAAAGGAAGTAGGTCAGGGCAGAATTTGGTCTACTATGTTCGTTGGATAGGTCAAGCTTCCATAGCCCTACCAGTGTAAAGTAGTTACACCTCGCATCTGGCTGAATGTCAGGAGCCATTAAATTAGCTTGAATAAAGATGAGCTAGAGCAGAGATGAGACTAATACAGATGTTTTTTTCTGGCCCTTGCCTGGAGACTGAAGTAGCTCATTTTTCACTGACAGAGTCATAAAATGGCTACATTCCAAAATGTTTAAACTGGAGATTATAAATCTGAATAGATTTGTCTTTACTCACACCAAGAATCATGCAGAGTGGATACCATGATTTAAGAGGCCAGTATGGATTATAGAGTCAAGGTGAGTGAGGTAATATCTTTATTGGAGCAACTTCTGTTTGTGAAAAAGAAAGGCTTTTGAACTACCCAGAACTCTTCATCAGGTCTGAATACATGGATTGAATTCACACAGTAGCTTATCAATGCCTAGTTCAGAAATTCATCTGAAAAAGGTAAACACTGTCACAATTACCTGAAAACATCCACTTTTATTTATTCCCAGCTGTTGGCACTCAAAACCATAACCCATATTACAGCTCCATAGCCCAGCTGGAGGATGCAGAAACAGATTCCAAACAAAGTTAAGGAAATCTTTCCAATCTGATGGCCCCAACTTGCGTCAGGAGACTAGGTCATAGGTGACCATGCCTAATGGTCAGAGCAGGAGTCAGGCCTAGTGGTCAGAGTCCAAATGCCAGAATCAAAGGTCAAGACAGAGGCAGAGCCAGGAATCAGAGTCAAGTGTCAGAACTGGATGACCTGAAGTCAGGGAAGGTAGGAACAAGGCCAGGACAGGTCTGGGGCAAGGGCAGAATCTAGGCTGGAGCAAGGTAATCACATGGAGGTGGAGAGTCCACTGATGTATGTATTGAGCTACTGCTGAACTTCTGCAGCTGTTGGACTTAAGAGCAAGTCACCTGACTGCCTTAGCCAATAAGGTGGTTCTGCTGTGGCCCAGCTGCACTCATTGGCTGCCTGATGACTTGGCAGGCACAGCTGCAGGCCCTCATTCTTGACAACTTGTGCTTTTTTAACCACTTTATGATGATTGTTGTGTAAACAGTACTATAGCCGCTCCCCTGAGGTGTGGCTCAAGCACCTCCCTGGTGCTTGCTGCTTAGAGTGGCTTTTCCCCTCACCTCGCCTGGGTTGGGTCCTGGGTTCTTTTTCACAATGCCTGGTGCCTTCACCCACGGTGACTCCTCACTGTGCCCAAGACCCAAAGGTGCTGTCCCTGGGGAAAACTGAATAATGCTATCACTGCTGACAAGGAGTATAAAACCCAGTACACAAGAAACAATACACTACATCAACACAACCCCAGCAAAGAAATGACACACCCAAAAATAACAATATAACACAGGAGTTCTTTACTGGGAGCAGGAAATAGGATCTGGGGAAGGAAAGAGATAAGGTTAACTGTTCAGTGCTAAAACATCAACAAATCAACCAATTCCCCACCCTCTCAATGCTCCATAAACCCCAGATCCCTCCCTGATTGCCTTCTATAATGAGAAAACTGGCTCTGTGGATATGGGGAAAATGGTGGACATGATATATCTTGACTTTAGCAAAGCTTTTGATACAGTCTCCCACAGTATTCTTGCCAGAAAGTAAAAGAAGTATGGATTGGATGAATGGACTATGAGGTGGATAGAAAGCTGGCTAGATCATCGGGTAGTGATCAACGGCTCGATGTCTAGTTGGCAGCCGGTATCAAGCAGAGTGCCCCAGGGGTCAGTCCTGGGGCTGGTTTTGTTCAACATCTTCATTAATGATCTGGATGATGGGATGGATTGCACCCTCAGCAAGTTCACAGTACTCCAGAGTGACCTAGACAAATTGGAGGACTGAACCAAAAGAAATCTGATGAGGTTCAACAAGGACAAGTGCAGAATCCTGCACTTAGGGCAGAAGAATCCCATGGACTGCAACAGGCTGGGGACCGACTGGCTAAGCGGCAGTTCTGCAGGAAAGGACCTGGGGATTACAGTGGACAAGAAGTTGGATATGAGTCAACAGTGTGCCCTTGTTGCCAAGAAGGCTAACGGCATATTGGGCTGCATCAGTAGGAGCATTGCCAGCAGATCCAGGGAAGTGATTATTTCCCTCTATTTGGCATTGGTGAGGCCACATCTGGAGTACTGCATCCAGTTTTCGGCCCCCCCACTACAGAAAAGATGTGGACAAATTGGAGAGAGTCCAGCGGAGGGCAACAAAAATGATTAGGGGGCTGTGGAACATGACTTATGAGGAGAGGCTGAGGGAACTGGGTTTGTTTAGTCTGCAGAAGAGAAGAGTGAGGGGGATTTAATAGCAGCCTTCAACTACCTGAAGGGAGGTTCCAAAGAGGATGGAGCTAGGCTGTTCTCAGTGGTGGCAGATGACAGAACAAGGAGCAATGATCTCAAATTGCAGTGGTGGAGGTCTAGGTTGGATATTAGGAAAAACTATTTAACTAGGAGAGTGGTGAAGCACTGGAATGGGTTAACTAGGGAGGTGGTGGAATCTCTACCTGTGATAAATGAAGGGGGAGTAGCTCCCTTTTATGGACACCCAGCCAGCCAGTTAGCTATAAAGACCCTCTTGGTGGCTGTTCTCTGCTTGCTTTACCTGTAAAGGGTTAAAAAGTCTCCCTGCCTAGGTAAAAGAAAGGGAGTGGCCACCTGACCAAAAGAGCCAATGGGAGGGCTAGAACTTTTTAAAATTGGGAAAAAACTTCCCTTTGTCTGTTGTTGTTCTCTGGAGAGAGGGGACAGAGCAGGACATGGCTGGAGCTATGCTGTAAAAAGCTTTAAAACAAGGTATGAAAAAGTATCAAATCATACCTCAACCCTACTTATCTGAAACCCCAAATATGTAAGTAATCAGGGAATGTCTAGGAAGACGCGATTAGGGTTATTTCTTTTATTTCTTATTGGCTTGTGGGCTCCTCTGTGCTAATCCCAGATGCTTTTGTTTTTCTTGTAACCTTGAAGCTGAACCTTAACAGAGCTATCTTGATGCTTAATTGTTTCTTTTAAGATCTAGCAAAAAGCCTAAGTTCCAAATGTATTTACTTTCTTTTGGGGTTTAATAAAATTTACCTTTTTGAGGAACAGGATTGGATTTTTGTGTCCAAGGGGACACAAAGTGTCTGAGAGGTTTGTGCATATATTGTTTAATTAGCTGGTGGCAACAGCTGATTTCCTTTGTTTTTTTTTTCTCAGCTCTTCGCAGGAAGGGGGGTGAAAGGGCTTGAGGGTACCCCACAGGAAGGAATTCTCAAGTGTTCCTTCATAGGTTCTCAAAGGGGGGGGCGGGGATTTGCACTTGGGTGATGGCAGCATCTACCCATCCAAGATCAGAGAGAAGCTGTGACCTTGGGAGTTTAATACCAGCTTGGAGTGGCCTGTATTAATTTTTAAAATCCTTGTGGGCCCCCACCTTCTGCACTCGAAGTACCAGAGTGGGGAATCAGCCTTAACACCATCCTTAGAGGTATTTAAGGCCCAGCTTGACAAAGCCCTGGCTTATGATTTAGTTGGGGTTGGTCCTGCTTTGAGCAGGGGGTTGGACTAGAGGTCCTCCTGAGGTCTCTTCCGACCCTAATCTTCTATGATTCTATGATGATTCTTGTACCTTCCTAGGCAGATGGCATGCTGAAGATCACCCCAGTGATGAGTTCTGCAGCTCTGTGAGCATTGGCCAGCTCAAACAAAACACAAAAAAGGGCTTCTCGCTGCGTCTTTTCCCCTGGATGGGGCAGAGGCCTCTCTTAGTTTACTGGTTGGGAGTCCTATGGAGGTCTCAGCTGGCTCCCAGGAGCTAGCACTGGGTCAGATCTCTGCCACTCTCCACATTGGTCTCTGCAGGGCTGGAACTGCCTGACTCCTGCAACTTTCCCACAGCAATTCAAATTGCTCCCTTTGTGGGGCAGTGGAGTTAATCTGAGAGTCCCTGAATTAATCTGCTTCTCTCTCATTTCCCAAACTCAACACTGAAACTCAAACTAGCATCTTTGTCTCTGTCTCAGGCTGTCCTCTTCCACTGAGGGCTGAGCAGCCCTGGCCCATCCTTGAGAGGTCCTGTAAATTGCTTGCCCACATCACCTCATGCAGAAGCCTCCCTATTGGCCTCAGCAGGAATTTATGGTCCATTCTGTCCCCATCTCTGACTCCGAGAATGCTGGGAAGTGGTGTCAGAGGGATTTGGTAGCCATTATTGTTGTAGTCCAGCGGGTAGGACCCCCCTAGATGCCCAGACCTGAGTTCCAGGAGTTGACAAACTCCAAGTGAGGATTATATTACAATAAAATGTGCTGTTTTCCAGTGTAATGCTCAAGGTTGGAAATATGTAGCTATACTACTAAATATTAACAGATACAGCTTATTAAACAGTATCAGCAAAGCATATACCAAGTAGTATGGCATTCAACTAAAGCTCAAGTACTCTATTTACATATGAAATGGTTTTATATAGTACATAGAGGAACAGAAGAAAAGATATACTGGTCCCCCCCCACCCCCAGCCTTCAAGTCGCTGGAGGCAAAAACATCTGTTATATGAAAACACTTACAATGGGCACAATCAACATTTTTCTACCATTTAGAAAGTAATACACACACCCACACACACACTGGTTCTATTGTGTGTAACTCTTCAGGGTGGGGACAGTCTCTAATTTTCTACATTGTCTAGCACACTGGGGCTGAGGCCTCTATATGCTACCCACAGTAGATCATAATTATACTAATTCTAATAAGAATCATCTCTAATACCCGTGGAAACTCTCACAATAGTTTAAAAAGTGTGAACACTGTAATATGTAAGTACCATACTGAACCTTTGATGCCTGCATCTTGAAGTGCTATAGTGTTCCCAGGAACTTCATACTATAGGTAGGCAAACAAAATGTGGTGAATAGTAAATTTACTTTAAAAAATGCATTTTGTGGGGCTCCAAAGCTATTTGTGAATTCAGGTAGAATTTGGTGAGTAGTTTCATCTGAAAAAAGCCCGGAAAAAAAATTGACAATTTCTAAACAAACTGTGTTGACCTTTTGTTTTGAATCGACATTTGAAATATTTTGCTCGACCTGAACAAAACTTTTTGATTTTTCATGTCAGTGAGAAAAACCAGAAAAATTCAGTTTTGATTCAAAATTAATCACGCTTTTTTTTTAAAAAAATGATTTTTCAGTTCAGTCATTGAAATGAAAAATCAGTTATTCACTCAGCTCTACTTTATACTCATTTCTTGCTGCACATCCACAGCCATAAAGGAATACAAACATGGAACATTTCCTTGACTATTCGTTTGCAGATGTACAGGCACTAGGCATGTTTTTAAAAGTGTCCTTGGATCATAGTACATATAAAACAAAATTTAGCAGATAGGATTAAGTCACCTCCCTAACAAACAAATCAGCAGCTACTTGGAGATCTGTCTCAAGGCCCCCACTTCATTTGTAAATCAGGTGTCTCTATTTCTGGCAGGGAAAGCAAACCACTAGCCTTCACGTCTTCTCTTTCCCTTCTACTGCCACCACTTCCAGTGGCAGGACCAGAATGGGAGGCAACATGTGGCAACATTTCTACTTCATGTAGCTGGGAGTCCTGATATTAGAATCATAGAATTGGAGGACCAAAAGGGACCTGGAGAGGTCATCTTGGCCAGTCCCCTGCACTCACGGCAGGACTAAGTATTATCTAGACCATCCGTGACAGGTGTTTGTCTACCCTGCTCTTTAAAATCTCCAATGATGGAGATTCCACAACCACCCTGGGCAATTGTGGATTCTATATTCCTAAGGGTGGCCCTGGCCAAAGTTTTAATATCATCAGATGATTAGCAAGAAAATCAAATATAGTCTCTGGAAGAAGAAAAAAAATCATATCTACCCAAAAAAATCAATGTAGGGCTTAGTCTGAAGAGGTACCAAAAATCCATTTAAATGAAACACTGCTAGCAGACAAGGCTATTCAAGGGTGAAAGTTCTCTGAAAAAAGCACTGACCAGCATGTTTATTTTCTTCTCCCTAGAAGAAGAAATTATTATATTCAGTAAGTAGCTCACAGTAATGCACAGAAGCCTGTCATCATCATACGCTGATTGCTAGTCTATCTGACAATTAGCCAATGCAGTGCTTTTATCAGGGCCATGTTTCTTTTTCTGCAAAAGCATTCTCTCGTAGCTTATTTCTGAGACAGCTGAAGTTTATCGCTTGATGATCGGAACTAGATTGGTGCCATCTGCACTAACAGCAATTCAGGTAACATCAAAGAAAGGCTAATTGCTAAATATGTATGGGTGGGATTTTTGATAACTTTCAATTAAGTGTGCTTAGTACCTGTACAGTAACCATACCTGTATGTATTTTTCCCAAATAAATACTTCTGATCCCATGTACTTGCTTAGTGGGGAAGGAACGCCATGAAAACCAGGATGGATTGGTACTTCACCTACAATCCCTGATGTATCGTCAATTAGATGCCATATGGGTATGGGCTCAATGAGCTTTAGACCTGAAATGTGGGAGTAAGGCAGAACTGCTGTGGACCTCTGAAGTTCAGAACGTGTTTTCCCAGGTGTGCAGGGAAGTGTTCCCCATACTAATTTAGCAGGGATCATTGTCCCTCTTTCAAATCTGGACCACATGAAGAGAGGTTTATAAGTTTGCTACTGCCTCCAGGCTAATGGACTTTGTCCTTTAAGTCAAACGGTAGTGTCTCCTCATGCTTTTAGATGCAGAGGTGCTGAATTCAATAAAATATGTAATCCTTCTGTAAGATGTTAACAACAATAGGACCAGAGTCAGTTTAATACGGTTAAGTTATTAACAAAATAAACAAACATTTGACCCAGGCACTACATAGAACTTTAGTCACTAAGATTGAGAAACTGTAAAGTAAAACCACAGTCACCTTTAAGTAGAGTCTAGTCGTCAGGGCACAGAGCACTTGTCTAGGACTGGGCAGACCAGAGTTTGAGTGCCTTCTCCACCACAGACTTCCTGTGTGATCTTAGGTAAAACACTATCCTCTCTGTGCCTCTGTTCCCCATTGGTATAACAGGGTACTTCCAAGACACACAGGGTTGTTGTGAGGCTAAATATATTAAAGACCAAGAGGAACTTAGATACTGAGGTCATATAAGTATCTTGGATAGATTTAAGTTACTTCCCTACTCATGCCAGCACCCATCAAACCACCACTCTCTCGTCAGACAAAACATTCCTAAAAACAAAATTATTTTCATCATGTTGCTTACAAGAAATCACCCTCTTCCTAATTTAAAAAAAAAACTTAAATGAAACCATTACGATGTACATGCCACATCTGAGAAACCACATACTCTGACCCTAACCCTTGTCCTTGATCACTCCATCTTCCCCATTGTTTGTTACTATCACTCATTGCATCACACTAAATTTCTATTGTAAGCTCTTCAGGCACCAGGTCTTTTTATTTGTTCTATTTATGCACCTAACTTGCCTTTGGATACTGCAGATGTAACCAAATCATAATGGGTAGTACATAACTATCCCCATTTTACAGATGGCTCATCTCAGGCACAGAAGTTAAGTGACTTACCCAGAGTCAGGACTACAGCCTAGAAACCCTGATACCCAGGCACTAAATGATGCTGCCTCCAGAGGAGTGCTCAGTGTGACAGTTTATAAATAGCTCCTATGCATGGTTCTAAAGAGATCAATTAATCCTTGTTTGATGTGTATGTGTTTCCACTTTGAAACTTTGTCTTCCAAGCTATATCATCTCTTCACCTTCCAGTCTTAAGTGGGGTAAGGGAGTGGCCCCAGGTATCCAACAAATTGTGGCTACAGAAGATAGTATCAATGTAAGTATTTTTGAAGCTTTCAGATTCTAAGGGACCATTGTGATCATCTAGTCTAACTGTCTGTACAACACAGGAAAACCTATTGCCTGTGTAAGGACTTGAACCCTCTTCTATCAGACTAAAAGTCTGCAGTTCTACCAACTCAGGTACTGGGGAACTACACTGGGAAGAGGATGAAAAACTGTGTGTACTGCTCTTTTAAGAGGGGAAAGTGCCTGAGCACTTAATCGCTTTTCAGGATGATGATGGTCATGTTGTGAGGTGCTATAAATACATAGATCAGATTGGGTGTATCTCTTTAATTTCAATGATTATTTTCCTTTAATAATAGGAAACCACTTTCAAAGTAAAAAATCTTTTCACTAACTCAATTTCTTTTCTTTTTATATTTGATCATTTTTGGATATTGTACTGACACACACACACCTTCCTTTGTCCAATTTAAGGAGCAAGGTGTGAAAACAGAAGTTCCCATGAGATGGTGTACCATAGTGTATAGAAAGAATTCTAGGATCACTCCCCTCTTTCTCACAGCTTATAGATAGGAAACCATGCAATAAAAATCCAACATGCATCTTACAACAGAACCTTCTAATAGCAGATAGTTTATTTGGGATGAAAACTGTGACTTTAGTGGTACAAATATTTCTTACTTAGAAGATCCTTTTTTTCTGGGAAAATAAACACAAGTTCCTGGAAATCCTGCACTGAACAGAATATAACAATACATGGATATATTTGGGATCAATAGAAAAATTTTAAACAATGTCCTCTGTAAAATTAAACTCAAACTGCAGCACAAATCAGTGCAACCTTTCTCTCAAGGTACAGCCCTCTGGGCCAATAGCTATCTAATTTATCTATATTGTTATTTCTAAGGTGCCTATCACATTGGTATCTAAGCACTAAATCTTACCAAGAATCTAAATTCCTAATGCAATGCCTTTCAAACACCCCACAAAAACTGATCTGAATATTTGCCTACTGTGACCAACACCAGACTGTTTTCTCAAAAGGGTACAAGTTAAAGAATTTAAATAAAGGCCATATTCAGTATGTGGATATACAGTAGAGCTCATACAGTCAAGGAGAGAGAGGAGTTACTTCTTTTTCATTACAGCCAGTAGAAAGATAATCAAAATAAATAAAAGTATAAGTTTTTTTCTTATAATGGCATCAAGATCTTATTCTGCTTTTGGGTCCTCGGGGTGGAATACATCCAGGTTTCTGCCCACCTGTTGTCAATTTATCATAAGCAAAATCTTTGTTCCATCAGAGAGCTAAAAGTGAAAATCTGCCCTCTAAATTTCACTCTTACAGAATACCCAAAACACATATTTTGTGCCCAGTCCTTATCATTGAACTTTTAAACTCTGAAGAAGTAGCTTTTTAAAAAAATATCAGGACTGGAGAATAGTCTAGGAAATATGCTTTCAAAAAGGAGCTGTTTTTAAGCTTAACCAAGAGCTTCCCCAAAGTGATGAGAACTGTAACCTCCAAGCTGCTACAATGGAAAATGTCTTTGATAGTATCACAGAGCCCACCTCTAAATTATGCCTGGCTACATATCTGATTCAAAATTCCCATGAGCCAAAAATTTGGGATTTGGGGAGTTTGCAGTCAGCCATGCTCTGAAGCTGCTGTATGATGGGCCAGAGAACAAACTGGCCTCCAGCCAGTCCCAGGGAGAAATAGCAAAACCAGCAGGGTGAGCACTGTGAGCACTATAGGAAGTGTACACATATATGGGAAGTCAATAAGGATTAACAAGAGTTTTGCTCCCTCTTTCTCAAGAATCCACAGATAATTTCTACAGCACTGAGACAGGATAAAACAATTTAGAACGGACAGTACTTGCAAAGAAAAATAAATGTTTAAGTCAAACTGAGCGCTATCATTACTCAACTTTAGGGGCTAACCTCAGCCTTCTAACAAACACATATCAAAATTATAGCTATTCCACAGCTCAAGCATAGCAATGTGTATGCATTTTCCAGGCAGGAGTAATAGTTCACAAGTGGTTTTATAAAACAGACTCAATATATTAATTAATACAGAGGTGTCAGCTACATATATGCACCAAGCATTATAGCTTTAATAGTAGTTTGATAGTATTTCTCAATTACTCAGAGATGTGTGTGTGTGTGTGTTCTGTTTAAGGAAATTAGAATGACTCCAGTGATATGCTTCAGTGACAAGATGTATGGTCAGCAAAGAAAACCTTTTAAAAAGAAATAAAAATGTGTATAATCAGCATAGAAATGAAAATCCATCCATTATCCACTGATTCTATCACCAAAAGGGACTATAAATAGCATCAAATAGAAGTCCAAGAACAGTGCCCTCTGGCACAGCATTTCTGAATCAGTGAAAACAGTTGAGTTAGGACCAGAAACCAGCTGAACTCTATATGTGAGATTAGAATCAAACCAACTTAATACTTAAACAGAATGTCTGGCACCAGATCTTAAGTGAACTAACAGGATAGAATGATAAATGATATCATCGAGATGACTAATAAGTCTAAAACGAATAGAAAAGTAAGACAGTCATTGCATTAGCTGCTTTTAGTAGTATATCACTGGCAGACCTTCTAAAGTTTCAGACTATACTGTAGCAGTGATTTGGTTTGAATCGTGACTAAAATTTCCTAGCCACACAATGTGCTGTAAGAACCATATGCTATGAAGGAACCACATTTCCCAAAACTTTTGGCAAATAGCAGCTTGCTTATGATATGAGCCTGAAATTTAATTGGCTACATTTCAGGTAAGATTAATTTTTTTTTAAAGACTAAATTTTTTTTACTGTGAAATGTTTTCTTATTTTTCAGAAATAAAGTGATTAACAAAATTCAGTCAGACAATAATTTACACATCCTGTTACAAAACATGCATTTTGAAATATTAGTATAGTAGTAGTAGAGTCACACATACATGCCTCAGCTGAAATTAGGGCTCTGCTGCACTAAACACTGTAAAAATCATATAACATCTGACCCTAAGAGCTAACAAAATAAGGGAGAAGTGTAAGAGACTCCATGAAGTCCACTCAGGACTTTACTGTTGCTGTCAATTTTACATGGAAGGTACTCTGATACTAAGGTGATGGGTAGCAGTATAAATAAATAAGCTAGACAAAGGATAGATGGGGAAACAGATGTAGAAAGGTAAAGTGACTTGCCCAACATTACACAGCAAGTTAATGACCAATTCAGTAAGAGAACCAGAATCTCCCAACTTCCAGTGCAATTCCCTAGTCACTAGACTAGCCTGCTCAGGATCACTGATAGCTACTAGAATGGGAATAACTATGCAAATGAGATTAAGTAAGGTTATTATGAAAGTGACTAAATCAAAGCCTGTGTTAGGCCTCTAGATGTTTCCAGAAGCTCATGCAGACTCAAAGTAAGCTGAGTGCTCAGACAATTAATAAACACTGTTGTGCCATCCCTCATGATAAACCTGATTCCTGTGTGATTATTAAACCATTACTTCCCTATTTTGATTGATGGCTACAGTAGAACTTGAGCCTGCAATGTTTACTCAAATATATATAAACCCATGCAAATTTGGACTTATTAAAGATTGCAGGACTATCTCTTATGGAAATGTCCTATAGGATTTAACAGGAAATTATAACCTTTCTATTAGGTTTGGACCCTCCTATAGAATTTAACAGAAAATTATAGTCCTGCCAGAGAATTACTACAGGGTGGTTTTAAAAAGAAAAAAAGAAAAAAACCTCTATAGAATGTATCTAGTCCTCCATTAAAATCTACAGGTTTGTAGAGTGGCTTTATAGAACTTTATTGGTTGATCCTTATTAAATTCTATAGGACTTTTCTAAGTTGTTAAAAAAAGAATGGGGCCCTTAGGTTCTGCTCTTGGTACCTCTCCAAACTCCATCTGCTTTAGGGCTACATTCTGGCTTTTCCTGTGCAATCATGCTTGGAGTAAAGGGGATTAGGTAGCTTCTTTCTCTCTCCCCCCTTATGGAAAAGTCCTATAGAATTTAAGAGAGATGAAGCCAAAAAGACTCTCTAGAAAAAACTATGGAATGAGATATAATATATAATTATATAATAATACATAATATAAAAGCTTTTTTGATCCATTCTGTAGAAATCTGTAGTGGGGATATAATTATCTGTTCAAATCTATAGGATGCTTCCAAAAAACCTGTAGGAAGGTTATCACTTTCCACTAAATACTATAGGATGTTCTGTAAGGGATCCCCCAGTGCACCCACACAAGAACCTGGCAAAGTGTTGGAACTAGGAGTCTCTGAGCAAAGAGGAGAGAAGGTTAGCGCACTCCACAGCATGTACTAGCCTCTTCTCCCCAAACCTGTCTGCTAACATCTGGAAGCCTTTACTCAGGAGCCTTTACTCAGGAGGTGACTAGGACTCTATAAACTCCACACTAGAATTGAAGGGGATAAGGAGCAACTCTGCGCCCAGGCGACCCCGCCCAGCCACACCTGCAGAACATGCTCCAGATGGAGGTGGAGCTTCAGAGGGATCCAAGAAGGGGCCTGACAAGGCAGGAAGAAGGACCTGCCCTGACAGCTGCTGAAGAAGGTGTTTCAGAAACCTTCACCTGGAGAGGAAGAGCCTGCTGAGCCCAGAGGGGCTGAAGGGCCAATTTATCTTTACTACTTCACGACAGACTGGAAAACTTTGACAAGACAGTGAGTGATAGGAAGTGGCCCCAGGAGGCAGCCTTAAGGAACTTCTGGGTGCTGGACATTTGGTAGCCCTTACAGCACCCTGGACCAGAGCCCAATGGAGGAGGAGGGCCCAGGCTCCTGTACCAATCCCCCTAATTAAGGAGGACACAAAACCCTCACCTTCTAGACTCTTCCCTGGAGGGAAGGAAGGGAAGAATAAATATCTTTTGAAGCCCTCTGCTGGGATCAGCTGCTTGTGGGGGTCAAGAGCTGAACCCCATATCTTTTTAGAAACCCCATCACACCAGTGAGAGAGAAACTGAGTGGTATCCTGACTAGAGAGTCAGGTCAAGTCAATAAAAGACAGACTGGAACCAGGTGTGAAGGTGGCCGAGACGAAAGCGTATAGACGCTACCAACAAGGGGCTAACCCCCTAGCCACTAGCCGATACCACCAACAAACACAGCCATTCACGTGGACATCATGTAGTGTTCTCTCCTCCCGCACTTCTGAAGGCAGTGTGCCCTTCATAGTCAGCACCTCATAGCACCTCTGCTTGGCTGTTACAGCTCTAAAATGCTTCTAGAGGAGCAAGAGTGAAATTTGACCCGTGGTCTTCAGTGTGTCCATGCAACTGCAAGTCTCTTTCAAATTACCCAAATACTAACAAACACAGTTTCTTTTCTCTCTCCTTCAAGCTAAGGCTTTGCTTCCTGTGCACTGCTTGAGACCAGTTTCTCATAGGAGACATAGTTTGGCACAGCAGTGCAGTAAAAAAGGCATCATGATAGATTCTCCATGACGTAAATTAGAGTGTTGCAGTCCAATCACATCCCTATCAAGGTCCTCAAATGAAACCTCCTACTGAGATGGGAGCTATTGGATTTCCATCTGTGTGTATCTTGCTGTCGGTGGCTATTGTTTAACATTGGTTTGTGTTACTTTTTTTTATTCAATACATGTTGATGCCTGGTTAAAAGGAAAGAAAATTGCAGTATTAAAAGAGTAGTATTTTCACAGAGTCATGTGATGTAAACTGCTAATTCAAAACCCAAAATATTGTTAAAGTGTCTTTATTTAATAGCAGGCGATTGCAAGCTGTAATTTGCAAGCTGTAGTTGCAGATGGCAATGTTTTTCTCTTTTCAGCAGTATAGTACAGTATTTACTGCAGAGATCTGAAGACAATGAAATACCAACTGCGAAAGAAATACTCATGAGTAATACAAACTATTAGGTTCCCACAGGCGTCCAGCTTGCGAGCTACCTGCCAGTAATTCACAGAATATAAATACTCAGTGAGATATTAAAAACAGGTATCCAGTCACAGAGAATGGCTCTCTTAGACATTTTTAGCACTGTTGATTACCAAGTATGCTCCCAGTCCAAAACAACAGCATTTGTTTTCTTTCTTTATTTTTAAACCTTTTGGATTGAATACATTCATTTCCCAATTCACATCTGGAAGCCCTAGTCTGAATTTTAAAATTGACAGGCACACTAACTGGAAAAATTGTATGTGATCAGGCACGTCTAGCATGCTACACTACTTTTCATACATGAAGACATGACTAAATGCCAAGCGTGTAGATTATCTTCAGTTTGTTAAACCGAATTTCTCTCTGGCTTTTATTTCGTCTTGTTAAACAACTCATTAATGTTTATTTTGCAGGGAAAAAAAACAATTAGTTAACATTGTCTATTTAACAGCATTATATAAAACATTTAAATACTGTATTCTGTAGTGCCATCTAGGGGATTTAACATAGAGAGTAAAGTGCTGATCGGATAAAGAAACAATAAACATTAAGAAATCAGTTATGAGTCCCAGGGTAATTTCTTATACATGTCCTATAGTGTTTGGGATAATATTGTGTATTACAGTAGGGATATTTGAACAAGGTCACAGATGGTGGTGTATCTGTGGAATGCGTAAATAGGAAAAGATGTATTGTGCTATGCTCATGCTTTATGGTGCAATACTTCACAAATACAACCTTGAAAAAACAGTTTTCCCAGTAAAATCAATGTCAGGCACTAAAACTGGATTTAGAAAAAAAATGTCCAACCTCAGTTCAGTTACCATGAAATGGATAGGATGTGTGTATACTAAAGGCATGATTAGACAGGTTCTTTGATAAAATTACAGCAAACTGGAAATAATTCCAAAGAGATACTGACACTTATTTCAAATCTCAGCACTATTCAAATTTTTTAGTTAAAACTTCTTGAACTAGATGCCATTGCACAGTAATTTCCAATGTATCATTGAGTAAATCAGCAGAATGAATGTATTTCATATTGTCTTGAGAGTTGACATGATTTATAATCTTTTTAATCATATTTGTATTCTGTGTTCTTAAACAAGCCAATTATAATATTTTCTTTCCTGGAGGCTCTCTGAGCCAGATACACAAGTTCACACATTAGCTGTGTCATTCTGCAAAAGGAGTGCAGAGAATCTAGAGCCAAAGCACTGCCATGTGCAGGTGTATGCACACACCCAGCACACACAACAATACACTTCCAAAACTCTGGAATCTTTCCATGCAGCGCATAGTAAGAACTAGTTCATAAACATCACATATAAAGAGAGAGAGGGCAAGTCTGTGCCAGATCCCCAGCTGGTTTCAATCACTGGAGCTATGATCATTTACACCAGCTGAGGACCTGGCACATACTGACATCATCATTCATACTGAGTGATGATGGTAACGGCAGATTACTCTTCGTGAGTTTCAAAAAGGCACAGGGCCCAGTTTCTCAGTGGGATATCAAAATGGCATTTAGGTACGTCAAACAGTTACTTGGGTTCTTTTAAAAAAAAATTTTGCTCATTAAACTGGGCTTTTCAGAAATGCCTATGTGATTTAAGAACACAAACCCAATTGATTTGGGTGATCTCACCCTAGATTTCCCTAGAGGTCTCTGCTTTTCATGCTTTTGTTCAAACTTCAGAAACCTTGTCATAGACACTAGCCCGGTTTGTAACCTTTCTCAATCTCCATGACAGCGTTTGAGGTAATCAAAATGATATAGTACTCCAGGGACCTGATCCCGAGTCCCTTTTTCAGGCATAACTTTCATTGACACCAATGCAGAATCAGGCCCCATCTGAAGTTATATCTTTGTCTCATATAATATAATTACAAAGTCCTATCATACAAGTAAAACTAAATATTGCCCTTATACTGTATAAATCCTGCTGGCTGCACTGTGATGTGGCTGCCAGTCCTAAGCCTAGATAAATTGAAAGCAAGGCTAACTACCTTGCCTTGTTAAACAACCCACTGGTTAAAGAAACAGAAGCAGGCTACTCTTCTAGCAAAAATGGCTGCTCAGCAGAGAGAACTGCTGAGCCCTCTCGCTGCATGAAGGCTCTTGGTGAAAGCCAGTCTCTGGAAGGCAGGACCCCAAAAAGTTTGATGCTTGCAGTAAGAAAACAATTCAAAGCTGGTTATTGGAACATAATTTCAAACAGATCATGAGGGAAATGGAAAATTATAGACTCAAAATCTTGGGCATCAGGGAGAGCGGACTGTCAGGTGCACATAAGAAGCACTTCAAGCAGGAGAAGAAACATCTCCTTTATTCAGATCACAGTGACAAAATATACTCCGAGTAGCACTCATGATGACAGATTCTGAGGAAAAATCATTCATCAACTGGGAATTTATCAGTCAATGCATCATACACCCCAGATTCCAAACCAGATTCTTAAAGATGTCAATGTTACAGTGATGCTCTGACAGAGGAATATAGCGATGAGGATAAAGCTGAGTTCTACAATTACCTCCAAAGGGTGGTTGACAGCATACCAAAACATGACTTACTCCTTGTGATGGGCAAAATTAACACTAAAGTAGGGTGTGACAACCAACGAATGGAAAGAGCAATGGAGAACATAGGTTGGGAATCATCCACCAAAATGGTGAAAGACTCATTGAATTGTATTTGGTGTCCAATTTAGTTCTTGCAAACACCGTGTTTTCACAAAGGCATAGACAAAGGAACATGGAATTTGCCAGATGGCAAAATGAAAAACCAGAATGACCAGATCTGCATTAGCTCAAGATTAGAGTCATCTGCCTCAGTTGTAAAGGCATATCAAGCAGCAGACGTCAGCTGTGACCACAATCTTTGCATTGCCAAACTGAAATTAAAACTGAGAAAGATCAATTTTAATCAGAAAATGGTAAGGAAAATCAGTGATAAAAACTGAAATCTAAAGAGTACCTTGAGAAATTCCAACTTGAATTAAAGAACAATTTTGAGGTACTGCCAGAGGCAGGGGAAGGTGAGACACAGACTGGACCTGAGGAAAAATGTAATTCAGGCTGCAACAGTCAGAGTTGGATATCAGCGTAGTCAGATAAGCCAAGAGACATGGCATCTCACTGAGGAAAGAAAAGTACTGAAAGGAAAGCTAAGACCAAGGATTGGAAAAAGCAAAGGATGAGTACAAGAAATCAGATAAAGTAGTGGAAAGCAATGCAAGGAAAGATAAATGGAGATCTGTTGAAGGCCTAGCAGCTGACACTGCTTGGATGATAGGAAATCACAGGGCCATTTACCAAGTGACTGTGCGGAAATTTCAAAACACGAAATGGGCCGATAAAAAGCAAAGATGGAAAAATGCTTACAACAGGAAAACAGATGGGCAGAGCATTTCAAAGACATCCTCAACAGCTCCAGCCCCACTTCAGAACCAGATTTTGATTAAAGAGGTGAACCTGATCAGTTTGTCGGTCACTGTGATGGCGTAGTCAGGCTGCCTTCGGCGGCATGCCCTGTGGGAGGTCCACCGGTCCCGTGGTTTCGGCGGCAATTTGGCGGTGTGTACGCCGAAGGCGCAGGGTCGGCGGACCTCCCGCAGGCATGCCACTGAAAGCCGCCTGACTGCCGTGCTTGGGGTGGCAAAATACATAGAGCCGCCCCTGATGTTGGACTTGGGCACCTAAATCCTCCTTGAGAATCTGGCCCCTGTTTGTTTAACACTCTTCCCACCCCTCACATGTTACGTTTCATGGCATACCAACAGAGAAGTTAGATAACAAACACAAAATACTCTTGCTGGAAGGTGGAAATATAAAACTACTTTATTTCTTCAAATTCAGAACGACAGCATACAAGAACAAAAACAGAGAGAGAGAGAGAGAGAGAGAGAGAGAAAGCATGCTGCTTCCCCCAGGCCAAGAGGCACAACTCACCCCACTTTACTCTAGGCTGGCTGCAAACTGACTACTGCCCACCTCCCTACAGAGCCCTGTAGGCTGAAAGCAGGACCAGGAAAAAAATATTAAAATTTAAATTGACAGCCTACAATTGTAACACAGTTTTAAATACACAACCGTACACAATGCATACAATAATCAGATGATGTTGGAACTATTGGTAAAGTGTGAAAAGGACTCATGGATTCTTCTGCCGTCTTTCCTGGCAACATCATGCCTCGGTCTCCACAGGAAGATGTGACGTGGACTCCTACTTCTGCTTGAAGTCTCCCTGAGTCAGGAGCAGGAGGGTCAGCATCACCTTTTGTAACCTACAGGCCTTGCTGGGGGTTCAGGCTCCTCTCCCCCAGGATTCCTGTAAATCAGAGATCATAAGGGCAGCAGTTTAATTAGAACAAAGGGATGACAATCAGGAGTCCTGAGTGCTAGTCCCAATCCTATCACTTTTAGTGTGGGATATTAGACTAGACATTTAACTACTCTACACCTCAGTTTCCCCATCTGCAAAAGGAGGATACCAACACCCACCTTTGTGAAGTGCACTGAGCATCCCACATGGTTATAATAATATAACCGCCCAAAAGAAACAAAAGTTAGAAGCAAAGGATGAAAACCCGACTCAGTCATGGTCACTTTTATAGCCTATTGTTTACTTTCTCAAAGAATGCTAACAGGCTGGGGAAGTGTGGCTTTCCCTCATGAAAGTTCTGCTGATTTGACCCTATCAGGCTTTACTCTAACTGTTGTACCAATTCCAACCTTAATTAGGCTCTTAATTAGTTTCCCTAGAACCAAGGTGAGTCTCACTGCTCTGTAATTCCCCTGATCTCCCATGACTTCTTTTTAAATATAGATGGCATGTTATGTGAACACTTTATTATCTTCAAGGATAATTGCTGTTTTAAAGAATATATTGCACTTCCTTGTCAATATCAATACTGTTTCAAACTTTATTTAACTCAAAGTTTTCAAACCTATCCAGGCCTGGTGCACTTGGGGAATCTCAAACATACTGACTGGGTTTATGTTCTTGTATTGTACCCTTCCTAGTGATTCTCCTATTGAGAAATAACAGAGAATGCCTAATGCCAGTAACTGGGGCTAATCAAATCCGGCCATGCCTTTTTCCACTCCCCTCCCATTGACTAGGTAAATAAATACCCTCTGGCCAAATGAAGAAAAAGCCAGAGTGAACAAATGCTTCTTGTACCACATCCCCACAAGATCTGGGCTGTAGGAAAGAGCAGAAGGGAGTGACAGGCAGAATGAAGGGCCCTCTATTGAGAATGTCCTGCTTTATGGCATCTGGACTTCAACCCTGGAAACAGACATTAGAAATTTTCAAAAGCGGCTTGTCCCTATACACGTGCCCTACAGAAATACAAGAAATCATCCCTGCATGAGGCAACCCTCATGGGATCACAGAACTTAGATATTGAAAAAGTCTCATTCAGTCACTTAGACCCAGATGCTCTGGTGTTGCGCCATTCAGCACTGAAAAGCCTAACCCCCTGGATAGCCTGTGGCCTAGAGGAGTCCGCAGCCCTGAGTTAGCTCCCCGTACAATGCATGGGGAGAGTTAGACACTTTAAAAAGATCTTAGAAGCCACTTAAGCTAGTTAGAAATGAAACACCAAGGAGAGGGTTGGGGAGAGAAAAGGGCTTAATTACCTAAATGTCTGAACTGGTACTCATGGCTGCCAGGCCAGAGATAGGCACCTGCTTCTCTTCGAGATCCTCAGCCATGAAACCAGTCCTGGAGTTAGGCACCTAAGCCAAGTCAGCTGCTTAGATAGCTGTGCTGTGGTATCCACCCCACACAAGGCCTGAGTAGGCAAAAAGGGCCAATTAACCTCATGCCAGGCTGCACCTGAAAGATAAGGTCTAACTGATGATGAAGCCCAGGTAGGCAGGGCCAGGGTGAGCTACTATGAAACCAGGAAGTAGTGTACAAGAGGGTTCTGCAGGAAGGAACTCTGCAGTGACTCCCTAGAAAGGAGGGGAGTTAGCAAGAGACAAGGAGAAGTCCTTAGTGGAAATGACCCTGGAGATCCTGCACTGGAATACAGACTCTGGAGAGAACCCAAGAGGGATGAAATAGTCACAGGGAGCAGAGGACGTTCTAGTGGTAACTGAGATGGGAACCAGCGTTTGAGAAGAAAGGAGCCCAGGGAAATAACAAGAGGATCTGGGATTGTTTAGGCTGTGGTTGCTACTCATAGGGTCCCTGGGCTGGAACCCAGAGTAGTGGGCAGGCCTGGGTTCCCCTACTGGCCACTGGGGCAGTGGATCAGAAGACTGCCTGAGACAGTTGGTCCAATGGATTTTGTTACCCCAGAACAGGATGGCTAAAGTGACATTGCCAGAAGGCTAAGTCACAAAGAGGGAGTAAAACTGAGTCCACAGACATGGTGAAAGAGTGACACCATGGGGCAAGCAACCAAAGGAGGGAGTGAGTCAGACCAGTCAAGAGGTACTCCCCAGATGAGCAATGGGAAGGCACCCTAGTAGTGAGTAGAAAACCCTGTGACTAGGGTTGCCTACTTTCTACTTGCACAAAACTGAACACCTTTACCCCACCCCCGCCCTGCCCATCCCATTCTCCGAGGCCCCTCCCCTCCCCATCCCCCCTTCCTCTGTCACTCACTGTCTCCACCCTCATTCACTTGCTCATCTTCACCTGGCTGGGGCAAGGGATTGGGGTGCTAGATGGGGTGAGGGCTCCGGTTGGGGATGCGGGCTCTGGGGTGGGGCCAGAAATGAGGAGTTCATGGAGCAGGTCCTCAAGGAATCAATTCTGAAGCACTTAGAGGAGAGGAAGGTGATCAGGAACAGTCAGCATGGATTCACCAACGGCAAGTCATGCCTGACTAACATAATTGCCTTCTATGAGGAGATAACTGGGTCTGTGGATGAGGGGAAAGCAGTGGATATGTTATTCCTTGACTTTAGCAAAGCTTTTGATATGGTCTCCCACAGTATTCTTGCCAGCAAGTTAAAGAAGTATGGGCTGGATGAATGGACTATAAGGTGGATAGAAAGCTGGCTAGATTGTCGGGCTCAACAGGTAGTGATCAATGGCTCAATGTCTAGTTGGCAGCCGGTATCAAGCGGAGTGCCCCAGGGGTCGGTCCTGAGGCCGGTTTTGTTCAACATCTTTATTAATGATCTGGATGATGGGATGGATTGCACCCTCAGCAAGTTCGCAGATAACACTAAGCTGGGAGAGTGGTAGATATGCTGGAGGGTAGGGATAGGATACAGAGGGACCTAGACAAATAGGAGGATTGGTCCAAAAGAAATCTGCTGAAGTTCAACAAGGACAAGTGCAGAGTCCTGCACTTAGGACAGAAGAATCCCATGCACCGCTACAGGCTGGTAACCGACTGGCTAAGCAGCAGTTCTGCAGAAAA
The DNA here is from genome assembly GCF_028017835.1 of Emys orbicularis. Classification (NCBI taxonomy): domain Eukaryota; kingdom Metazoa; phylum Chordata; order Testudines; family Emydidae; genus Emys; species Emys orbicularis. Next base: position 109,316,437 of record NC_088687.1, read on the forward strand.
GGACCTGGGGATCACAGTAGATGAGAAGCTGGATATGAGTCAGCAGTGTGCCCTTGTTGCCAAGAAGGCCAACGGCATATTGGGCTGCATTAGTAGGAGCACTGCCAGCACTGCCAGCAGATCGACGGAAGTGATTATTCCCCTCTATTCAGCACTTGTGAGGCCACATATGGAGTATTGCGTCCAGTTTTGGGCCCCCCACTACAGAAAGATGTGGACAAATTGGAGAGAGTCCAGCGGAGGGCAACAAAAATTATCAGGGGGCTGGGGCACATGACTTCTGAGGAGTGGCTGAGGGAAATGGGTTTATTTAGTCTGCAGAAGAGAAGAGTGAAGGGGGATTTGATAGCTGCCTTAAACTACCTGAAGGGGGCTTCCAAAGAGGATGGAGCTAGGCTGTTCTCAGTGGTGGAAGATGACAGAACAAGGAGCAATAGTCTCAAGTTGCAGTGCAGGTTGGATATTAGGAAAAACTATTTCACTAGGAGGGTGGTGAAGCACTGGAATGGGTTACGTAGGGAGGGGGTGGAATCTCCATCCTTATAGGTTTTTAAGGCCCGACTTGACAAAGCCCTGGCTGGAATGATTTAGTTGGGGTTGGTCCTGCTTTGAGCAGGGGGTTGGACTAGATGACCTCCTGAGGTCTCTTCCAACCCTAAACTTCTATGATTCTATGAGGGAAGGGGCTCCAAGCTGAGGCACTGGGTTGGGATGTGGGAAGGGGTGAGGGCTCTGGCTGGGGCAAGGGATGAGGGGTTTGGGCTGGGGAGTAGAGCTGAGGGGTTCCGAGTATAGGAGGGGGCTCCAGGCTGAGGCAGGGGTTTGGAGTGTGGGAGGGGGTACAGACTCTGGGCTGGGGGTGCAGGTTCTGGGGTGGGGCCAGAAATGAGGAGTTCAGGGTGCAGGAGGGGGCTCAGGGCTGGGGCGGGGGGTTGGGTGCAGAGGGGGTGAGGGCTCTGGAGTGTGGCCAGGGATGAGGGATTTTGGGGTGCAGCAGGGGGCTCTGGGTTGGCGCTGAAGGGTTCAGAATGCGGGGAGGGGGCTCTGGGCTGCAGCAGGGTGTTGGGGTGCTGGGGATGTGGGCTCTGGGGTGGGACTGGGGATGAGGGGTTTGGGGAGCAAGGGGGTGCTCCGGGCTGGGATCAAGGGATTCGGAGGGCAGGAGGGGAAATCAGGGCTGGGGCAGGGGGTTGGGGCATGGGGGGGTGAGGGCTCTGGCTGGGGGTGCGGATGAGGGTTTCAGGGTGCAGAAGGGTGCTCCAGGCTGGGATTGAGGGGTTCAGAGGGTAGGAGAGGGATCAGGGCTGGGGCAAGGGGTTGGGGCGCAGGAGGGGTGCAAGCTCTACGCCGCGCTTACCTCAGGCAGCTCTTGGAAGCAGCAGCATGTCCCCTCTCTGGCTCCTATGCGGAGGCACAGCTAGGTGGCTCTACGCGCTGCCCCATGTGCAAGTGCCGCCCCTGCATCTCCCATTGGCCGCAGTTCCCTGGGCTTGGGGCAGGTGCAGCGTGCAGAGCCCCCTGGCTGCCCTGACATGTAGGAGTCAGAGGGGGGACATGCTGCTGCTTCCAGGAGCTGCAGGGAGCCTGCCTTAGCCCCGTTGCACCGCCGACTGGGCGTTCCGGTCAAAAACCGGACACCTGGCAATCCTACCTGTGACACTAGCCCATATCCTAGCCAAACCTATCTCTTTCTCCTACTCACACTTGAAACCTTTATTATGTTTTCCCTGTTTCCATGTGCCCCCGATGTCCTATGTGTGGGAGCTGTACTGCAGCCCCACTCACCTATCAATGGCCTGCATCCACCCTTCCTGCTGTGGGGTCTGAGTCGTCTGACAGGTGTCAGGTCTTAGATGTACTCAGAGCCCACCTACAGGATCCAGCTCTATGGGTGAGGTAGGCATTATCCTGCCTAGTCTGAGAATCCCACTTCAGGGCTGGTAGGGCTCCAAACTGCTTGTTAGCTCTGTTTGCCATTTTGCAGAGCGCACTGCTCCATCCTGCCACTGTGACTTTGCATGCACCATGCATGTGAGATCACACTGGCAGGGACAGGCACTGGAAGTACCAGAACGTCTGTTGTTCTGGGGATGCATCAGTGGCCACCCTATCCTAGTGGGATTTTCAAAAATGCCTAGGGGTTAGATCCACAAAGGGATTTACGCACTTAACTGCCACTTTTAGGTACCTAAATACAAAATTTAGATCCTCAAAACCTCTGCTTAGCTGCCACCTAACCTGTAGGTGTCTAAAATCCCCTGTTGCTTACTTTTCCTCTGATAAGGTCCCTCAGGCACCTGAAAATCTGCCACTGGGCATGAATACAGAGGCATCAGTGCCAATGCTGAGGCACCTAAGCCCCAGCAGATTCCGCCTCCCTGCCCCCATTGGGGCCTGATCAGATAGGCATGCTCAGAGGCCACCTAATAGATCAGGCCCTGTACAAAACAGGAGGAGTGGCACCTACACCACTTATAATGTTTAGCCTAGTGCTAAACTCAGCTGGGATGTGGGTTCTTATCGTCCCTCTGCCTGATTCAGAAAGTAATTCAAACCAATGCCTCCTACCTCCTAGGAGAGTGCCCTAACCACAAGCCTCTGGGGTATTCTGCTGTGGGGCTCTCTGTCTCTCCTGTTGAAGCTGTTCCTCTTTGTATAAAATACTTAGTCATTGGAGCAGGCACTGGAACTTGAGTCCCTGGTGATTCCTGTGACTACTGGGCTATAAAGTCAATCTGTTGGACACAATGAGTATTTAATTATTTACACAGGGTGGAATGACTTCAACTGGAAAGAGAGAGATAAATTCCTTTGAGGGGTAGGTGTAGGATCCACTCTTCTCCTCACCATTCCCTACAGGCTAGCTGAGACAGCTCCCTGCTCAGCGTGAGAGTCAGTGCTTTTGAAAAATCTCACTAGGCACCTATCCGCATCTTTAGGTACCTAAATACTGTTAGAAATCTGGCCCTAACTGCCTTAGGCTCTTTTGAAAATCCCAGCTTGGATTTCTTTATGAATGAAAAGAACGAACTATGTGAATTTTAAGCTAAGGGGAAAAAATAACCCAAGTGAAGTATCAGCAAATTAACTACAAATATGGGCTTAACATTCTTTAAGAGATAGGACACATCAGGAAGCTTATAAACCAAGATAACAATTATTTTCAATATAATTCTTCCAACCTGATTTTGACGGCCTTATTTTAAATCATTTAATGTTTTTGATCAGACCACAGTATTTTTCCTCATGCCTTTCACTGACTAACATAAGAAATATAATTGTTCCTCAATTTTATAAGGTTTGCATTTCATCCTATCTTTAACATTAGAGAATTAATCATGCAGGAAACTAAAGTGCAGTGATTAGAATGGATCACATTAAATAAGAAATAACGGAATATATATATATATATATATATATATATATATATATATATATATATATATATATATATATATATATATATATATATATTTAAACAAAGATAAGCTATCGAGACTTCATGTGAAGCTGTTACTAGCCAACTAATTTATTTCTATCAAACTGAATGAATAACCCCTTTAATAATATTCATAAAGCCCTAACTGAGAAGCATGCAGTGCAAATGTAATAATAATATTTTAGTTATACAGCATTTTTCATCAAAGACTCCCAAAGTACTTTCACAAACATTTAATTGCATAAAACCTCACAACCCCTCTGTGATATTTATTATAAATATTCAATGACAGGTCCAGAGAGGTTAAAATGTCTTTTCTAGGCAAGTCACCAATAGAACCCAAGTGCCCTGGTTCCTAGTACTGTGGTTTAACGTAGGCAACTCCTTCTCTGAACAGAGAATGGCAACTCTTCTGGAGCAAGTGGGCTGTCTGATCCAAAACCCAGTAGCATCAATGCAAACAATTCCACTGACTTCAATGGGCTTTAATTCATGCCATTTCTACTCTACTGCTAGATCTATTTTTTTTAAGCCAAGAAAGATGATGGCAAATTTGTGTAACACACTTTGTTTTCTGTGCTCCATAAGTAGACAAACAGCCAATTTACACAAATAACAACCAGCATATGCATATATATTGATTTGATACTGTCATGTTTTAGGGTGCAATCCATATCAGTTGGTGGTTATCACTGAGTGTCCTGTTACTCTGGGTGCCTTAAAATACTCTGTGTCTGGACACTCCCAGCCAGCATACAAGCATGCACTGAATGTCTGTGAAACACAGCCCTGGTTCAATACCTCTGACACCAGCAGCCTGCTTGTTACACCACAGCTACAGTCTGGTCTCCACCAGGCTTGGATACAACTAGCCAAGTGACCTCAACGCAACCCCAGTCCTGAATTTCCCCAGGACCATCTGCCCTGAAGTGTCCGGTCCTTTCCTGGAACACTCAGATATAATAAGGTTTGTTTGCTCCTTTACAGAGACAATACCCAGGAGCTTGCCACATTAACTGGACGTAACAATTACTGCAATTAAAACATTACTGGATTGGTTTAGATGAAAATAAACCAAGTTTATTAACAAGAAGACATAGGTTAAGTGATGCCTAGTAAAAACTAAAGGTAGAGATGGCTACAAGCAAATAAAAGTGAAAACATGAGTCAAAGTCTACATTTTAATCTAATCTAGCAAGGCACAGTCTTTGTTTAAGATGGTTTTGATCACCAATTACTCTTAGTTCAGCATGGTTGACTGTCTCTGTGAGGACCTTCCACAGAAGTATGAGATCCTGGTTTCCCTTGTTATCTTAGGTGAAAGATAACTTTGGCGTTCACTGTCCTTCTCTTTAAAGTCCAGTAAACCCTTGAAAAGCCTCTCCCTTAAAGTTCACTGACCCTACTGCAAGAAGCAGGCTTCCTAGGACTGCAATCTGCACCCCTCATTGATAGTTGGCTCATTATTTCCTCCCCTTGTTAGCTTGATGGTCTTGTTTACCTTTTACGTAAATGTACCTTCATTATCACTGTCAGACGACCAGGCTGGTTAGACAAGCAAATGCACAATTCTTTATGACCCAGATATGTTGATTCCCTAACCACATTGAGAGCTTTGATAGTTCCGTTTACCACATATGAAAATTACAATTCCATTGTCACTGATCATCCTGTTTCATTTGTATTCAAGACCTGGGCAGACCTGTTTCTACTTTGTTCATACAAAGACTTGAAAACATAATATCAGAGGACATCCATAACTCCACATACAGCATTGTCACATATTCTCCACAATGATATTATTGACCAGTGTGTTAGTTTTCAAATGATATATCACAAGGTACAGTTTTATACAAAAATCATTGCAGTAATGTGTGGATACAGGGGTGCTTACAGGCAGCACATTTACCTCCAACCTACCTTAGAAATAAGCATCCCCCAAACCATGTCCACAGTCCTAAAATTCCATACCAATGTTAGTAATCTTTTGCAATCAGAAATAATTCTGGTGACACTCATCATATAAGCCTTTCTCTCCAATTTACAGTGGCATCAGCTAGCCAGAATTAAGGCAAAAGCTGTGTTTCTCTAAAGATATCTCTACAGAATTGACTGACTTATTTCTTACCTTCAATTCATATATTTTTCTCTTGCAGCAAGAAACTACTTACAAATTTATGGTACAGCAACAGCCTCCGCTAATGTTTTCATCTCTTAATACACTGCATAGCAACACTAATGAGACAATTTGAAACACAGCTGTAAAAGTGCTACTGTGGACGAAACATTGAAGACCTAACCTAATGAGAATTGGTGCAAAGAATCTTGTGTTGATCAGATAGCTTGGGACACTTGGAGCTATATCTATAAAGTAATTTAGGTGCCCAACTGCCACTTTAGGCACATAAATCCAAAATTTGGGTCTTCAAAACCCCCACTTAGCTGCTGCCTAAACCTATAGATGTCTAAGTTTCTATGAGTAAGGTCACCTACGTGTCTAAATTTTTGACAGAGGCCATGTGCAAAGCTGCTTAAGTCCTGATACGGCCCAGCAGCATGGCACCTAAGCTCCAGCAGGATCCTCAATCTGGGCGTTCCCCTGCCCATTCTTGCCTGCTGGTCCTGATCTGAGAGGTGATCTCGGAGGCTGTTTACCTGATCAGGCCCAACACAAAACAAAGAAGAAGAGGAAGAATCCTCCCTTATACCAGTGCTTGGAGCACTCACAATGGATGTGGGAGATCCCAGTTTAAATCCCTAGTCTGCCTTTTTTTGGCACAGGGACATGAATGCAGATTTCCTGCCACCCAGGTGTGTACCCTGTTCTTGCTCTCTTTCTGTCCCAATAGATATTTAAGTATTTCAGATGAGTGTCAGACACCTTCAGCACAAGGCCTGGGTTCCCCAGGCAGGGTTGGGATTTGAAATCAAGTGTCCCATGACCCCAGTGAGTTGTCTAACCACTGAACTATTGTCTATAGGGCAGCTACTGCCTCCATTTTTTGTGGGAAAGGGCTGACCTGACTTAGGCCTGGTCTACACTAGGAGCTTATATCGAATTTAGCGCCGTTACATCGAATTAACCCTGCACCCGTCCACACCAGGAAGCTACTTAGTTCGAAATAGAGCTCTTTTAAATTCGACTTCTGTAATCCTCGAAAACGAGAGGAGTAGCGCTAAATTCGAAATGGCAATATCGAATTAGGCTAGGTGTGGATGGAAATCGACGGTAATAGCTCCGGGAGCTATCCCACAGTGCACCACTCTGTTGACGCTCTGGACAGCAGTCTGAGCTCGGATGCTCTGACCAGCCACACAGGAAAAGCCCCGGGAAAATTTGAATTCCTTTTCCTGTCTGGCCAGTTTGAATCTCATTTTCTGTTTGGACAGCGTGGAGAGCTCAGCAGCACTAGCAACGATGCAGAGCTCTCCAGCAGAGTTGGCCGTGCAATCTAATAGAAAGAGGGCCCCAGCATGGACTGATCGGGAGGTCTTGGATCTCATCGCTGTGTGGGGCGATGAGTCCGTGCTTTCAGAGCTGCGCTCCAAAAGAAGGAATGCAAAGATCTATGAGAAGATCTCTAAAGCCATGGCAGAGAGAGGATACAGCCGGGATGCAACGCAGTGCCGCGTGAAAATCAAGGAGCTGAGACAAGGCTACCAAAAAACCAAAGAGGCAAACCGACGCTCCGGATCCCAGCCCCACACATCACGTTTCTACGAGGCACTGCATTCCATCCTAGGTGCGGCCGCCACCACTACCCCACCAGTGACCGTGGACTCCGAGGATGGGATATTGTCCACGGCCGGTTCCTCCTCGGAAATGTTAGGTGACGGGGAAGATGAGGAAGGAGATGAGGAGGACGAGGCAGTCGACAGCGCTTGCACCGCTGATTTCAACGACAGCCAGGAGCTCTTCATCACCCTTACCGAGATCCCCTACCAACCGTCCACAGCCCTTACCCCGGACACCGAATCAGGGGAAGGATCAAGCAGTGAGTGCTTTAAACATCTAAACATTTTATTTTAACATAAGTGGAATATTTATATTGTTAAGAATGGGCTTTTCAGTCACTCAGTTAAACATAGAAACTTTTATTTATAACAAAACAGGAATAATAACTATATCAGTAATTTGTTGTTCATGATTTAGTTGGCTTAGTAAACTTTTTACTACTAACTATGTATAGAAAATCAAGTACTGTCCGGATATTCATGATTAGTCCACAACACGGCCCCTCCACTCTGTAGTCCGTTATGCTCAACTTAAAGGAAAAGGCGGTCAATGTGCCCGGGAATGGACAGACAGTCCTCCTGGGATAGCTCCGCATAGCTCTCCTGGAGGTACCGCTCCAGCATGCGCACGAGGTTCAACGGCAGGGCAATCTTGTTTGGTCCCCCGTGGTAGCACACGTTCCCACGCCATGAGTCCATGAGGTAGTCGGGGATCAGTGCGCGGCACAGCATGGCGGCATATGGCCCAGGCCTCTGCATGCATTCACGCAGCATCCTTCCCCTCTCGGTCTCCGAGATCCTCATGAGGGTTATGTCACACATGACGCCCTGCTTTAAATTAGGGAGGGGAATGTTAGTATTTGGACTGCTTTACAGCCACGCGGTGGAGGCGGCAGAGGGGCAGCATACAGGGATCTTTCCCGGGGACAGCCGCGAGGTGGTGGGACAGGGGCAGAGCTCATGCTTCCCTGATTGCTGCCAGCAGAGAGTGGCCTTGCATTCAGTGCGAAAGGAGCCCAGTGCTACTATTACATGTTTAAGCTGCCACAAGTCTACGGCTTACCATGTTTTCCCGCAGCAGAAGTAGAGGTGTCCTGCAACGCTTCTCTGATCGCAACTGCAGGACCCCAGACACATAAGGCGAGGGCCGAAAATTCGACCTTGTCCTGAGTGCGCATGTGAAAGGTGCAGTGCATGGTGTTGTTCACAGAGAAAGACTATGCTCTTTGTTAGCAACTTCATTTATCTGTCTCAGGAATTTACTCCCTTTTTCCCATTCCCACAGACACATCTGCGACTGTCTCCCAACCCAGCCTGGCATCACACTCCCAGAGGCTAGCGCAGATTAGAAGAAGGAAGAGAAAAACTCGTGAAGACATGTTTTATGAACTTATGGAGTGCTCACGAGAGCAGGCAGCCCAGACGACACAGTGGAGGGAGAACTTGTCACAAATGCACAGAGCAGTCATGGAACGGGAGGAGAGGTGGCGCCAGGAGGACCAGCAGGCTACTCAAACCCTGCTTGGACTAATGAGGGAGCAAACGGAGACGCTCCGGCGCCTAGTGGATGTTCTGCAAGACCGGAGGCAGGAGGACAGAGCACTGCTGCTGTCTATCTCTAACCGCCCTCCCCCGCCACCAAGTCCCACACCCCCCTCACCAAAAGTACAAAGAAGGAGGGGCGGCAAGGGCCGTTAAAACTGTCAGTCGGCCACTGCACACTGCTGCAGCAATGGAAGGCTCTCGTTCCAAACTTTGAAAAGTCCTTTCCTACCCATCTCACACTAGCCCATGTCCAAGTTTCCTTCCCCCCCCCCCTTTTCATGTGCGGTTCGTAATAAAACATCTGTTTCTGTTAAGTACTGTTTCCGAGAGTGTCTTTTGGAGGGGATTCTGTCTGAAGGGGGGGAAGGGGTTTGTTACTTGGACAGGACAGTCACCTGTAGCAGGCTACAGAGGCGGGGGCAGGTCCAGCATCAGGACACATACACAGCACAGTCACCAGTTACCCTGGTCAGTCTGGGAGGCGGTTTTCTTGTTCTGGGGTGCGAGGGGGTTGATCTGTGACTTTGTGTCGGGGGAGGGCAGTTAGAGATCCTATGCCGCGGTCCTTATCCTGGATCACAGAGCCACGCAGCAGGGGATCTGTTACCCTCCGCCCCCTGCCAGAAAGTCACTTGGCCGACACATACATCCAGTCCCGCCCAGGACTGCTGGCAGGCTGCGTTGAAACAACCAATGCAGCACTGCGGAGCCTGTCATTCCCGGACTTTAGAAGCATCATTTGCATCAAAACAGTAAGCCCGCCCCCCGCCACAGTCTGCGTCCCCGGTTTAAAACATTCCCGCGAAAACAGTAAAAAAGAGAACCTTGTTCATTAACAGAACAGAACAGATTTTATTTGTTGGGAAGGTGGGGAAGGGGGTATGTAACTTGGAAGGATAGTCAACAGTAACTGGGTAAAGAAACGGGGGCAGGTTCAGCATCTGTGTCCACAAAGTAAAAAGTCACTGGAGACCCTGTTCAGTCAGGAACCTGGCTTTCAAAGCCTCCCTGATGCACAGTGCGTCCCGCTGTGATCTTCTAATCGCCCTGCTGTCTGGCTGGACGTAATCAGAAGCCAGGCTATTTGCCTCAACCTCCCACCCTGACATATAGGTCTCCCCCTTGCTCTCACACAAATTGTGGAGCACACAGCAAGCAGCTATCACAATGGGGATATTGGTCTCGCTGAGATCACAGCGAGTGAGTAGGCTTCTCCATCTGCCCTTGAGACGGCCAAAAGCACACTCCACCACCATTCTGCACTTGCTGAGCCGGTAGTTGAATAGTTCTTTCCCTGAGTCCAGTGCGCCAGTGTAGGGCTTCATGAGCCAGGGCATTAGCGGGTATGCAGGGTCCCCGAGGATGACTGTTGGCATCTCCACATCCCCAACAGTTACTTTGTGGTCCGGGAAGTAAAGACCTTCCTGCAGCCGTCTACACAGACCAGAGTTCCTGAACACCCTAGCGTCATGAACCTTGCCAGGCCATCCAACGTAGATATTGGTAAAACGTCCCCGATGGTCCACCAGTGCTTGCAGCACCATGGAAAAGTATCCCTTTCTGTTTATGTACTGGCTGGCCTGGTGGTCCGGTCCCAGGATAGGGATGTGAGTCCCATCTATAGCCCCACCGCAGTTTGGGAATCCCATCTCGGCAAAGCCATCTCTGATGAGCTCAACGTTTCCCAGGGTCACTACCTTAGATAGCAGTAGCTTGACGATTGCCCTGGCTACTTGCATAACAGCAACCCCCACGGTAGACTTGCCCACGCCAAACTGGTTAGCGACGGACCGGTAGCTGTCTGGCGTTGCGAGCTTCCAGAGGGCTATGGCCACTCGCTTCTGGACAGTCAGGGCTGCCCGCATCCGGGTGTCCTTTCGCTTCAGGGCAGGGGACAGCAACTCACACAGTTCGAGGAAAGTCCCCTTCCGCATGCGAAAGTTGCGCAGCCACTGGGATTCATCCCAGACCTGCAGCACTATGCGGTCCCACCATTCCGTGCTGGTTTCACGGGCCCAGAATCGCCGTTCAACAGTATCAACAAGACCCAGTGACAGCGAGATGTCCTGGGCGCTGGGTCTCATGTTCTCAGAGAGGTCGGAGCTAGTGTCCGACTTCATGCCGTCACGGTAGTGCCGTAGCCTCCTCTCATGATTGATCTGCAGCTGCCTCTGGTACAGGTGGAGGAGAAGCTGCGAGGCGTTGAGAACTGCCACAACTGCAGCGATGGTCGCAGCTGGATTCATGCTCGCACTGCTGTGGCGTCCACGCTGTCAGTAATCAGAAAAGCGCGCGAAATTATTTCCCGCCGGCGCTTTCAGGGAGGGAGGGAGGGCGTGAGTGACGGACGGATGACGACAGGCGCCCAAAAGCACCCTCGACACATTTTTTTACCCAGAAGGCATTTGGGGCTCGACCCAGAATTCCAAAGGGCAGGGGGGACTGCGGGAACTGTGGGATAGCTGCCCACAGTGCACCGCTTCCAATGTCGACGCTTGCCCCGTTAGTGTGGACTCACAAAGTCTCACAAAGTCGAATTACTGTCCTTAGTGTGGACACACACTTTCGACTTAGTAATATCGATTCCACATAGTCGAATTAACTAAAATCGAAGTACTCTCGTAGTGTAGACAAGGCCTTAGGCACCTAACTCCAGGACAGGGTTGAGGACTGTGGATCCCAAGCAGAGGTAGGCACCTCCCTCCAGCTCATGTTTAGATGCTTAACCTACTGGCATGCTTAGGCAACAATAACTAAAAGTTATTTACTTATTCCCATAATACAAGAACTAGGGGTCACCAAATGAAATTAATAGGCAGCAGGTTTAAAACAAATAAAAGGAAGTTCTTCTTCACACAGCACACAGTCAACTCGTGGAACTCCTTACCTGAGGAGGTTGTGAAGGCTAGGACTATAACAGCATTTAAAAGAGAACTGGATAAATTCATGGAGGTTAAGTCCATTAATGTCTATTAGCCACGATGGGTAAGGAATGGTGTCCCTAGACTCTGTTTGTCAGAGGGTGGAGATGGATGGCAGGAGAGAGATCACTTGATCATTGCCTGTTAGGTCCACTCCCTCTGGGGCACCTGGCATTGGCCACTGTCGGTAGACAGGATACTGGGCTAGATGGACCTTTGGTCTGACCCAGTACGGCCGTTCTTATGTTCTTTTGCCTGTTCTGCTGGATTTTGTGAATCCCATTCGTAGGTACCTAGCTCTCCCCACGTGTTGTATAGGAAGCCTGGGTGCCTAACTCAGAATTGTGGATTCCAGTAGGTGGCAGAGTGCCTAAATGTGAGGCGTTGCGATGCTAAGCCTGTGTTCTATTTGTGGATCTAGCCCATGCTTTTCTCATTACAATGCAAGTCAGCCATTCAGATAAGCAGAGTGGCCATTATTACTATAGGTCAAGGGACTAGAGAAACTATCAGTGAGTTAAAGATTTGGAGACCAGGTATGTGGTATGCAGAAAAGTTGTTTGCTTAGCTTAAATGCTTAAATGGAACATTGCTTATGTTTTCTTATAGGTACATCTGGACTCCCTTTCTCATCAGCTACACATTTAACTCTTTATATCTCCTTATAAATCAGTCCCTGTAGTGCCCAATCATTTTTGTTCTTCTTCTACATAATTCCTTCTCTTACTAAATATCTCTGCCATATGGCACACAACTGAACACATTGGGCTGACCCTTGGGATCCAGTCAAGTCATGCTTGGCACAGGAGGGAAACATGACCGCGGCGTCGACGGGGGAGCCTGCCTGCCGCGTGTGGACCGAGGTAAGTTCGAACTAAGGTACTTCGAACTTCAGCTACGTTATTCACGTAGCTGAAGTTGCATACCTTAGTTCGAATTGGGGGGTAAGTGTAGTCCAAGCCTTAGTTTCATACCCTTATTCCTAATTTTTCTTCCTTATACTGCCCTATACTAATAGGCAGCAGGTTTAAAACAAATAAAAGGAAATATTTCTTCATACAACGCACAGGCCATCTGTGGAACTCCTTGCCAGAGGATGTTGTGAAGGCCAGGACCATAACGGGGTTCAAAAAATAACTAGATAAATTCATGGAGGATAGGTCCATCAATGGCTGTTAGCTAGGATGGGCAGGAATGGTGTCTCAGTGGTTTCAGCATTGGCCTGCTAAACCCAGGGTTGTGAGTTTAATCCTGGAGGGGGCCATTTAGGGATCTTGGGCAAAAATCTGTCTGGGGATTGGTCCTGCTTTGAGCAGGGGGTTGGACTAGATGATCTCCTGAGGTCCCTTCCAACCCTGATATTCTATGACTCTATGACTCTATGACTGTAAGCCTAGGGGCAAATGGGAGCTGGTTACACTGGCCATAACTTAGAGCAGCCTAAAAGACGTTCTAACTCACAGTGGTCCTAGTGCCCCATAGGAATTGTTCCACTGGAGTAGGATCTCTGGAACACAGAGCACTTTTCCACCTCTGGCCTGTCCCCTACACTAAGATGTACTCTGGGTACGTATATGGCAAATCTTATTGTGTTATTTGTTTATTCGAACACTTTATTAAACAAAATAAATTAATTGGGCTAAAGTCTCTAGTCCCATAATTGTAGAGAATGCTCTTGCGAACTGTAGTCAACAGAGAATTTTGCCCACTGAGGGGTGGTCTTCACTATGGGGAGATTGACGCTGCTGCAATCGATGCAGTAGGGATCGATTTAGCGGATCTAGTGAAGGCCCGCTAAATCGACAGCAGAGCACTCTCTGGTAGACCCCGGTACTCCAGCTCTCCGAGAAAAGTAAGGGAAGTCGACCGGAGAACGTCTCCCAGCAACGCAATGCAGTGAAGACACCAGGGTAAGTCGACCTAAGCTACATCAACTCCAGCTACGTTATTCAAATAACTGGAATAGCATAACTTAGGTCGACTTACCCCCCGAGTGAAGACAAGTCCTGAGCCTCCCATGTTTGTCACTAGAGCTGGAGGAGAGTTTTTCAGCCCAAACTTTAAAAAAAAAGTGTTTTGCAAATTGATGTTGGGTTTGTTGACTTGTTTCGCTAAAACTAAATTTTGTTTTGACACTTTTGAGATGAAATGTTTTTTGTTGATTTTTTTTGGGGACTTCATCAAAAATTTAGAAATAATGTGTGGTTTTGGTTCAAGCTGAAAAGTGAACTAAAAAAAATCTTTTGTTCATGCACCTCGACTTGTACGTTTTTGTCTTTTCTATTGTTTCAATTTTTTTTTATTCTCTGTGATATTTTTTTCCTGCAGCCCTATGTCTTTTTCCATATCTATTTGCCCTGAGTCAAATTTCCCCTTCTCTCTCAATTTTCATTATTCTTTTTGCCCTTCCTCCCTTTCTTTTCCTGTGTTGGTCACTCTCAATTTCTCCAAATTCTTTCATTCACTTCTTCCTTATCTTAGTCATCCTCCATTTCTCTCTCATTCTCTTATCTCCTCAATGTGCTTCTTTAACTCCATTCCTTTCTCTTTTTCCCTCCGCTGTGTCCTGCATATTCAATTCACTCACTTCACCATACTCTGTCAAGGTCGGGTTGTGGTCAGAGCCAGAGTCCATACTCGGGAGTCGAGAGTCAGCTGGGTCAGGATACTGAGAGATCAGAAGCAGGAGACAAACTGGAGATCAGAACCTCAAAGCAGGTGTCAGAACCTCAAATCAGATGCCAGGAACTCAAGCTAGGGGAGCAGGAGGTACAAGGCACACAGTCCAGAACAGGGAGGAGCCCAGTTGTTCAGACAGCTTCCTATTCCTGTTTCTGGCTTTAGTAGGGACAGTAGGCCTATTGGCTTCTCTGGGACTTCACCAATAGGATGTCAGGGATGGAGCCTCAATCTGAGGCTGGGCTTCATGGGCCCTGGGTCAGCAGTTGTCAGCAGGTTGCAAAGTCGAGCATTGAAGTATCACTGCTGCTGTGGACCTGGGTTCAAGGCCTATGGGTCATGACATCCTCACTGGTCACTCATTCATTTTTCACCCTCTGCCGTGCCATCTTTTGTCCTCACAGTCACCATATCCCACAGCCCTGGTGGCTTTCTGCAGTGAATGAAGACAGGATAGGTGGATCCCTCATGGAGCAAGAGAACCACTTTAAGTGTGCTTCTTTGCCCTGTCCCAACCTAGGACCAAGATGTACAGATCCATGGATCTAGCCTAATTCTGCCCCTGCCTGTGACACACAAACACAGTCTCTGTTAAATAGATCATACATTCAGGTTTCAAATCTGTTTGACCAGTTTGCTCCAGAATCATGCATCATGTTAATTGCCCCGCCATGGAATTAGATGATGTGTCTTTGTTTTCATAGGAAATAAGACTCCCATTTGCTCTTGTCTGCAAAGGTAACAATGCTCTTAACAAGGGGGCAACACCGATGGCATGAAAAAAAACCACACAGCTCATTACGCTAACCTTGAAGTTAAGGCATGTCAATAATATCCCCAAATAGGTAGGTCCTGTTTCTAGGGTCACTTTTCCAGTCAAATAATAGGAGCTAAGGAGTGAATTAATCAACTTAGGGAGTTCACTGCGTGTCTGACACCTGTGAAGATTACTTACCTAATGCTTCATCTATGATAGGTAAATCCCATTATGATTCTTTTGCACCACTGAGGAAAGCTGCAGCAATGGCCCTTAGGGAAGGTAAAAAACAAAAAGCACTAAGAAGTGTAATACACATTCTTGAGAAGCCATTAGTTTATATTTCTAAAAACTGAACAAACTCTAAGTACATTGATTGTATTATTGATGTTTCTATAAACCTGAAAGGGAAACTAATTATGGGGTCAATTCTGCCAAAGTGCTCAGCACTTTACAGAATCAGGTCCTGAATATATCCTGGTAAAATATATAATGCTATAGGTGATGCATAGAGTTTATGAACTGAGTTAAGGGTTCTGTGTGTTCCATGAAATATCTGCACATATGCCAAAAATTCTTCTAGCAGTTCACGGCTCTAGTGGATTCATCAATTTGCACACTTTGTAGGCATATTGCAGACTAATTACAGCTATTTAATTATTTGTTATATAATACTGTAGATATACATGGCGCTATAAGGAAAGCTATGGCAAGAAGTCTCAAAGATCTTACCATCTAAAGGCACAAATCAATACAGTACAGAACATTATAAAGTAGACCACAGAGAAGAGTGTGATCTGTGTAGCATACTGCAGACAATGAGCTGGAGGATGCAGACAGGCAGGAGAGAAGAAAACAAATGTGAGAAAAATTGTAGAAGTAAAGGAAAAGTGAAAGGGGAAAAGAAAAAAGTTGGAGGGGGTAAGAAACGAATGTGTGTTTACTATATGAGTGAGGTTATGCATAATTAGTCCCCAAAGCAAAGTGTCAGTGAGTAGAGTACTTCATTATATTTCTGCTTCTGCCACCTATTATGTAATAATCCAGTTGTCACAAAAAACAACAAACAGACACACACTGAGAGTTAGCCCATGTATGATACCAAATTTTAGAGAAAATAGTTATAGACTAATAAGATAATTTGCTTTCATACTCTGTCTCAGGTCAAATGTGGATCTTAAAATCCTTGTCTGAAAACTGTTATGTGGTGGAGAATGTGCTCTGGACTTCTAAGGCCAAATTCTGCATTCTGTTACTCATTGTTTCTGAGATACAAAGGTATGGGGGGGAACCAACCACCACAATTTATATGATTATTTATTTTGCATTGCCAAATCAAAAGCCAGCAAATGCTGGACAAGCAATTAATTGTTAGAGCCACCTGAATAATCTTTTGTGGCTAAACAACCCTGCAACTGTAGCACTTTCTTCTGTGTGTGAGCTATCTGCAAATGCTTTCATTTTGATCGTTGATATTTTTAATTGTGCAATATCTTGTGCTAGCAAATTTCATTCTATTTGCAGTGTATGATTGCTCATATAGGCCACATTGTATTGTTTCTGTTCTCTGACTGGAGCTTTCCAACCAGGAGAGAATTGAACTTTGAACAATGAATAACAAATATATTGTTCCTATATGAATGCTGTTGTTCTACTCCAAATACAAATATTCATACAAAAAAATAGCCATTCCCCAAATATTTATGCAACCAAAAACCTATTAGTGGAAATGTTCATCAATAACTATATAAGAGGGATATGGATATGGTCAAACCAACCAATGCTTGAAATTCAGACACTTGGAGTTCATGAACACCTTCTTGGGAGTATTTCAAGCACTCTCAATATGTTCTATTTTCAGAGATTGGATCACATAATTCATAGCAATAGTTCAAAGATGAAGGGAGGTCCCAATCCTGTAACATTGAACTCAACTGGAGTTTGCTATTGACTTCAATGGGAGGAGGGTCAGGTTCCAAATGAAGTAAGCCACGTTGGCGTGTGATTAATCTTGGTGACAGCACTGACAAATATATTTGTCCTCAGTGTTTTAACATCCTTCTCCCTCAAGGCTGGATTAAGCCTAGGCACTATAGATTCGTCTAAAGCCTGCACACACTGATGATCTCAGAATCTCAGCTTTCACTTAGAAAACCTGGTAAACATGAATCAAGAGTAAGTGGTGCAATGATTCTGCACTGAGTCTGCAGAAGGCCTGAAGCAATAGGTTTAAGAAGTGTGAATTCACCCATTTATCTTCCTGGGCCGTTACTTCAGGTGTAAACTACCCCAACACATCTTCCTGGGTTAACACGGCTCTAGGGGGCCCTACCAATACCATCCCAGTTGGAGACCCTGTGTGTGGGAGAGGAGAGCCCTCTTGTTTCAGCTACCTCTCATTGTTCTGGTGGATAGGGTTGCCAACTTTCTAATTGCAAAAAACCGAACACCCTTGCCCCACCCCCTGCCCTGCCCCTTCTCTGGACCCCTCCCCCATCCATCGACTCCATCCCCCTCTCTCTGTCACTCGCTCTCCACCGCCCTCACTCACTCTCATTTTCACTGGGCTGGGGCAGGGGGTTAGGGTGTGGGGGCGTGAGGGCTTTGGCTTGGTGTGCAGGCTCTGGGGTGGGGCCTGGGATGAGAAGTTTGGGGTGCAGGGGACTCCGGGATGAGGGGTGGGGACAAGGGGTTAGGAGTGTGAGAAGGGGGTCTGGGCTGAGGCAGGGGGATGGGGTGTGGGAGGGGGTATGGGCTCTGGGCTGAGATTACGGGCTCTGGGGTGAGGCCGGGTATGAGGGGATTGGAGAGCAGAAGGAGGCTCTGGTTTGGGGCCGAGGGGTTCAAAGTGTGGAAAGGGCTCCAGGCTGAGGCAGGGTGTTGGGGTATGAGAGGAGGTGTGGGCTCTGGGCTGGGGATGTGGGCTCTGGGATGGGTCTGAGGGCTTTGAGGTGCAGGAGGGGGCTCCAGGTTGGGGTGATGGGGTTTGGGGTGTAGGAGGGGGCTCCAGGTTGGGGTGCAGGAGGGTGTTTGGGGTGCAGGTTCTGGTAGGGAGTTTGAGTGCAGGACAGGGCTCAGGGCTGGGGCAGGGAGTTGGGGTGCAGGAGGGGTTGAGGAGTGCAGGCTCAGTTCGGGTGGCGCTTACCACAGCTGGCTCCCAGGAAGCCGCCGGCATGTCTCTCCAGCCCCTAGGCAGAGGTGCAGCCAGGCAGCTCTGCATGCTGCCTCTGGCCGCAGGCACCACCCCTCCCTGCAGGCACCGCCCCAACAGATCCCAATGGCCGCGGTTCCCAGCCAATGGGAGCTGCAGAGCTGGCACATGGGGAGGGGGTGGCACATGGAACCCCCCCGTTCCTACACGTAGGAGCTGAGGGACATGCCAGCCACTTCCAGGGATCCACGTGGAGCCAGGTAGGGAGCCTACCAGCCCTGCACCAACTGGACTTTTAATGTCCCCATCAGCTGTGCCAGGTCCCTTTTTGACTGGGTGTTCCAGATGAACACCGTACACCTGGCAACCCTACGGGTGGGGTGCTGTTGGAAGGACAGAGAGGTGTACTTGCATTCATGCAAAAGCGAATGGGGGTTGAGTCCTCCCCACTCCGAGACAGACTCCAGCCAGCTGGAAAATGTGACATGGCTGTCTGGGGAGGGGGCTCAATCTGTCCAAAGAGGAGAGGTGGAGAGTGTCCCGTCCCATCCATCCCTCCCCCTCCCCCCCCAACCAGCCCCTTGTTGTGTAAATTTCCACTGCCATTAACACTACAAGGACAGATAGGGTCACGGTGTGTGGGTGTGACCATGGCATAGGGAATGGACATGGAGCAGGGAAAGAACAGGTGCTGGACCCCATATCAGGGTGTATTCATAGAATCATAGAACTGGAAGGGACCTCGAGAGGTCAT
The DNA here is from genome assembly GCF_028017835.1 of Emys orbicularis. Taxonomy (NCBI): domain Eukaryota; kingdom Metazoa; phylum Chordata; order Testudines; family Emydidae; genus Emys; species Emys orbicularis. Next base: position 109,335,418 of record NC_088687.1, read on the forward strand.
CTAGTCCAGTCCCCTGCACTCGTGGCAGGACTAATTCTCTAGACCATCCATGACAGGTGTGTGTCTAACCTGCTCTTAAAAATCTCCAATGATGGAGATTCCACAACCTCCCTAGGCAATTTATTCCAGTGCTTAACCACTCTGATAGAAGTTTTTCCTAATGTCAAACCTAAACCTCCCTTACTGCAATTTAAGCCCATTGCTTCTTTTCCTATCTTCAGAGGTAAAGAAAAACAATTTACATACTTGAAAACTGTTACGTCCCCTCTCAGTCTTCTCTTTTCCAGACTAAACAAACCCAATTTTGAAGATGTTCCCTCATAGGTCACGTTTTCTAGATCTTTAATCATTTTTGTTGCTTTTCTCTGGACTGTCTCCAACTTGTCCACATCCTTCCTGAAATGTGACGCCCAGCACTGGACACAATACTCTAGTTGAGGCCTAATCAAAGCAGAGTAGAGCAGAAGAATTACTTCTCGTGTCTTGCTTACAACACTCCAGCTAATACATCCTAGAATGATCTTCACTATTTTTTGCAACAGCGTTACACTGTTGACTCATATTTAGCTTCTGGTCCACTATGATCCCCAGATCCCTTTCCGCAGTATTCCTTCCTAGGCAGTCATTTTGTATGTGTGCAACTGATTGTTCCTTCCTAAATGGAGTACTTTGCATTTGTCCTTATTGAATTTCATCCTATTTACTTCAGACCATTTCTCCAATTTGTCCAGATCATTTTGAATTTTAATCCTATCCTCCAAAGCACTTGCAACCCCTCCCAGCTTGGTATCGTCCGCAAACTTTATAAGTGTACTCTCTATGCCATTATCTAAATCATTGATGAAGATATTGAACAGAACCAGACCCAGAACTGGTCCCAGCGGGACCCCACTCATTATACCCTTCCAGCTTGATTTGAACCACAGATAACTTCTCTCTCGGAACGGTTTTCCAACCAGTTTTGCACCCACCTTATAGTAGCTCATCTAGGTTGCATTTCCCTTATTTGTTTATGAGAAGGTCATGCGAGACAGTATCAAAAGCCTTACTAAAGTCAAGATATACCACATCTACTGCTCCCACCCATCCACAAGGCTCGTTACCCTGTCAAAGAAAGCTATGAGGTTGGTTTGACATGATTTGTTTTTGACAAATCAATGCTGACTGTTACTTATCACCTTATTATCTTCTAGATGTTTGCAAATCGATTGCTTACTTATTTGCTCCATTATCTTTCCAGGTACCGAAGTTAAACTAACTGGTCTATAATTCCCCGGGTTGTCCTTATTTCCCTTTTTATAGATGGGCACTATATTTGCCCTTTTCAGGTCTTCTGGAATCTCTCCTATCTTCCATGACTTTTCAAAGATAATCGCTAATGACTCAGATATCTTCTCAGTCAGCTTCTTGAGTATTCTAGGATGCATTTCATCAGGCCCTGGTGACCTGAAGACATCTAATTTGTCCAAGTAATTTTTAACTTGTTCTTTCCCTATTTTAGCCTCCTTATTTTCACTGTCATTCACTACGTTAGACATCCAATCACCACCAACCTTCTTGGTGAAAACCAAAACAAAGAAGTAATTAACCACCTCTGCCATTTCCACATTTTCTGTTATTTCCCCTCCTCCTCATTGAGCAATGGGCCTACCCTGTCCTTGGTCTTCCTCTTGCTTCTAATGTATTTGTAGAATGTTTTCTTGTTATCCTTTATGTCTCTGGCTAGTTTGATCTCATTTTGTGCCTTGGCCTTTCTTATTTTGTCCCTACACACTTGTATTATTTGTTTATATTCATACTTTGTAATTTGACCTAGTTTCCACTTTTTGTAGGACTCTTTTTTGATTTTTAGATCATTGAAAATCTCCTGGTTAAGACAGGGTGGTTTCTTGCCATACTTCCTCTCTTTCCTATGCAGTGGGATAGTTTCCTCTTGTGCCCTTAATAATGTCTCTTTGAAAAATTGCCAACTATCTTCTATTGTTTTTCCCCTTAGACTTGCTTCCCATGGGATCTTACCTACCAACTCCCTGAGTTTGCTAAAGTCTGCCTTAGAATCATAGAATATCAGGGTTGAAAGGGACCTCAGGAGATCATCTAGTCCAACCCCCTGCATAAATCAGGACCAATCGCCAATTAAATCAGCCAACACATTTTTGCCCCATATCCCTAAATGGCCCCCTCAAAGATTGAACTCACAACCCTGGGTTTAGCAGGCCAATGCTCAAACCACTGAGCTATCCCTCCCCCCTTCTTGAAATCCATTGTCTTTATTTTGCTGTTCTCCCTCCTACCATTCCTTAGACTCATGAACTCTATCATTTCATGACCACTTTCACCCAAGCTGCCTTCCATTTTCTCAACCAGGTCCTCCCTTTTTGTCAAAATCAAATCTAGAACAGCCTCTCCCCTGGTAACTTTCTCCACCTTCTGAAATAAAAAATTGTCTCCAATACATTCCAAGAACTTATTGGATAATCTGCGCCCTGCTGTGTTATTTTCCTAACAGATGTCTGGGTAGTTGAAGTCCACCAACACCACCAAGTCCTGTGCTTTGGATGATTTTGTTAGCTGTTTAAAAAAAGCCTCATCCACCTCTTCTTCCTGGTTAGGTGGTCTGTGATAGACCCCCTACCATGACATCACCCTTGTTTTTTACCCTTTATCCTTACCCAGAGATTTTCAACAAGTCTGTCTCCTATTTCCATCTCAATCTCAGTCCAAGTGTATACATTTTTACTATATAAGGCAACGCCTCCTCCCTTTTTTCCCTGCTGTTCCTTCCTGAGCATGATCACATTGTCTTAAGTCATTTTGTCTTCTCTTCAGTCAGCTCCCTGTTGTTCCTAGCTGTACCTGCCCCTCCATTTCCTTCCATACATCAAACCTGTCTCCCAAGTCATCTCCCTAACTCTTCCTACAATTCTTTCCCCTGCAGAAAGCTTCTGTGCACCAGCTCTCTCCAAACCCCCATCATCCTGCTCTGACTCACTCTAGCTTCATGCCTGACTCCCACAGCAATGCACTCCTTGCGGACCCACCCACTCCTGCTGGTTCTCAGTGTAAGTCAGGTCAAGAGGCAATGGAACAGAGACAAAGCATGAAGGGACCCCATGCCAGCAATCAGTAAAGGTGTCCAGCAGAAGAAAGGCAGAGATAGATCAAGACTCATTCTAGGCAAGTATCAATCTACATTGCTACTCCACAGCTAACCCCCCTTCTCTGATCCCTTAGATAGTGCCCCTGAACTGTCCTTTAAAAATAACTTTTTTTAAAAAAAAGCTGGCTTCTTGGGTTGAGTATCTGGAAAGCAGACAGTCTCCCAGCAAAGATTTGCCAGTGCAAAACTAACAAAGGTAATAAAAAAGTGCAAAGTAATGCACATTGGAAAACATAATCCCAACTATACATATAAAATGATGGGGTCTAAATTAGCTGTTACCACTCAAGTAAGAGATCTTGGAGTCATCGTGTATAGTTCTCTGACAACATCCACTCAATGTGCAGCAGCAGTGAAAAAAGCTAACAGAATGTTAGGAATCATTAGGAAAAGGATAGATAATCTCCCCACATCTTGAATACTGTATGCAGATCTGGTCGCCCCATCTCAAAAAAAGCTATATTGGAATTGGAAAAGGTATAGAAAAGGGCAACAAAAATTATTAGGGGTATGGAACAGCTTCCATGTGAGGAGAGATTAATAAGACTGGGACTTTTCAGCTTGGAAAAGAGATGACTAAGGGGGGAATATGATAGAGGTCTATAAAATCATGACTGGCGTAGAGAAAGTAAATAAGGAGGTGTTATTTACTCCTTCTCATAACACAAGAACTAGGTGTCACCAAATAAAATTAATAGGCAGCAGCAAACAAAAGGAAGTATTTCTTCACACAACGTACAGTCAACCTGTGGAACTCTTTTCAAGAGAATGTTGTGAAGGCCAAGACTGTAACAGGATTCAAAAAAGAACTAGATAAGTTCATGGAGGATAGGTCCATCAATAGCTATTAGCCAGGATGGGCAAGAATGCAAAACCATACTCTGAAGTGTCCCTAGTCTCTGCCAGAAGCTGGGAATGGGCAACAGGGGATGGATCACTTGATGATTGCCTGTTCTGTTCATTCCCTCTGAAGTACCTGGTATTGGTCACTGTCAGAAGACAGGATAATGAAATAGATGGATCATTGGTATGACCCAGTATGGCCGTTCTTATGTAAGAAAGGAATTTCATTTTTAACCTTCCTAACAATGGAGAGTAAGAAATTCAAATTAAAAAAATTACGTTAACTAGTCCCTGGTAAACCTACAGATTAGCACACACAAAACCAACGCTTCCCAATATTCCCCTAGGATGCAGAAATGTTAGAAATATTGATTTTTGGATTTGTCCAAAATAATCTTTTTTTTTTTTTAGTTTTACTCAGAAATAGTAGAGAAAAAGCACACAAAACAAAAAAGGAAATCAAGCTGTCTTTATTTTTATAGTCCCCAAGCAGAAACTGCAATATGTTTAGATTGGAAACTGCAGTAAGTGTAGTTAAAAGATGTATGTCTTAGTTTTTAATAAGGTCCACTTTATTTGTCAATGCACAGATTCCTGCAGGATGTGAGAGAGAAACACCATAATTTGCTCTCTGGAAACTGCAAACATGGCTCTAGGTGAATATTTATGCAGTTCAGTCCTGTCAATGAGGTGATTATTTGCTCCCCAGAGAGCTCATCTCACAACTAGCCCTTAGGAGTTTTTCATTCATGTGGTGCAAGGTTAGAATTCTAGTCCACAGGAATACTGTGCTAACATAGAGTCTCACAAAACAGACATTGGTCCTTCTTCTTATAGGCCCTGATTCAGCAAGGTACCTAATCATGCATGTAACACTAAGTATTTTACAGGTTTGATGGAAATTATTCAGTTCATTACCCCTGTGCAAACTCATGGACTACAAAAGGGCTGCCCAGGTCAGTAAAAGGAGAATTCAGGCCTAGAGTTTAGGTCACGTGGGTGGGGGGGAAGGACATATAGATTCTCTTGCTGTATCTTACTCACTGTGGGCCTGATCCAGCTCCCATAAAGGTCAGTGGCAAGGTTCTCATTGACTATGTTACTGGTTTAAAACTCTGGGCTGATAATATAGTGCTATAACACTGAGCACTTGCTGTTGCATCTCATCTTGTTGCGTACATACAATTAAATGGAACTTCAGCTATTACTCTATGCTTTTATACTACTACAAGATCAAATCAGGTCCTTAACGTAATTTGTCATGGTTTAGATCCTTGGTTGTTTAGGAAACTGTGCATTATATTTTCCATACAAACCTGATTTAAGTTTTAATTAAAGGAATTTGGGTCAGTGATTATTAGTTGTACTATAGTAGTGCCTACCTACAGGGCCCCATTGAGACCTGGGCCCTATTGTACTTACACATAGTAAGAAACTGTTCCTATCCTGTATCAGAGGGGTAGCCGTGTTAGTCTGAATCTGTAAAAAGCAACAGAGGGTCCTGTGGCACCTTTAAGACTAACAGAAGTATTGGGAGCATAAGCTTTCGTGGGTAAGAACCTCACTTCTTCTGTGTTTACTTGCATCTGAAGAAGTGAGGTTCTTACCCACGAAAGCTTATGCTCCCAATACTTCTGTTAGTCTTAAAGGTGCCACAGGACCCTCTGTTGCTTGTTCCTATCCTGAAGTGCTTGAAATCTAAATAAACAAGAAAAAGGTTGGGAAAAGAAAGTATTATCAATGTTACAAATGTGAGGCACTGAGAGATTGTGGCTTGCTCAATTTCACACAGGAAGGCTGTATCCCAACCAGAAACCAAAACAGATTGCCTGAGTCCTAAGCTAGTGCTTAACAAAATTTGTTTACAAATACATGTAAAAACCACAAGACCATCTTTCCTTACCCTCAAACCTTCTTCTTCCTGCTCCTGGGCCTTACATTCCTATTCTCACAGCTAGCCAGTAGTATCCATAGCTAGAGACCTGGATGTCATACAGGTTTAACTGAACAAAGGACTTGATTAGAATAAGGAGAAGCATTCTTTCTCTAATGTTATTCTGTCTTTTCCTTGCTACTTCACCACATAGAATTTATGCCTAGACCCTTCCCCAGCCCTTCCTATCTGGCTTCCTGTTGTCAGTTTCAAGAAATAATACACACATCCTCATCTCTTCCCTCCTTTTTCCTGAGTAAACAAGCTTTCACAGGAATTAATATTTAATAACCATTGTATGATGTGTTGTTGTAGCTGTGTCGGACCCAGGATACTAGACACACAAGATGGGCAAGCTAATATAATATTTTACTGGTCCAACTTCTGTTGTCTCTCTCACCAACAGAAGTTGGTCCAATAAAAGATACTACCTCACCCACTTTCTCTCCTATTTAACAACCCAATATTTATTTGGACAACTCACCATCCTTCTGCCTTGAGGTTAATTCACTTGGATTATCAAATCCAAAAGGTATAGACTCCTCTTCAATAGGGTTAGGACTTTTCCCAACATGATCCTCTCTGTTCATTAGCTGTGATGTGAGCACCATTCCTACTAAGGCCATGCAGAAATTCAGTATATTGTTGATCAATGGCAACCATGGAGGAGAACAGTCATGTCACGTGACAGCAATTGGTGTTGTCCAATATTTTTCTTCCCTGAGTTTCTAAAGACCAGTCTCCAAGTTTAAGCTTGGGTAAATTTCAGGCTTTTACAGTTTGATGGTTAAAGACTAAAGTCACACATACACCTATTTCAGTCCCAGTTTTCTGCTTGCTTATAGAGAGATGGATACAGGCGGGCAGTCACCTTGAATATGAATATCCAAACAAACAACTGCACAAGAGTACTTTCCCTGCATGAGAAAAATGCTGCATCTACGGCCTCACAATTCTCCATGGTTTTCTGCCAATTAAAAGTGAAATAGTTATTAAACAAGGCTTGGGTTAGAGGATTTTTCAACTTACTGAAGTGTTATTCACCACCTATATTATTAAAATGAGAAGGAAATAGTATGTATTAATAAACACCTTTTCGGAGGCTTGCTTTTAATATCTCATAAATATGTTACATTCTTGTCACTTGGAAGGTTTAATCATCTACTCTCACTTTGTATTCCACAATTGTAACTTTTTTGTGCTGGCATTTCCTCTTCTAGGCAGAGGCTGCAGCAGTAGTTATGGAAATTAGCTCTGTGTCCCCACCAGTACACATTTTAAAATAGCATTATCACTACAGCTTTGTGGCATATCAGTTACTGCCAGTGTTTGAATATGTTCCTGTAAACAGTCCCTTGTTAATCTTCTGAATGCAGAATCTATAAAATCCCGTAGCAAAAAGGGAATATGAAAAAATGTCTGTGATCACAATTCCCTGAAGATATATATTTCTGGAGGACTTTAAACAATCCCCCATACCTATTGAAGCTAACTGTGCTGGGTCTCCAGGAATACAACTTTTCATGTTTATTATTGCTATATATGTACTGTAGCTAGTTACCACTTTTTTTTATCATCAGTTTCTATTTTCTAGTCTCACATATCAGTGTGTGGCAATTTAGAAGTAACTAGCTACATAAACAGCTCCTGTGCAGAATGGCTTCTGAACAGAACGATGAACCTGTTTCCCCCACATGCTATGTAAATTTAGAACGGTTGCTTGTTTGTCTCCATTAGCAAACCCAGAAGAATGCCCAAAGAGCATTTGCTGCCTGAGCCGATAGAAGGCAAAACTCTGCCATTGACAGTGATGCAGGATCAAGCCCTTAGTAACTGACTGAGAAATCCCTTTTCCAAGTAACCCATTTAAAATATTATTGTAAATATTTTTCAGATGTATTCCAATTGTTCTATTGATGGTAGAATAAAACATAGTAATTAGTGATATCTGCAGAGCACCATGAAATACCGTATTTCTCAGAAAAAGAAACAAGGGGCTTGTCTACATAAACAATTAGATTGTGGTAAGCTGGGTTGTGAATCTACTCACACAAACCTGTTGAGGTCTAAGGCCATGTCTACACTGCAAACTTCCATTGACACAACTTACATCACCATAAGCTTCCGCAGTTAGTACATTGCTTGTGCATGTACATACTTGGTTCCTTGTAGACAATGCCAGTACTCACCAGGCATGCTTGTATTGATGCACAGAGTAGGGCACCATGTCTAGGTATCCCCGTGTACAACTTGCCACCACTCAGCATGCTGTCTTTTGGGAAGTTTTGGCAATTCATGATGGAGCCAAAATGAATCGCGTAGGGTGACTGGGAATATGGGTCAACTTCCCAGTTTGCAACTGTCTCCATCCCATCATGTTATCTGTATCCCATTAATTTTCACAACTTATTTTCAAAATCCCAACAACCCATGCTGCCTTCCTCTCTGTCCGCCATCTCTGGCAGAAGCATGGAGTCTGCACATCTCTGCACTATTGCCATGGGCACTGAAAACAGACGGTGCATGATTCTGTAGTATTTGAAAAGCCATAAGAAGAAGAAAATCAGTGGGGAACATGATGATTTCTTGGAGAACAGATTGCTGTGGGACATATATATTTAAAACTTTAATAAATTAAGCGAACCAAACTTATGAAAAGGAAAGAACATTCATGTCCATTTCAGCTACACATACACCAACTGTGGCTTTCATGTGAAGCTGTAATTGTCTTTAATGTCCTCCTGGGATGGAATGTAAAAATAGTGCAGCAACCCCTGATGCCATGTGGAATGCTGAGGGGCTCTCCCATGCTCAACTGCAGGGACAGGCTGGACTGTGGTGGAGGTAAAAACAGTCCTGGCTCTCTGTTCAGCTGGATCCCCTGGTTGCCTGTTCCCCATACTCACTATTCATGGCAGGGGTCTGTGACTCAGACTCCTCAAAGGTATACACGGTGGGGTGGGCATGGCAGTAGGGTCTCTGCGAAGTGCGGGTCTCTGCCAAGTACGGCATACAGCTCATTGTAAAATTGGCAAGTCTGTGGTTCAGCACCCGATTGATTGTTTGCCTTCCTGCCCTCTTGCTATGCCTGCTGCAGCTCCTTGGCTTTCATGCTGCTGGTCCCTGTAGTACAGGGGTCTCAAACTCAAATGACCACGATGGCCACATGAGGACTAGTGCATTGGCCCGAGGGCCGCATCACTGACACCCCCCTCGCTGCCATTGGCCCCGCCCCCACTCCACCCCTTCCATGAGGCCCCGCCCCTGCCCCGTCTCTTCTCCACCTCCTCCCCGGAGCGTGTGGCTCCCCGCTCCTCCCCCCTCCCTCCTGTAAAGTGCTAAGCGCCACCAACAGCTGTTTGGCAGCTTGGTGGTGAGAAGCGCCTGGAGGTAGGCAGAAAAAAAAACAAGAGTAATATAGTAGTATAGTATTAAAATATAGTATTCTATTAAAAGTCAATTTATTAACTTTTTTATTAACTTCTTTAACTGTAATGTGAAAAGTCAGTGCTAATTTTGACAGTCATTTCATTTTTGGCCACTTAGCTGGCAGCGTTTTGCATCAACCAGAGCATCAATATTAGGTAGACGAAACCAATCTCAGTGTTGCTTTCAAATGTTCATCAGTGAGCCTTGACCTTAACACAGATTTGTTAATCTTCATGGAAGAGAAAAACTGTACACATATATATGTACTTCCAAACATTGCCATTATCCTTGCGGAAGCAGAGAATAACATGGGAAATCTTTCTTGTGAAAGAAACCTGTAGAATTCTGGAATTCCAACATCTGTATACTTCTGCTTCAAAATGGTGTCACACTGAAGCTCCACTAACTCCATCTGCATTTCCTCTGCAACACAGTCAATTTCAACAGCAAATGGTGTGGAAAAAAGTTGAAAATGTGGTTCAAGTGCCTTGAAATCTTTAAACCGCACATCAAACTGTTTGTGTAAGTTAGAAATGATCTCTGCATATTCTTTCAAGGATTTGGGTTCAACTTTTCCTAAGGAATTCAGAGTCGAGAAATGAACCAAATTGCCAGCAGTCAACTGTTTCCCCCACAAAGTAAGCTTGACTTTGAATGATTTAACACTGTCATACATCTGTGTTATCACCTATTTTCTACCCTGAAGTTTCAAGTTCAGTGCATTCAGGTGATCAGTTACATCTGTTAGAAAAGCAAGGTTGCAGATAAAAGTGGAATCAGCAAGCTGTGGAACCTCCTTGTTTTTCATTTTCATGAAGGAATCAATCTCCTCTCTAAGTGCAAAAAAAACCCTTCAAAACATTTCCACGACTCAGCCATCTAACTTGAGTGTGATACAGAAGTTCTCCATATTCGCTGTCCATACTTGCTAGAAAAGAAGTGAACTGTCTGTGATTCAGCCCTCGTGCACGTATAAAATTAACAGTTTTAATAACTACGTCCATAACTTCCTTCATTTGTAGACTTTTACTACACAGGGCTTCTTGGTGCAAAATACAATGTATACTGGTGAAGCTAATTCCTGGTATATTGAGGCTGTTCAGTTTGGTCTTCAATAATCCAACCACACCTACGTTTTCAGAGCACATTGACAGCACACCGTCCGTAGCCAAAGATACGAGTTTGTTCCATGGCAGCGCAGCTTTTTCAATGCACTCTTCCAGTCCTTGAAATATGTCACGTCCCGTTGTGGTACCCTTCAGTGGCATTAAGTCTAGCAATTCTTCAGTTATATTCAAATTGCAATCCACACCTCTAATTAACATTGCACACTGTGCGGTATCTGATACATCTGTACTCTCATCAAGAGCAATTGAAAATGCTTCGAAGTCTTTTGCCATTTGAATCAATTGTTTTTGCACATTATCAGCTAAATCCGTTATCCTGCAGGCAACTGTATTGGCAGACAAGCTTATGCCTTCAAAAACTTTAAAATTTTGCTGGCCTTCATAAGACATTCTTTTACAAATAAGCCTTCTGTAACAGGTCGCGATGATTTAGCTATCATTTCGCTTAGCACAAAATTTGCTTTTACTGAATCTTCGCTACACTTGTTAAATCCCCAAAAAGAAATTTCTTTGCTTGGCAAATGCTGCTTTAAGTTGCTGAACTTTTTCCTCTCGGATTTTTCCAGTGAATGCATCATATTTTTCACAGTGTGTCGTGTCATAGTGCCGACGCACGTTATACTCCTTGGGAACAGCAATAGTTTGCTGACAAATAAGGCATTGAATTTTATCTTTTACCTCTGTGAAAAAAATAAAAATTCTCCCATTTGTCTTGAAAAATTTTTTTTTCTTCCATGAGTGTTCTTTTTTTCGACTAAGTCATTTCCAAGCGGTTTTAATAAAATATATATACTCAGTAAAGTCCCCCCCCCCCCACTGCACTGGGTGCACCACCACTCCACTCCTGCTCTGCCTCTTCCAAGGGTGGCAGGTTTGTAGAAATTTTGGTGGTTCCCAGAACCTGCCCCCCCCCCCAAACTCTGCCTCACCTGCCTAAGGCTCTGGGAGGGAGTTTGGGTGGGGGAGGGGGTCTGGGGTGCAGACTCTGGGATGGAGTTTGGGTGCTGGGTGCAGGCTCTGGGCTGGGGCAGGGGGGGTGCAGGCTCTGGGATGGAGTTTGGGGATAGGAGGGGGGCTGGGGATGAGGGGTTTGGGGCATTGGAGAGGCTCGGGGCATTGGAGAGGCTTGACTAGGGCAGAAAGGCAGGGGAAGGGCAGCCTGCCCTGGCCCTAGCAGAGGGGCACTAGGACCCTGCGGCAGCAGGTGATGCTGGAAGCCGGCAGAGCCGAGCAGAGTCAGCATGAGCTGCAGGCTCCGGGGCGGTGACGGGGCAGCAAGTGAGGCCGGGGGACACTCTGGGGAGGTGCGTGGGGGCGGCAGGCGGGGCCGGGGGAGAGACCCAACCCCAAACATTGGGGAGCAGCGCGCAGGGAGCTTAGCTGCCATATAAAATAACTCGGGGGGCGGGGGTGAGGGGAGTTTGGCAGCGACAGGAAGTAACTGGGTGGGGGAGGCGCGCAGGGAGCTTGGCAGGCTGCAGGGAAAAGCTCTGCATGTTTGAGACCCCTGCTGTAGTACCTCTTCTCCTACATCCCTTGAGCAATCTGCTCGTCAATGCTGATGTGTCTACAGCTGGTTCAGAGCTGTACCTGCACAGCCTCTTCTCCCCACAGGCTCAGGAGATCCAATATCTCCTGTCTGCTCCAGACAAAAGCGCATCTGGGCATGTAGCCAGCATGGTCAGCTGACCAGTTGCACTCAACAATGGAGAGCTGCTAGGTGTACTCATCAAGCTGGGCAATCAGAAAAGGCACTTCAAAAACTTGTGGGCTTTAAAGGGGAAGGAGGGCTTCTGGTCTACATGATCCTGGGGCAATGGAGGTCATAACAGCGACCAGAGTAGTCAGTGTGGGGCATTGTGGGACAGCTACTGAAGGACTGTTAGAGTTGGCATAAGTAATGCAGCGTCTAAACTCATGCTGCATCGATCTCAGTACATCAACGATGGCTCAATACTGCTTGGGGAGGTGATGTTACGATGTCGGTGTAATGGACACTTACATCAATAGGAGACAAATTTAAATGTAGACACATGCATGACAAGATCAGTGCAAGGAGGCTTACATCGACATAGTGTTGTAGCGTAGACCAGTCCTAACTGCCCATCTGCACCCTTCTATCATGAGTTAACAGTCTGTTAGAGCACTTTGATCTAGTCCACTTTGAAACCGCCTTTGGCTAGCTCAAAGTGCATTAGCAGTTCATTAATGTCAGCAGGGTGCACACACACACACAGTTAGAATGGCGACAGGCTGGTATGGGGTCGAGCCACACCCTATCTTTCTATGCTCAAATGATTCACATAGATAAGCCCAAACTTCATCTAGTGTTTTACCCAGGCTATCTAAAAGCCACAGGCTCCATCCTGCAACCATTACTCATGGACTTTGTTAGCTATAGCAGAAACTACCACACATTTTATTCTATATCTAGGTTCTTCTACTGCGCTCATCACTATAGTATTTGAGTGCCTTCCAGCAGTATATCAAGTGACATGAATAATGTCTGTCATGTATTGTTCTCTCATCTTCTTGCTGGAGCTAAAAATGTGCATAGTGGAGTGTTTTCTTTGGGTAGGATTTATTTTTTATTATGCACACTGGTGTTATACATTTACTTTAGATAAGGTAAAGTCAAAGAAATACACCTGCAATTGGAGGGGGAGGTTTGTGGTGGTTCTTAGTGCCTTTGGGAGTTCATTCCACAGTCTTTGCACAGATGCTGCATTGAAGAGCTTCACCCTTAATATAGAAAGCCTTGTTGTGCCAGAGGAGCAAAGTTGTTGACCAGAGTCTTTATCCTGGAGCTTTAGGCAATCTTTTAGATATAATGGCCCAAGCTGTATAGAGTATTGAAGATAAGGACCAAGACCCTGAGCTTGCTTCAATATTCTATGGGAAGCCAGTATAGGAAGCGGAGGACAGATTGGATGTGCTTATGGTAGCCTATGTTGCAGAATGTTTTGTATTAGTTGGAGTTTCCTAGCAGCAGACGATTTCATGTCCAGCTATATCACATTGCTGTAGTCCTGCCAAGAGTGACAAAGGCATGAATAACTAAGGTCATCCCATCACCCACCAAGATGGGCCAGAGTCTTGTTGCCAAATGGAGATGGCAGAAAGCATTATTCATAAATGCTGCTATGTGTACACATAACATCAGCAAGTAATCTAGCTCCCCCCACACAATCATGGCCAGCAGTGGGTAGATGCATAGTTATCTTTTCAACCCTCATCCAAATCAGGCTTCGCCATCTGAATGGAAGGTGCAGCACGTGTACTCTCCTTGAGATGCAACAGGGCCACCGAGAGCGAGTTCGGGCCCCGGTGAAAAAAAAATTTTGGGCCCCCCAGCAAGGGCGGACCGGCTAAACAGGGCTGACAAGAGGAGGGGAAGCCGGGCCCAGAATTTTTTCAGGCCCCCCAGCAAGGGCGGACCAGCTAAACAGGGCCGACGAGAGGGGGGGGAAGCTGGGCCCCGGGCCCCCTTCTGGACTACTGAGCCCCGGTAATTTGTACCGGCTTCCCCCCCACTCACTGGCCCTGAATGCAATCTGTTCTCCAGCTTCCTCTGGAGCCGTATGGTTTGTCCCAGCAAAGGGCTGTGCCTAAACAGCACCTAGTTAAAAAGCTAAATAATATATTACTATAGGCTAAAAAAAAATCAAGTCAAGGCTGAGCCATTTTCCCCTCACACTCAAAGTTCAAATGTTCCTGTGCAAATGTGCTCTTTTTGTTAAACAATGTCAGCATATTTCATTCTGTAAACTTTTTGGAGTGTGGCCTCTTATAGTTAGCTCATTAGTGAACAGCTCATGTAATCAATAAGTTGCCAACTGTGAGACTAAGAGTTTCTTATCCGCAGCTTTGCATGTTCCACAGTTCTCAGAAATATTGATGAAACAGCATCCTGCTTTACTTAAAACAGCATCTCTCTTTTTGCTCTGTTTTAGCTTGTGTATCACAATAATTGGAATTTTCTTGACATTGCAACTACCCCATCTATGCCTAAAGTATTTTTTCCACTCAGCCTGTGTATTTTCAGCTTTATCTATTAGCTACATTTGTTATTCAAGAGACATTCTTCTTCTTTTTTTCCCCAAAAACATACCAAGTTTTGAGATGTTTTGCACTTCCATGGGATTCATTATGAGATATCTTAGAGTATGTATAAGGTATAACTATGGACCAGATCTCTTCAGAGGTGCTTTTAGACACATTTGCACCTTCCAGATTCTGGGTGGCCCAGGAGCTACTCTGGCTCCAGCATAGCTAGAACAGTGCTGGGGGCTGTTCTAATTCATGGCAGCTTTAAAAAGCTGTCAATAAGCTTCTCTGCCTTCCATCACTGACTACACCACCAGCAAACCCCTACAGCAGCAACTGAGATGGGGGAGGCATAGCCATTTACATGCCAATCTTACCCTGTACCTGTGCTTGGAGAATTCCTCAGGGGCCATATTTCTGCAAGAGTAATGAGGCCATCACAGAACCTGGGGTCTGGTTCTCTACATTTCTGTACGCATTTGATGAGTGTCTGAATTTTGCATACCTAGATGGCATAAAACCAAATTTTAATTTAGGTTTATTTAGAATAAAATGTATGCTGCTTTAAATTCCTTACTTTTACCCTCATCCTACTGTAGGGATATTAAAGAAAGTACTAACAGTGATTCCCCCAAGTGACAGTGACCCCCTCATAATTTGTCCCCCACACTTTAAAATCCAACAGTTTCACCAAGTACAAAAATCTCTTGGGTCTTCTGTTAAAACTTGTAAGCTATTGTCTGTAGAAACCATTGATTGTATCTATCCTGTGAAAGATACTTTATTACTATGCAAAACTTACAAACAAGTTAATTGACTTTGTTCTTAAAGTAATTGATACAATGTAAACAAACACTATAAGCCGTTAAGTGACTTTCACTTCATTGTAACAGCAACGGCCCCTAGGAACAGACCCCCACCCTCTGTGATTAAAGGGCCGGGAGTCTCAAATGAATTAGCACACACCCTGAAAGTGGTGGAGACAGTAAATTAAAATATGGTTAAGATATGGAATGTATGTTGATGAATGCTTGACGTACATGAATGGTTAGGAAGGTGCCAGCCTAGAAAGGGTGTATCCATCGGCCAAAGAATGTGTCAAGTGGACCACCAGAACCCCCGGAGGGTAAACTGGGATCCACCCCATCACCTGGAAGGATGAGAAACACAAACTTTGGACAGTTTGGAGCCACCAGGAATGTGTCCAGGAATGTGCCATCTGCTGATTGAGTCAGCAACAGCAGAATGAAACAGCTCCCATAGACTAACATAGGAATTAATTCCTATAAGAATGGACTCTCAAGACTGATGACTTTGAGTCTCTGGTTCTGCTGCCAACCTCCAGGAGCATCAGGTGCACCTGACACAGACTCGGCTCCATCCTCATGACCAAGATACCTGGCCAGTAACTTGGCATGAGCAACTTCTAGGCTGGTAACTATAACACCTATACAGAACTTGAATAAATGATTGTGTGAATGAATCTATATATATCTATATAGATATAGATATAGATATGTATATGTGTATAAGGAATAAGTAGTGATAGGAATAAGTAGTCAAAACAACCTTGTTTACTTTTATCTTTTGCTTTATGATTACATTTACAATAAATGTGGCATCTTTGCCTTATCCCTCTTAATAAGATCCTGCTGGTTTTTATTCTATTGGTATAACACTACCACCCTTTTCTTTTCTTTCTTTTGTTTTTTGGTAAGCCGATAACCAGGTTTTTTTAGTTGTGTCCTTTATACATTTGAACTTCAAGATTTCTAATTACATTCCCTCTCTTTCCAAACAATCTGAACATAGGTAGTGTGTAATGGAGCTGGGGGGAAGCTAAGCCTCCCCAAACCTCGCGCCACCTGGGAGGAGGCAATGGTGGATTTGGGGGCCCCAGAAAAATCTCCCCCCAGCACAATCCCAGGGCACAGAGCTTTTCCGGTCTCAGAGCTGCAGCAGGGGGAGGAGGGAAAAGGAACAAGCAGGGGGAACAGGGCCTCGGGGGGAAGAGGCAGAGTGGGGGGTGGAACGGAGGTGGGGCCGTTGGCAAAATGGGGGTGGGGCTGTAGAGGAAGAGGTGGAATGGGGTGGGGCCATGAGTGGGGCCACAGGCAGAAGGGGAGGAATGGGGGAGCTCCAGCAAGGGCTGAGAGCTCTGCCGCAGTCCTAACTGAGGCTGAGAGCTCGACCCCAGCTAGGGACGAGCTCTCAATTCCCCTCTCCCCTCAATGGCCCTGACCAAGCTCTCAGCCATCCCCCCGCCCCAGCCAGAGCCATGGCAGGGCTGAGAGCAGCAAGGCAGGGCATGGCTTCAGCTGGAAGAATTGGGGCCTTGGCCAGAAGAGGCGGGGCAAGGGGCTAGTCTCCCCCGGGGGAAGCTTCACCCCGTGCCCATGATCTCGAATCATTTCTATAAACCACAGACACATGAATTAATAGTGCATCTGGTTAAAGGTTCCAAAGACTCAAGGTTTAAACTATATGAGTGTTTAAGAGGGATCTGGCCTGTTGAAATAATTTAGATGTAATAAAATCGTCCCAAAGAGCCAAAGGTGTTAATGTGATCCAGTCACTGTCTAACATTAAACAGTTCTAAACAAGTTCCCGGGTTTGGTATACAAAGACCTGTCAGCCTGCTTAATACCATGGCAAACACTGCATTCAAAATCCTTTTAACCTTTTATTAAAGATATACCAAAGAAGGAAAAACAGCTAAAGCATTTGAAATGTAAAGTACTAAATAAAGCTTTCATATTAACAACATCCTTTGTTTCCTTTCCCCTTAGCTGGAGAGAGTTTTTAGAATGAAAAATCCCTTTGTTTGATGGTCTTTTAGGTGGTATTAAAAATTATAATAACCATCCTTCTGGGAGAAAGAGAAGACATTAGTGGAGATGGGCTGGAGCTGTCCTTGCTGTAGCTGTTAAAAGTCTGATCCCCAAGGATAGAAAATGCACTTCTGTCTCTGGTATTGACTTTCACTTTCAATCTCACTGCTAAAAAAACACAGGCACAGCACATGGTCTTATCAGCTACTCTGAGACCTGCCAAACTTGTACCAGCATCAGGCTGTTTAGGGCATTGCTTTTAGTGCCCCTTTCTGGTCACAGCTTTACAGCAGTGTTGCAAAATATATAATCTTGGACACCTAAATCACTCTTATTAGACAGCAGGAAAAGGAAGAGGCATAGAAAAGAAATAAGGTGGGCAAGGAAAAAGACACATTGCAGGAAATTGCCACATCTATCACAATAGTGTCACTCAATTGTATGAAGTCGTTAAGGTTGCATGTAGGTTTCCACTCAAACCTCCTGTTTCAGTCACTCATAATTTTCCAGTTTTCACCTATGGGATTTTCCAGCCTTGGGGTGAAATTCTGACTCCACTGAAGTCAATAGATGCTTTTTCCATTAACTTCAGCTAAACCTGGATTCTTGGTCTCTGCCTGAAGCTGAATTGATTTGGAAATCTTGAGCAAATTTAGTTCAGCCACTATTGAGTAGGACAACAGTGGAAAACAAAGCACACAGTCCCCATTATGAAATAAATTCTTGAGGTATGTATTTGAACAGGTTTATGACTAAAACAGCTGGTAGAGGAAAGTTGAAATTTCACAAATCAGATAGTCTTAACTATAATAGTCTTTCAGTATTCTGGTGAAATTTGTTTTGATCAGCTAGTTATACCCTTTGAAAATCACATGTACAGCACAGTTTATACACAGTTTTCTTGCAAAAAGAACATGGCTATGGAAGACTGTGCTGTTCGTGCAAATAAAGCTAACTTAGCTGCATGCGGTGCTCACTACGCAAACTTAGCCAGAACAAGTAGAAAATCTAGTTCCTCTCTGAAAGACCCAACACAGGAGAGGAGCTCTCTCCTACCAAACCATGAAGATCCACAGGAAAGGAGATTTGCTATTGTTTATCTTCCTAAGGTCTGCAATAGGGGAAGGAGAACATACAGAGGAGTATAAGAGACAAGACGACAGGAATATGGAAGTGGGGGAAGTCAGAGAAAGGGATATGTGGGGGACCTGAGAACTAGGGGAGCCATTGACAGCTCATCCAGGTTGCATGGAGAAAACTGTGCCTTCCTACACATTCACATGTATAAAAGGAAAGTTGCAATGCACCCAGCATGTACTAAAAGAATGAGGAGTACTTGTGGCACCTTAGAGACTAACAAATTTATTTGAGCATAAGCTTTCGTGGCCTAAAACCCACTTCATCAGATGCATGGAGTGGAAAATACAGTAGGAAGATATATATACACAGAGAGGACATTAAAAAATGGGTGTTGCCATACTAACTGTAATGAAAGTAATCAATTAAGGTGGGCTATTAACAGCAGGAGAAAAAAAAACTTTTGTAGTGCTAATCAGGATGGCCCATTTCCAACAGTTGACAAGAAGGTGAGAGTAACAGTAGGGGGTGGAAATTAGCATGGGGAAATAAGTTTTACTTTGTTTAATGACCCATCCACTCCCAGTCTTTATTCAAGCCTAATTTAACAGTGTCCAGTTTGCAAATTAATTCCAATTCTGCAGTTTCTCGTTGGAGTCTGTTTTTGAAATTTTTTTGTTGGAGTATTGCGACTTCGAGGTCCATAATTGAGTGACCAGCATGTACTGTTGTTAAAGACTTTGTGTGCTCTGCAATTAAAAGGTAGCCTTGCACCATTTATACCTCTGTACCAAAAACTGACGTTCTGTGGCACCTAAGCTTTCACTACTTACGGTGAACAACTTTCTGGTGTTGTCTAGCTGAAAAGTTCTATATTATGGAAATTCAGTTCTGTCTTTTTCTTTCAAAACACTCTTGGAAACTTCACTTTAAGAAAGTACATTAGGAGAATGGTAAGATGCGTATATTTATTCCAAGACCAAGAAATAACCGCGTTACATTTGTATGCATAACCTTAACTCTGGCCCCTTCCCATATGTATTACAACATGGTCTTACATGATTGCTTACTATTTATCAAATACAATATAATACCATACAAATTTTGTTACAACCTTAGATACAAATGCATAGCATTTTCATCTATGAAAGTCATTTATATGAAAAACTGTACATAATACATGGTCTACAACTAGTGCCGGTAGGCAGTATTGTAATACAAAACAATTAATAATAATCATATAAAAAGTATTACAGACTAGATAGACCTATAGTTTGATTCAATGTGGCAATCTCATGTTGTTAGTCTAGTGAAACTTGCATGAACCTGACAGATGCACAAAGTGCAACACAGTGGGTTGTATTCACTTCTCTGTAAGTGCAATGCAGTTACACCAAGAATGATTTTGGCCCAGCGTTTCCCACAGTTCTGATTCAGTGACTGCCATGAAAAAAGCTGGACACTCTAAAAGGTGCCAGAGAGATTGTTTTCCACGAGTGAAATCCTGGCCCCATTGAAGTCCATGATAGTTTTGCTATTGTTATCAAGGGAGCCAGGATTTCACCGCAAGTGTTTAAAGTTATAAAAAAAAGAATGAGGTGAACTTTCAGAGTTTTGTACAAGATTTTTTCCCCCTACCTAGATGTCTTGGTGATGCAAATCACTGCTGTCGCACCTTTTCTCTTGTGTGATTAATTAGGCCATCCTGATACTCTTCTGACATGCACACATTGAAAACCTCCAAGCAAATGCAGGGAGGTTTTTAAAATGTCATTTTGCATCCAGATTGAGGGATTGTGCAGGATTTTTGAGCAGGAGGCTTGGCAGATCCATCATTCTTTAATTCATAGTTTTCACTACTAAGGAAGTGCTGTGAAGGATAGAGGAGAAATCACTCTATAAACTGTGAATCAGGTTGGCATCTTTATGAGTGAAAAGCTGCTATTTTCCCTTATACACACAAAAGAAAAGGCCGATTGAAGTTATCCCTGTATATTCCCTTTGCTACTTGCAAAGACATTAAATGGTTATAGGATAGCAATGAGGTCAGCAGTCTGGTATTTTCAAGTTCTTTCCTGTCTGTGCTCAAATACTTACCCTAGTCAATAAACCAAAATGTAAAGAACAAACTGCAGCTTGAATGATTTTCTATGTTAGAGCCGATTAAAACTCAGTATGAGCTCACAGGACATGAACATTTCGTACTGGTAGAACAGGTGTTCATCTTCATGTTTTAAAACAAAAGCCAATGGGAAGAGACAACTGGGTTACAACAGATCACTGCATGAATTACAAGGGATCAGCAGGAGTTTTGCAGTCATCAGATAGGACATGAGTAATGTCCTTCACCAAAAAGTTAGAAACCAGTTCCACAAAACTGAGCCAAACTGTGGCATTTACAGAAGGTAGATTTGTTTTAATTCTTCAGATGCATGTGTACCTCTCTGCTGTTTTCTAACATTTCTTTAGATGTTTTTTTCCCAGTGAATGTTCTTTTTCCTGCCCAAGTCTCTTTTTTTTTATTCCTTTATGCACCCAGGTTTGCTATTTTGAGACTGCCCTTCAAACATGCACACTGTACATATTTGTTTTGCTCTTTTTCCTAAAATAATTGCAGATAAGAGATCTTCCCCTCTCACACTTTCCCACTAACACAAACCCTTTTCCCTGCACCAACAGCTTGTGTGATCCTGGAGCAGCTTGTTCATTTAAAAAATAGGTTACTAAAGAGTAGAATGCTTAATGTAAAGTGGCCTACCTGGTGTGCCAAAAGTACATTAGAATGTTCAAATTGTGAGGAAAATATCTATCTATATAATTTAAAACACATTTGGAGGAGTCCTCATTGGGAGGTATTGTGTGCTGCAGTAACACTATGTAATAATAATGTGATAATTTTTCCCACATTTTAGGAAGCACATTTTGCACACCTTAATTAAGCAAATTACTACAGCATGATACTTACCACTCCAGAATATTAGCCTTCTTCCCTTGTGTTCTCAATTATCGTCTCTTTATCATTTCAGGCCCGATATTCCCATTCTTTTTGTTCCTTTTCCTCTTAAGAACTGCCCTACTGAGTCAGCCCAATGGTCCATCTAGCCCAATATCCTGTCTCCAACAGTGGCCAGTAGCAGAGCTTCAGGGGGAGTGTACAGAATAGGGCAGTAGGAGTGATCCACTCCTTTCTTCCCTTCCCGGCTTCTGGCAGTCAGAAGTTTATGGTAGCCTGAAGCAAGGTGTTGCATCCCTGGCCATCTTGGCTAATAGCCATTGATGGACCTATCCTCCATGCACTTTTCTAGTTATTTTTTCAAGCCATTTATATTCTTGGCCATCACAACATCCCATGGCAACAAGTTCCACCGGTTAATTGTGCCTGCCTCTCTCTCTCTCTCTTTCTAGTGTGTTTTTACATTTATTTCCCCTGCTCTTCATTTTCCGTCCACAGATCCTTTCTTTGACTTTGATGGCAAATTGCTCTTTTGTAGCATTAGCTGTCCTTAATTCATAGTAAGTCACTAGAAAGAAAGAGGGAGTTACTTGCTGACAGGCAGATCACAGTAAAGGGGTGGAGGATGCATCACTAAATGCAGTAAGAATATATAATAAAATACCTACTCCTCCATCATATAGCTCAATGCTAGAAATTTCTCTTGGTAAGTTTGGAATAAAGCCATTCCCCTTTCTTGCCCCTCAGATTCATTTCGAACATGCTCAGCCATATTCTACTGACAGTTCACAACTCCGTTAACTTCAGTGGAGTTACTCTGGATTTATTACAGTGTAACAGAACAGAATCTGGCCAGCTATATTTGTGCAGTCACCTATCATTGTGAGAAGGGGCCCTGCACAAACAGTTTGAAGATATGAGCTATTAGCAGTCAAGACCACAGTAGAACCTATAAACAACACTGCAGGAAAATGAAGAAGAATGAAGGGGTCACTATTATGGTCATATTTTTGGCTTTTCCAGAGTAGTTATGGCATCTTAGATTTATTCTGAAGGTACAATTGGGCCTAAGTCTCTCTCTCATACCACATTCAGCAACTCCTGAAAAAGTCATTGGAGACTATAGAGAGACTTGACAACAGTGGAGGAATACTGGGAATTGATACTATGAGATTATTTAGGTAATGAAAGGGAGCAAAATAGGAGAAGTGCTGGAGAAAGGGAGAGATGGAATTACTGTGTGTCCAATTAAGTCATGAAGGGAATAGGAATGATTAAATATATGATGCAAGTCATGATGCCAAGTGAAAATCTTGTTAATAATGAGTGAAGACTGGAGTATATAGAGTACTGGGAAGGGATTATTTCAGTGTATTAGTAGACATTGTTAGAAGGTACTTGTCTGATACTGGGGCATTGTAGTAAACGCATAAATTGATAAGAAGGCATTTTTCTTTTAGTATTTTATTGCATTTAAAAATAGGTCTTCAAATTCAAAGTTACCAGGAGATGGAAGTTGAATAAATACAGGGAATTTACTTGAAATTTGCATAAATATACACATTTCGTGCCTATAATCAAGATAATTGAGCAGAAATGTTCAACTAACCCATTGTAATTCTATACAGCATTCCAGTAACTATTCAGAAAGTCAATCTTAGAAAACTAGTCTAGATATATTTTATTCAAGCACTTGAACGGAATACAAAAATTACTACCTGAGCCTGCAATACATTTCATATTAACTGAGCGTGAATGGCTTGACACAGATAAAAACTAAACCAAGCTTTAGCCCAGACAGTGAGAAAACACATACTTGGAATGGTGTTATGGGATCAGAAATGTTCTGCTAATTTTTACAATTATTTTTCAGTATTGCATGCCTGTGCACTTCAAGCCAGGACTATAAGCAAAAGTGCTGAAGAAAGCCTACTGTCTGAGGGGCCAGATGGCTTTTTCTTTTACTTCAGCAGTGCTCCAAGCAAGTGCATCATTCCTCCTGTGCACCATTAATTGCAGGATCAGGACCCCTGTCACTTCAAGTGACTCCAGTGTGGCCCTATGAAGACACAAGGGCATGCATGTGTAGAGGCAGTTACAGAGCTGGTGTCTGCTTTTAGACATTACACAACTAAGTGGGTAATAAAATGGTAGAGAAGGAACAGTGGAGGAGGATGGGAGGACAGCAGCAGGATTACATGATTAGGGAAAAATTCAGCTCCCAAGTTGTCAATGGAAAGAATCCCATTGACTCAAACGGACCTCAAATGGATCAGGTCTGTCCCAGGGTGACACTGGCCTTCAAGAATGAGCAGAGCCAGTGCACCTATGACTCATCAGCTCACTCCAGTTGGGTTTGGGTAGGGGCACCTGGGCTATATACATGAGGGTGCCTGAGGACAGAGAGTGAACCAGTCAGGGAAAGGGGCAGGTGAGAGCTGCCTGGGAGACGGGTACTGGAGGAGATCTCTTGGGAAAGCAGCAGTAAGCAGAAACCTCTTTACAGGCTGGAAAGAGTGAAGAATCATCAGGAAGCCAGTGGAGTGGCTGACTTACCTGAGCCAGTGCCGGGAGGCCAAAAAGGTTGGAAGGCTAGGAGCCAGTAGAAGGGCTAGCCTGCTGACCTTCCTGAGCCAGAGAAGGCTGGAGAGGGCTGAAGGCTTAGAGCAGGACAGGGAGATGCCTACTGGCTATCAGAACCAGAGAGCTTAAGCTGGAAGGCCAGAGAGCAGAGGTGAAAGTAGCATTAAACACTTACCTGTA
The DNA here is from genome assembly GCF_028017835.1 of Emys orbicularis. Classification (NCBI taxonomy): domain Eukaryota; kingdom Metazoa; phylum Chordata; order Testudines; family Emydidae; genus Emys; species Emys orbicularis. The sequence continues at coordinate 109,359,581 of NC_088687.1, forward strand.
CAGGGGCTGGCTCTGGGCCCCCCGGAAGGGGCGGGGCCTTAGGCAAAAGGGGCAGGCCTGGGGGTCAGCGTCCCCCAGCCAGCCCATCCGCGCTGCCTGGCTTGCGCCGCCCATGGCTCTGGCCGCTGCTGTGGTAGCAGCGGCGGCGGCTGGGAGCCAGGGGACCTTTTAAATCGCCAGCCCCGGGGCAGCTGCCCCTTTTGCCCCACCCTGTCAGTGGCCCAGGGGGGCAAAAGGGCCAATGACGTTAAAGGGCTCCCTGCAGTGCTTTAAGCAGGGTCCTTTGCCACGGCAGCGCTTTAACCTCGCTGCCACTTTTGCGCCCCCTCCCCATCGGCAGCCTGTAGGGACCTGGCAGGGCCACCGATGGGGGGGCGCAAAAAGGGCAGTGACATTAAAGTGCTGCCACAGCAGCACTTTAAGCAGGGTCCTTAAAGCACTGCCATGGCAGCACTTTAACGTCGGCTGTGTACGGGCCGGTACTAGTGGCCACTTTTTACCAGTACACCGTACCGGCCCGTACCGGCCCACTTTCACCCTGCCAGAGAGGACTGAAGGCATGAAGGGAGTGAGGCATGGTCAGGGACACTGGAGCTGTACTCGAGAGCTGGGGCATGGTGAGAGATTCCCAAGCTGTATTTGATGCATACTTCCCAACATTTCCAGTGGCTAAACCAGGCCAGGTCCTGCCCCGGGGGGTGGGAGGTCCTGGAGGGAAGGAGTTGCAGAGAGAGCTGGCTCTGCACTCACCCCGCAGTGGCAGCTCCTGGCCTGTGGAGTAGGCTGGACTTAGCACCCCACTTCAGGCAGTTCAACCTGGCACATGGGGTCACAGCACCACACAGGTTTGGCCTGGCCCCCATGATTTAGGAAGGTGCCCAAGGCAGGGGCCACCCTATGATAAGGTGCTTTGCAGCAAAGTGTGTGTGGGGGGGTACATGTGATGTACATTTTTTTTAAGTTAATATTCTGACAATTTAAAAACTGATAAGATGAACAAATATCAGAATGGAAGTAGATCTTAAGATGGGATTAACAATAAAAAATATATCTGCTGCAAGTAGTCATTAATATTTATAGAAAAGTGTTTCATAGACATGGATGCCCAATAAATGCAGCCACAAATATCCTAATGCTGCTACAGCTACAGACCAGCAGGTTACAAAAGGAAATGGTGTTGTGTTTCAATGCAAAATACCTCCATATATTTTAAAATAAATAGTAAATGTTATTATATTAGATGAAGAGAGAGCATAGAGAATCAATACTTAACATAATTAAAGACACGGCTAATCTTTCAACACCAAACTGCCTTCCTCGTGGACAAAAATAGCCATTACCCTGAGGAGGGGAGAAAACTAATTTATACTAAAACTTCAGGTCATTAACAGGAAATAAAGCACCACACAGTCATTAAAACCAGCCCATGTCAATCATGCAAATAATGACTACAAATAGAGCAACTTCCAAATACATCAATAAGAAGCCCTGGTGTTTAAAAAAAGACCCCCTAGAGAGACAATTTTTGAATAAAATACACAATCACTTACTTTAAAACTCAATTATTTATCATCAAGATTAATCAGATAAAAATGCAAGTGATAAATAGTAACTGAGGGCTCTACATTGAACAGCAAAATTAATCAATGTGAGGAAGAGTAGGGGAGACATAAAAACAAAGAACCAGATTTTCTAAAGAAGTCACAGCACCCAAAAGCGCCCAATTAGTCACCTAAGTGAAGCAGTCAGATCTTTCAAAAATTGTCAGAACAAGGGCTGGCTAGAAAACAAGAATTCTGGATTGTAAAAAATGTCAAGGTTTCAAAAATTGTTTTAATTCTGCATCAGAACAAAAGTCAGATCTTTTCAAACTTTCCATGAAATAACCCAAGAGAGTGAGACCTCAGAATAGCCAGTGGTCAGGCACACACCCGGGATCTGGGGGAGACAGTTTCAAGTTCTTGCTCTGCCCGACTCAGAGTAGGGACTTGAACTGGGGGTCTCCCACCTCTTGAGTCACAAGAGTTTAAAGCCAGAAGGTACCACCTAGTCATCTAATCTAACCTTCTTTATTTCACAGGCCACCAACACCACCCAGCACTCAGACATTAAACCTAACAACCAAAAATAGACCGAAGTCTTACAGCCCACAGGAGACTAGATTCTTATGTGCCTCAGGCAGAGAATAGGAAGGATCAAGATGCACCAGTGCTCGAAGCCCCACAATGTCAGGAAAATGATTAAGTAAGATATATCCAGATAATCCTGGCAAGCGACCTGCTCCAACATTCTGCAGAGGAAGGCAAAAAAAAACTCTAGGTCACTGACAATCTGACCTGGGGAAAAATTCCTTTCTGACCTTTCATATGGCAATCAGTTAGACCCTGAGCATGTGAGCAAGAATCATCCAGGCAAGCACCTGAGACTGTGAATGCTCAGTACCACCTCAGAGCCCTGGCCCACTCTACCCAATGTCCCATCTCCAGCCGTAGCCATCCCAGATGCTTCAGAGAAAGGAGACTAAACAAAAAAAACACCTCCCAGAATACACTGAGGGGGAAATCCCTTCCAGACCCCTTCTAGTGGCCAACCAATACACTGAAGCATAAGATTTAGGAAGATAAGACTAACTAGAAGTGAGCTGCAGGGCTGTTTAGCCTTGTTCCCCTCCATCATGAGTAATCCCATCATACAACTGCACTCATAAATTTGTCCAGCTTTCTCTTAAAGCTAATTAAGTTGGTTGCCCCCACGACTCCTATTGGGAAGCTGTTCCAGAACCTCACCCCTCTGATGGTTAGAAACCTTCATCTAATTTCCAGCCTGAATTTCTTCATGGCCAGTTTATAACCATTTGGTCTTGTGCCAACATTGTCTTTGAGCTTAAATAGCTCTTCACACTCTCTGGTATTTAACCCCCTCTCCTCATGGATTTATGAGCGCAATCATATCCCTAGACTAAACAAGCCAAGCTCAACCAGTCTCCTCACATAAGATGGGCCCTTCATTCCCCTCATCTGGTGAGTGCCCTGACCCCTGGGCTATTAGCTGTTCTGCGATGTTACTCTTGCAGTGTCTTGTTTTGACCAGACATTCTATCCTGGACCAGAGGAACCTTGCTGAAAAAAGGTTAGTTGAAATTGGTACATTTTTGAAAAAAGGTTTGGGTTTAGACAAATCAGCATTTTCTGATGAAAAAAGTTTAATCAAAAAATTCCTAATGAGCTTTACTCAGCACCATGAGATATCCCTGGATTTCAGCGAGAGATTCTGGGTGCTGAGCACTTTTGCAAATCTGGCCCAAACGGGTCAGGGGGAAGATGATGTTTTACAGTTATCTATGCAGTGTTTTTCATGCAGTATCATTGCAACAGGATTGTCAGTGCAATCAAGGGCCCCAATCTTGCAAACAGCCAAGCACAGATCTACACCTGCATGCCCACCAAGACGTAGAACACAGACACACAGCACCCTCACCCTATCTGGTTAAATCTATCCTGGACATGACCATTACCATCGTGCTGATTTTACATCAGCAAACATACTTATCTTTTCATCCAAAAAGAACTCAGATTATAATTTATTCCAAGGGGATGTAAGAATTTTAAATAATCCCTTAGTCTCATTGCTGATACAGTAAGTATCAGTTCTCTATGACATTGACTTTTCTAGTAAAACACTATTTACTATTTATTTTAAACTATGTGTGAGGGACTGTTTTCTGTATTCAAGTGCAGCATCCTTTTCTCTGTATCTTGGGAAGTCACACTTACACCCACTGCCTTTTCCTCTTCTCAGGGTCTTGTCACTTTTTTGCAAAAAGAAAACTGACTTTATCCAGAAAGAACATTGCACCTCTCTCACCCCTTTTAGCAGTGTATGCACCTTCTCCCTGCTGTAGATGCAGACCCTCTTTCCTCACCCCAATCTAAAACTCTAAGGTCTATTACTATCTGCCACCTACATCTGAACCTGTCTCCTAAAACCCAGCCCCCCCCCCATCTTCAAGCTGTCACTAAACTATCTAGTTTCTCCTACAATCTAACCAAAATATTTTCTTTTCTTAACATCCCCATTGCTTAAACTCATCATCTTTCAGCCTGATTAGTATAATCTTCTTCACTCCATAGCTCTTATTCTCCCCATTCACCACTAGAGTCATCTTCCTCTGCTTCCTCTCCAGCACAATAACCTCATCCTTGAAGCCCTTCATTCTCTTCTTGTCTTTTAATGCATCATATTCTAACTCCTCTCATCCTTACCTTCAAGGGCTACATAATTTCATCCGTGTCTTGTCTCCATCTATTTTCCTTTCCCTCCTTCGTCTCCTTCTCTCATTCTTTACTTGCAACAACTATACTTGAAGGATTCTGCTCATCCTTGCCCATCAACCACCTTCACTTTCCTCCTTCAAATACTTCTTTGAAACAAATGTCTTCATCCTTCTTCCTTACTTGTCCTCAGCAATAATCTCTCCAGACCTTCCCATACCTGAATCGTAATCCCATGTCTTGTCTTGTCTGTCAGAGGGCCCTAATTGGAGAGATACAGAACATTTGCAATTCCAGCTGAAGTCAATGTACTCTATAATTTTACTCTATAACAACTCTCATTAGATGTTAAGAGAGCTCACGCTCTAAACTGTTCAAAGAGGTGTTTTGTTTTGTACAGGTGTGTACTGTATTCATCCAATTGTGTTATATATGACAACCCCTATTTTTTAAAAAACAATTCCTCTCACAAAATCCCCCCACATTTGAGGTAATTAAAGTTTTGATGAATTAAAAATGTCAGGACATAATAAATTATCACACCTCAGAATTACTGTATTTCCGCACTTGCAATATAAAGCAATTTTAGTTGCTTGCAACCAAATGTGGGTAGAATGTTAGTGTGAACTGCAGGTGAATTGTATCTCAGGATCAGGCCATCAGCCTGTAATTTCTGCAGGACAAAGAACATGTCTATCTGGATGGTTAAATGCCCCATACATTTCTGGTTCTGTATTAACTATAATTATTAGTAATTATTTAAAAGATTAGATAGAAGATATTTGAGGAGAGTCTTATGGTTACATCACTGAATTAGGGTTCAGAAGAGGAGTTTCATTCCTGGCTCTCCCACAAACTTCCTGTGTGAACTTAGACAAGTCCCATAAATTCTCATTACCTCAGCTTCCCATATGTAAAATACTCTGTCTCTTCTATGTAGATAGTAAATCTTTTGGGAAAGATACTTTCTCTTACTAAGTCTTTATACAATTCCTAGCAAAGGAGTCCCAGATCTCATTTGAGTTCTCAAAGCACTATAGTCATGTAACTAATCAGTTCCTCTGGATACTTTATATATTTGGCCTAATGGCCATGACACAAACTGTAAACTAATATTTTTCATAACATTATTTTACGTGTCAATTGGTGCATGATGATTAAATTACAGGCAAGCTAAGATGTCAGTTAATGTTACACTAGAAGAAACTGCATCTTGACACTTCTTTGATTAAGTAATCATAACACATTTAGCTGCAGTTCTGAACAAAGAAACAAAAGAAAACGTGCAGGTTTTTTTAGCAATTTAATCTACTCCAGCACTTGCATGAGTGTAATGTGGCATTTGCCATGGTAACCATATTTTCCCCTTGGAATTCAACTAGATGTGTAACTGATTTCTCCTCTTCATTGACTATGTTACTGTTGCTGTGGTACAGCAGTTACTGACTCATACTGTTTAGATATTTAAATATATATTTTTAATTTTCCAAAATAGCAATGGGCGAATATTTGATTCTTCCCTGTGTTTAGTCTGACTTTAGCACCTTTTCATAACCTTTTCATCAGAGGGAGGAAAATATTGAACAAGTGCAAAAAGGTGGTAAATTATGCATTTTAAAAGTGTGTTAACATTTCCTTACATTCATTTCTTGGGACTGTTGTCAAGGAAATTGCAATGGCAATACAGTCTTTTGTCATGAATAAGACCCATAATTCTGAGCATGGTGGACAGAATTTTAGAAGCGTAGCTTTTACCATTAGAACTTATATCTGATTCCCGGTGAAGTGTTACTCAAAGTATTTGAAATTCCCTTTCAGTTATTGATAGCATCTGCAAAATATTCTTCCTTTGTGCCACCTTCTCACTGAACTCATTGTTAATCAGAATAGTCAACCCAGAATTGAAACCAACTTGGTAATTTACACCTTTGCAAATGCATTTAGCAGAATCTGCTGTTTTGATGCCTGCCTCTCTGATTAATTTGCATCTTTAAAAGATGCAAGCAACATTATGCTCGGATTTAGTTGCAAATGAGTAAATTTGCTTCACATTAGAAGTGCAGAAATTCTGAAGTGAAATGATGTATTATTTCCTGGCATTATTCAATAGACCAACACTAACCACTCAAAATTTGGGGGATATAGTTTCAAAATTATGATCAAACATAAAAAAATTATATATGCAGTGTAAGCCGTTTTCAGAGGTGCTGAATACCCACAGTTCTTGCAGAAAGCAATGGGAGTTGATGACAATAGCGTTACACAAGCTTTCATGAGCTATGAATTTGACCTTAAGAGTCTAGATGACCTAATATGTTCTCTTCCATTTTTAATTTCTGGTTGACAACTTTTAGCATGCCCAAAATGTTTACTCTTGTACATTGTTAAAATGAGCAAATAATTCATAGTGAGGAAACAATTCAACATGCTGAGGCACTTTTTGTGTCCAAGAATTGTCTAAACAGCTTATGATTTTCTTGATTTATTAATTATTCAAATTACTCTCTTAGCATGCCCAAAATGTTTATCTTTATACATTATTAAAATGAGCAAATAATTCATAGTGAGCAGTTTATAGGAAATGTTCAGTATTAGAAATTCAAGCTGTATTCAATCATTTTGATTGCACACACAGGCCACATGGTGTGTTTCTGTCCCTTGACAGGATTAGTGAAAATCAGATTTTTGGTATGAATACTTACAACTATGAATTGGAAATGTGTCTTCTGCAAATATTCATGTGTTTAAATGTGTCATTTTTTCCAAACATTCTTCCTAGTAAACTTGTCAACTAGAACATTAACGCAAGCAAACACAAAAAGTCCATAAATACCATTGGAGCACATTCATGTTTGCCTAAAATCCTTTAAAAATCAGGTTCTTCGCATCTATTCGTCAATTTCCCTATCTTTAATGAGATGGGGGTGGTAAATGATTATGATCATCACCATTTTACAGCAACATAATGAGGACTAATTAGTTAAAGTTATCTTGGAGATAAAATATTCTATTATTAGGATACATGGTTTAGTCTGTAGCTGGCACATTGCATCAAGAAGTTTTCCTACTTTTGGAAATGAAAAATGTACTAGCTTATTGCGATGTGACAAAACATTATTAATTCCCATTGATTAACGTATAAGACAGATGTCTCTTCTTGCGAGGAGGGCAGGCGGTATACCCTCCCTGGGGTCTGTCCTGAATTAAATTACATTTTGTAATCTATTCATATGTGCGGTGCAAAGGTCAGATGTTTCTTATGTTTCTCTACCAAAGCAAACAACTTGTCATCTTTTCTTATTTGATTTACTATATAAGTCTATAGCTGCACCAGACCTTGTGACAAATTTCTTCAAGAAAATATTCTCGTTTTTTTTATCAAATCCAAATGGTGGTAATTATTTACTATAGCTCTGCTGCCAAACTCTAAAAAGTACTAAGCTACTATGTCAACTGTATTTTGATTTCCCTGTAGACAGCACTATTAGTATAATTTCATTCAGCAGTCTGACTGTTTCTAGCACTGGAACATAAACTTTGGGTCAGATTTTGCTTCTCTCCTTCCTTTAGGGTTTTTTTGTTGTTTTGTTTTTTGTCTAATATGTACATATTTGTGCAAGATTAAAGGATCAACATAATGGAAGAAGCTAAAGTCCTCATTTCATGCAAGGAACTCTGGACTCCTGACAAATTTCTTAAACTTGAGTTGTCAGATCAAGGTCAATTTTTCCTTTTACTTAAAATAGTATTAATATAGCTTGGGTCATTATGGTAAATACGATAGAAATAACCATGAAAGCACAATCAGAGTCCTGACAGAATTTAATTATTAGTGAATGGATTTCCTTCATGTCACTAGAAAAGTAAGCTGAACTGTAATGATTATAGTATTACTACCCAACATTACTCAGTACATCAGGAATTACATTATCCATCGAGCTTATAAGATTTTGTTGGTACTATTTTGTTTAAGACGTTTGTAAGCATCTCTGACAAAATTATGTTGCACATCTAGAAAGAGTTCTAGTTGTAATCCTCGGTTATCCTCAGTAACTAAGTAGGGGCTTGTCTACATTACCCACTGGATCGACGGGCAGCGATCGATCCAGCAGGGGTCGATTTATCGTGTCTAATCTAGACACGATAAATTGACCGCCGAGCACTCTCCCCTCGACTCCGGTACTCCACCAGGGCGAGAGGCGCAGGCGGAGTCGACGGGAGAGCGTCAGCCATCGACTTATCTCAGTGAAGACACCACGGTAAGTAGATCTAAGTACATCAACTTCAGCTACGTTATTCACATAGCTGAAGTTGCATAACTTAGATCGATCTCCTCCCCCATCCCCACCCAGTGTAGACCAGGCCCTAGTTATGGTATATTAGATCCAGTTCTGCATACTTTTCTTCAAATAAGTAATCCTTCCTCACAGAAGCAGGACTATACTCACTTGAGTGGGGGGTTGCAAGATCAGGTATAACAAGGTAGAGGAGATGCTGAGGTAATATTATATATAATGCCATTACATTTGCCTTCTTCGTGCACCTCAGGGTAACTCTTTGCTGAAGCACAGGCCAGGATTCTGTCTTTTCAGGAAAGCAGTATGTAGAGTTAAATGTCAGGGTTATTGTATGCAAAAGCCTGATAAATAGGTGTTAATAGTTCCTAGTAAACTTCAAAGAAAGCATACTGTAGTGGGGTGGTTGCCCCACCTGCATGTTAGAGGGGGCTGCAGCAGGCCAGTGGGCCTGTGCAGACAAACAGCCAACAAGAAAAGGGCTTATTGGGAGCCAATCATGGCCCAGTTGGAGACAGCCAATCAGGGCCAGGCTCAGCCCTATAAAAAGGCTGCTCCGCGAGAGAGCAGGCAGTCTGTCCCAGGCCTTCGAGAGGGGAAGGTCTGTCTCCAGAGGTGGGAGACTAGCACCTGGGACAGTGCAGTGTTGGGCAGGCTCAGGGGAGCAGAAGGGAACTCCAGCCCAGTGTCTGCCAGGCTGCAGGACCTGAGGGGAAGGGCCTAGCCGGTGCGAGGGGCTGAAGGGGAAGCGGCCCAGGGATGTGGATAGACGGAGGGAGAGAAGGAGGGCAGGACGACTGCCACTAGAGGGTCCCTGGGTTGGGGCCCAGAGTAGTGGGCGGGCCTGGCCTTCCCCCTGGCCTTACACCTGGCTGACGGGAGTGGCCATCGTGGGCTGCACCAACCCCCTGCCAAGAGGGATGTAACTTTGGAGGTGCAGTGGCCCACATTGGCCGTGGTGCAGAGAGACAGCTGATTGACCCGCCCCTGGAAGGGGGCAAGGATGGGCTAAGGGGCACTGCCAGATGGCAGTGGCTCAAAGAGGACGCCGCAAGTTGGGAGCAACACGGGTCCACATGCCAACCAAGGGTGAGACAACGGGCAGGACACCACTGGGAGAGGGCGCACCACTGGACTGAGCTAATTCCCAGAGACAATCAGCAGGAGGCGCCGGGTGGTGAGTCCCAACCCCGTCACACATACCATAAAGTTTCTTACCAAAACAATCATTTAATGCACACAGTCTAAGGATCCATAACTATCAGCATTTCGGCCCTGGAGTTAATAGTTGACTAGTCCTTTCAGTTGCTCGTGAAACGGAAATTTGCAGCCTGTATCCAAAGTGGTACAAGTATTGAGCACCAATCCTCACAGCAAACACATCACTGGATCCTGCATGGATCAGCCACTGAGTTCACAGGGCTGTCTTTAACTCCTGTACTTATAACTTCCTCCCACACCACCGCCATCCCGCACTGATTGATTCAGCTTTCATAAGGTGACTGGGTGTGTTGGAGAGTTGCCCACAATAATAACTTCCTATGCAGCTTCAGAAACAGCTAGTGAGCATGTCTAGTAACTGCCACACCCTAATTCTGGATGTTTCTGGGCCATTCTACTTGCCCTGCTATGCATTCTGTACACGTGCAGAGACATAGAATTCCAACTAAAACCCATGTCTCCTCACTGCTGCTTCTCTCGATTGCTTTGGAAGAAAAAGTCAAATGGTGCAGTACAAAGCATGTGGGTCACATAGGCACATTATCTGTAAATGCTGTTACCACAATGGGTAAATTTTCAAAAGTATTTAAGTGACTTAGGCTTCTGAATGCCATTTTCAAATGTTACTGGGGCACATGGGCCTAAGTCACTTTTGAAATTAGACTTAGGCACTTTTGTAAATGTTATCCAATTAGCATGATTCTACCTTTTCAAATTCAGACTATTCTAGTCTGTGTGTTGCTTTAGGAGTTGCTATCAGGCATATATGATGCTTAACAAAAAGACATAAGTATGGGGAACAATACAGGTGGATGCTGCAATTTCCTCTAAGCCACTTGTATAAAATTAAGTATTCATTGGAGCAGCAGGGGTGGGTCTCACCCCTCTGCTGGGAGTGCCCTAACCACTGGGCTATAGAGTCATTCTCACTCTCTTGCTCCGGGCTTGAATTAGGTGCCAATCCTTTGGGCAGCATCAGGACTTTGGCAACTGTGCACAAGTCCACTTGCTGAAATTTAGACACCATGGGGACTTGAATGGTGGAGAGTTAGGCACCTAGGGACATTAGCCACCCACATGGTTAGGAGGCAGCTGATCAGGGACATGGTGAATGCCAGTGGCACCTAAATTTTGGACTTTGCCACCAAAAGTGGCAGTTAGGCATCTAAGTCCCCCTGGGGAATCCCACCCAAAATACCTACTTTCTAATTCCTCTAAAAGCAATGGAATTAAGTAGGAAATGAGGATGGCTATGATAACACTAGGCACAAATCCAGTTGCACAAGAGCTGTTCATTTTCATCACTTTGGTGTCTTGCTTCCAGATCTGAGTCCCCTTATTGTTTTTCTTGGTCTCCAAAGATAACATAGAAAAAATAAAGATAGACACATCGGACACCGGATTGTGGGTTAAAGATCAAGTGTCATCAAATTTGCTATCATCAGATAGAAAATGATAAACTAGTAACACTACACAAATTCCACTGACTCAATCATGCATTTTATGGGGGCGCCATAAACTTAAACTTTTACTATCAGTCTGAGGGGTGCAATAGTAAACTCTCATGATTCTGTTTTACCTTCCTGGCTGTTTCAACACAGAAAATGACCAATTTTTATGTTTCTGAATGACAGTTTGTAAAAATTACCCTTTTGTTTTAGTGTGCTCAAATAATATGATACAATATTGATTTCAAATAAATGAAGCAGGAGACCAACAGACAGGCTGGTGGCTTTAACAAAAGTAAGATTTTTAGATAGGGAAACAATATTTTTATAGTTTAAATCTGGAGACAAAAATCCCATGAACCTGTTAACACAGTCTCCTAATTGGGTGTCTTTCCTCTTGTGTCATATTGGACTTATGGTGTCACCACTGTAACGGCAAAAATTATCACATTCCTTTTACTTTGCTTGCAGATGATACTGAGCTTAATCTCCATCAAATATAATAATTGTCAGGATGACCTATTTACAGCATATTGTTCATATTAAGATTTGAATCTGATTTAAATGAACTGTATACACTGAGTCTGATACCAAAGTTTGAACAAATCTGCAGACACAATGAAATACGTTAAATACGGTAAACCTTATTCTGGTCTCACACCTGTTGTAAATTAGTTTAATTCTTTCTATTTTGATAGATTTACACCTGGTTTGCCCTGATGTAACTGAGATCAGAATCCAGCCCAGTGATTTTACCTGTTAGAGTATTTGATTTTATTTCATGTTCTCACTTATTTTCCAGCACTGCAGCATCTGCATAGCTGCAGACAATTCAGAGCAAGACAGTAAGCTATTTTTTTAAACTGATGTGAAATTTACTTTCAGATTTAAGTTTAAAAAATGGAGTTAACCTAAAATCCATCATTAGTGGGAGCTTGTTTTCTGGCTGATGGGATTTTGTTTGGTTGGTTGTTTTGTTTTGTTACCACAGATTTTCTGATTTCGCATTCTAAGCTTCCTATTTTGTGTTATTTAGCAGCCTTCTGATCTCACTCTGCCACCTGCTAATAGCCAAAATAACATTTCACAGATTGCAAAATTATAAGTAAAAGAGAGACTGACTGTCAGTCTTCCTAAAGTCAGCTACAAAGCTTATCATTTTTGGAGCCCTCAGGAACCTTCCAAGTTCCCAATCTTAAGGCAGTCTGTGAGCACTTACAATGCATCAAATTATACTCTGATTTATACCAGTGCAAAACCTTTGATTTCCAAGACCAGAATCTTCTCTGTAAGCATGTAAATGTAGTGAAAACTTATTCATTTTATTTTCATTTTATATACACCAGAGTCAATAATCTCCTACAAATTCACAGTGCTATTTGCAAAGGGTACATTCAGGAACTCTTTTCTATTTTGTCCTATTAGCTGTGCTAGTGCCAAGTCTCTAATTTGGGCTTTCACAGAGAACAAAGCTTTATTGTCACATTGACAGTCCCACGCCATATATAGTAACTCTACAGGTCTCTTCCTGAGTCCCATCACTCTCACTCCAAAAGAGACACAGCCAGTCGGTGAGCAGGTGAAATATTCTCAGTGCAGGAATACCCATATTTGTACAAATAAAAGCTACCTCTCATATATTCAAGAAAACCAAATGGAAAAGTGAATAGAAGGGGTTGCAAGCATGGCCAGATCAAATTATATATCAGATTTAGAGAACATGTTTGCAAACACAATTTTTCCTATTAAACCAGGTCCATGCAAAATCCATATCTGGGTGTGGCTTCCAACCCTCCCAATGTTCAGGAGATGAGGGAAGGGAAGGATTAGATCAAGACTCATCTCCAAGAACCACTTTTTAGTAAAATTGATGAGAAAACAGCAGAATTATCCATGAAAATATGGGGTAAGAGAACACAGAAATATTTCTCCTGTAACCTTCATTCCACATACTGTATACAGATATCCTCCCTGTTCACTCAGTGCTTTGCAGTGAGACATGAGTTTAATTACTTCAGGTAATTCCTAGGTTTGGGATTACCTCCCCATCACCCCCACCATTCTGGGGTATGCATTTTCTAAATAGTTTTTTGAACACAGGCATATGTTCCTATTTCAAATATAGAGAGTCCATATATGTTTAATAAGCTAAGGACCTTCCTGTAATCATTTAGTAGTTGGCATAGGTCCTGAGCTCCATATTCTTTAGATTGCTAATTATCATGCCTCTAGGATCTATAGATAATCTCCATTCCTATGGTACTATGCTGTAGATAAATCCACACAGAGATGCATTGGATGATTAGTACAAAGCTGAAGAGATGCACAGTTTTCCTAAAGTCCCTTTACTACATAACTAGTAATCTGTAAGCAAAATATTCTAAATACCTCTTGAAATTTCTACCAAAATATATAGAACCCATAAAAAATATTGTGAATTCATTCTGGATTCAAAATGTCACTCTAAACTACTATTTTAAACACAACTGATTCATTGTTCTATTTCCAATGAGCTAAACCTTCTCTTGGGGAATCCAGCTTCAAATTTGTGGACAAAAGTACAATAATGTAGTTTCAGTGCTAACTTGGAGTCATCTACTGTAAACAAAAAGATTGTCTCTGGCGCCAATTTCATAATTGTGGCTTTCAAATGGGAACTGCTGTATAACTGAGGAGTAGCAGAAAGACTAAGGTAATACAACTTATTTCAATCAATAACTGAGTTCAGTTTCACTTAGAGACACATCTCCGTATCTGATGAGCCACTTTACATTCGATAATTTATGTCACAGGCAGCTGAGACCCAGCCACATTTGGCAACCATCCAAGACCTTGAAAATTGCTCCTTTTTTCCATAAATTTGGCCATAAATATCTTTAAATCTTTAAACTGCAAGGTTATGGCACACATCTTCTGAGCGCATGTGGGAACATTGTGATTATCAGCTCAGCACAATTGCAAAGAAGAAAAACATAGAACCAGTAAGTATGGTAAGAAAATAGCACCACTTTCCCACAAGTGGCATGTCAAACACCACTTCAAACTACATTTCCAATTATAAAAAATAGTCCTTAGTTTCTTGAAATGATGAAAGTGCCATAACAAAGTCACCAGAGCAATCTCCATCATTATATACCACTGTGTCAAGACATGCTGTCCTCCTCAGCCTGTTTATTCCTAATAGCTACAATGTTTGGGATGGTCTATTGTCCTAGCATCTTCATCTTCCCTGTGTCCAGATGCCATCCAGATCCCACCAGCTACTTATTTAACTAATAGCTCCTGAAGTGATTCTTCCCAGTCACCAGAAAGGATCTCACAATCAGCAGAATGTAAATTGTGGTTTCTGTTTCTTCCAGCATGGAAGCCAATCTCATCCATAACCAGCACATACAGAGTAAGATTAAAATCACGTGGAAACTCGAGGAGCTTGCCGTCAGTTTCAAAAGTCTATGTAATTGTCAATAATTAGAGTTTATAAAGAGTTAGCAGCATATGGCTCAGACACCATCTTTGTTCTATAAATTGTGTTTTCCTCCCTCCTCCCACCTCTCCTATTTCACTCTGTCTCTAGAGAACTTCAAGTTCCTCCAAATCATTATCCATAAAAGTACCTACCAGTATTGTCTGCATCTATTTAAACAATAATCTCTTGTTTGATCATCTGTGATATCACAAACTGTCTCGCGTCACAGCCAAAGCAAGGCAGTTTCTGCAGTAGGTCAGCGCTGGTAACAAACAGAGGATGTGTAATTCTGCTTCTTCTGCATAACCAGAGGTATTAGCATTTAAAACCAAATGTCAAACAGGCACAGATGTATCTGTGCTGGGTTGTATTCTGGGTTAAATAGCTTTTTAAAAATATATATGGGCCAGGTTATGATTTTACGCCAGTGTAAAACAGAGCAACTCCACTGAAGACACCAGCATGAGATTAGAATCAGGCACATGTAAGCTTTTTGCTTTAAAAGGAACAAAACATCAGCAGAATCTGAGGCTGGAATGTGTCATTTCACTGTGCATAAAACAGGAGAGAGCATTTACATTCACAGGACATTATACACAGAACTTCCCATAAAACTGGTGGAACGAGAAGACAAGGTCATTTTACAATTTAGTTAGGAGTGTCTAGGCAGACTACTTTGTGCTTATACAGACAGACATCTGCTAGTTATAACTGCTAACAGGGTCTGGTTTTACTATATAATTGCATGAACTGGCAGCCATTCTCGGCTGAAATCATAACATGGAGGATGCTGCATATGTCTCCGCTATGAGACCAATCCTGTGAGGTACTGAGCAATGGGAAATAAGGGCACTCATGATTTTGCAGGATGTGCTCAGCTCATGAAAGATCAGATCCCACTCACTTCAGCAAATGTCCCTGCCATCTTCATATATCTCCGATTATCACAAGGGGGAGATACCCTGATAGACTATCATAAACCATTTCTCTTAGGGGGTATATATTTATATGAAAGATTTGGCAGCCATCCCCCATTAATTATGCCACTAAACTCATCATCTACAATTAGATGAGTTTTGTAGTGTTCTATTTGCAGATAAAGACTCTCACTGGTACCATTTACACCCAATATGCAACCTGTATCATCAATGGATTTGACATCCCAGTTTTATACACATAGTGAATCTGACATAGTCCTTTCTGTTCTTAAATATGGAACTCACTGGTACTGATAGGCAGGCCAAAGCTTGGATGCATTGAATATTCTCTAGGTCCACAATGGTAGGCAAATAGAGGTACAAACTGGAAACTGCAGGATGTTATCTTGCATTAGTTTGTGTGTGTGTGTGTGCGCGCGCGCTTGTTGCACACCGAAGTTCAAGTTCCTGCTCTGGCAGAGACTTTCTCTGTGACCCTAGGCAAGAGACCCTGCGTGCCTCAGTTACCTGTGACAGGGCCAGCTCACTCCTGCCTCTGCTCAAGCCCACAAACAGCTCAGAGACCTTTTCTTGGTAAAACACTCCATGCAGTTTATTTGCAGTATTCATTTCCACCATCCTCATACACTATATAGCCTCATGTTTACAGTCCTAGGAAGCCCTCAGCTCCCGAGGCAAGAAAGGGAGAAAGATCTTTCTCTGCTCTTTCTTTCTGCTACCCCCTTTCCCACTTCCTTCCTTCCTGTGTCTTTTGTATCATCTGCCTCATGTCAGGATTTGCCTCTTAGGGTACGTCTTCTACACTGCAATTAGACACCCATGGCTGGTCCATGCCAATTGACTCGGGCTTATGGAGCTGAAGCTAAGGGGCTCTTTAATTGCAGTTTAGACATTCGGGCTCAGCCACCCCTCCCCTCAAGCCCGAGTCAGCTGGCATGGGCCAGCTGTGGGTTTTTTATTTGCAGTTCAAAGCATAGAACACACAAAGACAATAATATGTGCTTATGTGTTTAGTATCTTTTTCACAGATATCTGGGCATCTAATATGTCAGACAATTGTAACTAAGGCCTGTATTCTAAATTCCTTGGGTTTTGAAACTACACTACTTTGAACTGTGGTCTCACCATCTCTCACAAACTAAGGATGATTACTACTTGGCTGGGAATCCGACCCTCCCCCCGCCCCCACACACACACACACACAGTCCAAGAAAAATCTAGATACTTCAGGAAGTGATGATGGTAGCTCAGTAGGTGGCATTCTTCCTTTGAGTTAATACTGGGAATACTGAGAAACTACTGGTAAGACCCAGGAAATTGGTACAGTCAAAATGTTGCTGGAGGAGTCATCTTTCTGATAAGATTCTATGGTCATTAAAAATCCAACTTGCACTTTTTACAAAAGTAGTGGCCAACTGTTCTGGATAAATTCCAACTGGATAATCACATCTTGCTTAAGTAAAATTCTCCCAGAGTTTCATCTTAATTTAATTCCTTATTTTCTATCTTGAAGAGTAAAGGGGTAGGGACTGCATTTCAGCAAAAGATGTTGACCTATAGACACAATGGAGTTATTCCTGATGAATGCCAATGTGAGAGGAGGACCAGGCCCATGGTTTAGATTGTAAGGTTTGTCCAGATGTTGACCTATAGACACAATGGAGTTATTCCTGATGAATGCCAATGTGAGAGGAGGACCAGGCCCATGGTTTAGATTGTAAGGTTTGTCCAGCAGTTTATGATGTCTGAATAAAAGTCACTCTATACATGCCAGGTATCATTATTATTTCTCCAGAATACACAAGATCGGGTATAAATACAAATATTTATATATCATATGCTGACCTAGCTCTCTAACTGCTAGGATGATAGGTTCTTCTGATAAATCATATGAATCGCTCCCAGCCATTTTATTACCCTCCGTAGTTTGAATGGTGTACACTAATACCACTTTAGTCCTTTGGATCATGTAACTATGAACTCATTATTATTTTGCCTTTGTACTTTGCCCTGTAAACTGAGTGGACATTTACTTATTCCCCACATTGTTCATATTGCACCATGATTGCCTTCATGTCTAAAATATTAACTGAGCACCAAATTCAGATTCTCTTCCTCACATTGGGTAGTGCCATACTCTTTGAGTAACCCTACTGAAATCAGTAGGGTTACTCATCAAGAATAGAACTATTTGATGTCAGCAAAGGTGGCAGAATTGCGTCCTAAATTAGTAAACAAGAAAAGATTGCTACCTTGACTATGTTTTAACATAATATATGTTTAGCTTCCATTACCAAGCTTAATTCAAAAGAAATATCTCCTTCATTAAAGAAAAATTAAAACTTTGCCCAAATAAAAAAAAAAACATGGTTGGAGAATTTGGAAGGCAATTTTGATAACATTTACCAAAAAACAATGATCAAAATGAGGGAACTAAATCATTAGTGCTTGAGACTCAAACAGGAAAATATTTCCCCTCCTGCAGTATTGATATATTTTGTAGATTCTGTCTTTGTTGAGCTTTAGGTCATTCTTTATTCAGGTCATGTCAAAGAAAAAAGGAGAATGAGTTGGTGAATAAAAGCACTATAACTGAGATTAGGTGCTCCATCACTTTGTGATGAAATATTCAAACACATTGCCCAGTGGTATCAACTTATTCATGACTGATTTAAATGAATCACTGAAAAATGTACTTTAATCTTCCATATAATAAGTCTTAAAAAATTAAAACTGAAATCACAGTTTAAATAAAAAGCTAGCAGACATTTCAGTCATCATTTACTTGACTGTACATTTTCTGCTATTAAAGTGGCTGGTTTCATTAAAAAAAACCTAATATAATTGCATGTGTAATGCAGTTTATGATTTAGAGTTGATAATTTGTGAGCTACTGAATGTCTTGGTGGATATTGATGTCATTGCCCTTCATATTAAAAAAATAATGCTCTTCCCAATTATTTTTCATGGATGAAGAGTATGCCGACAAAACTGAATATAGCATAAGTCCTTAACCTGCTCTCAGCCACTTTAACTATCATTCTTTAAAGTTCAAATGTGAATGTTTAGAACAGCTACCTATTCTAAATTATGTACCTGACTTTGAATAGCCTTTGGATGCATTTTTTTTCTAGAATATGTTCTTTGCACACTGATTATTGCTCTACCACAAGTTAAATCAATTTAAAATCTTCCAATCGCAGATTACAGGCACAGAAGAATATGGCACATGGACAGCAGCACAGAACCCCCAAATACTGAAATTATTCTTCAAAGGGCTTTTGTTCTAGGTATTACTCCCATTTTAATGAGAAGATTTTAATCATACCTCTTTCCCCTGAATGATGGTTGAAGTGGGAGGGAGGGTGAAGTTAACTGTGAAATTTACCATGAATTTATAAGCAACTTGATTGATCTTGATCATCAATTTACCAGTGAACATATTAGCTTTGCAGAACAAATCTCTCTCTATCCCTTTCTATTTAGGTGAGTGAACAGATTACAATTTAAAACAAATATATTTCTGAGGACAGCACATGGTAAACAATTAGCATTTGCCCAACCACTCCCACCCCCACCCACCGTTAGGTCATTTGTAAGTATGAGATGTTCCTTCCTTGTTGTAAATTAGAAGCTTTCTGCATGAATGAATTAAACCGACATCGTTAATAATCATTCAAGCATGGAACTGACAGAAAGAGATTTGTGGGTTATGACTCTATCACACCAGCCTCGTTTGCTCATTGATTTATTAAAATTTTATGGAAAAGGACAATAAAAATTCTAGCTATGCCAAGATCGATGGAGCTTAACACTTTCTCCTCCTCAGCAAATTAGCCACATTTTCTCCTTTAGTATTTAACGATATATTGTTTTCAGAAAGAAAGTTGGGAATTACAGTAGAACTAGAAAACAATATTTTAGAAACTGTTTAAAAGCAACAGACCACAAGGGGAGTAGAACTCAAAAGGAATGATAATGGGACACAAAGCTTTCCACCTCTAGTTCAGATCCATATTGACTGAAAGCCAGCTGTTTGTAACAACCATTTGGTGAGGACAATGTGCAATCAATTGGCAGTCTCTCAATACAATTTCTGGGATACAGGTGAACTACCACAATAATTAGCACCCTTGTTGGCAATCAAAATAGAGAGGCCAAGGACTATATAGGCATGGAGACTGAACCTCTATGGATCAGAATTAAAATACATTGGCAAGACACTGTGGAGAAGCTTATACATCTGTTGTCTTTGCTATTTAGTATCTGCTCTGTACTACAAAATGGACTTCATTTTCCAGTGCTTTTAAGTCTGGCATTTTTCAGGACTTTGTGTGGCTTAGCCAGAAATGGAAAGAACATGCTTGCAACAAAACAGAATGGCATGGCATCGACTGGTGTTCATGGAGGGATGGACAAGGACAAGCCGGACAAAGGTGATTTTTCAGTAGCACTAAAGTCATTTAAAGAAATTAACCAATAGGTTATAATCCAATGAGCTCTCAGACTTTGACTTTGTTGTTTTTTATTAAATTTTCTGTATGGAGTGCAACAAATTTATGCAATTTGTAATATGCATCATCGTAATATATTCTAAGATTGTATTTTCTGAAACTTTTACTTCATATTTGAAGCAGATTTTTTTAGGTTTTACTCAATTGTGTGTTCTTTGAGCACTAAAAGCTCAGTATATTTGAAATTTAATTACAATAATGTGATTAACTGTATTCATTTGAGTAGTCCCATTTACTTCTTTGGGTACTACATATGTAAAGAAATGTTTGAAGGATCAGGGCCTACATTGTTGAGAGAAATCACTTCAGAGACATAAATTACAGATTTTGTTTTGTAGCTTATTCTGTTTATTGGGGAAGATGCAGTTGTAAGTATTTTAGTCTTTATTTTTAAAAGGTATAGTACCTTATAGAATTTTAAAGATAAAGTTTCTCCATGCAGTGGAAACTAAGAAAACAAGCCCTTACCCTCATTCCAAGTTTGTATTACTGCTGAAAGGTCAGAAATGTCAGTCTCTATTATAAATAAGAATGGGCCTTCTGATTTGATTCCTATGAACATGATTGGCTGAACTTCATTCTGTGATTTATAATAAATTGCAGAAATTCATCTCCCAGCAAGAAGGAAAGAAAAACAGGAATATACATCAGTATTTCTCAGAAATTAACTATGTCATGTCTGTGGGAGATCTAAAGAAATTGCCTGGTATAGCTAATGTACATCTGCTGTTTGTTATGAAGTGAGGATATTACAATTTCAAGAACCCATATTTTCATCATGATTAATTTCTATATTTTTTTTAAAATTACAATTCCAGTAAAAACTACAGGCCAAATCATACAAACATTTTTTTTAAGCACAGCTTCCCAATGAAAGCAATAGGGCAATACAATAGAACCTCAAAAATACAAACACCAGAGTTACGGACTGACCGGCCAACCGGACACCCTGTGGAACCAGAAGTAACCAATCAGGCAGCAGCGGAGACACACACACACACACACACACACACACACACACAAGCAAATACTGTACTGTGCCTGTGTTGCATCTTAAAGGCACATCTGGGTTGCCTGTCCCCCAACCCCACCCCCACATGCAGGGCATCCACTTACAGCTAGGAAGTGAAGATGCTGAGATTCGTAGTCAAAGCTGTGAGCCCCTTCTGCCAGCGCAAGGCAGCAGGACCAGCACTGGGTTCTGCGCTGCTGTCCTGTAACCTGTGGGTGCTGTTTTCACCCACCCACCCCAGCCCCCACTGGGAAGGGGACACGCTGTTTTCACCATCACCACCCCTCCCACCCCGGACGCGATGGAGACACAAGCTTGCCAGGGCCAGGGAAAGAAGCTGACTGCAAGGAAGCTGCCTAACTGCCTCTGGAACCTGGCCTAGGGTGACCAGACAGCAAATGTGAAAAATCAGGATGGGGGTGGGGGATAATAGGAGCCTATATAAGAAAAAGACCCTAAAATCGGGACTGTCCCGATAAAATTGGGACATCTGGTGACCCTAACCTGGCCTGGAGTGTGACCTGCTGGAGCGGGAGCTGCGTTTTGTTCAGAGTTAGGAACATTTCAGAGTTACAGATGACCTCCATTCCCGAGGTGTTCGCAACTCTGAGGTTCTACTGTAGTATGATATGGCCCTATATCTTTAAAAAAATGTTTTTATTAACTTTCTATTATAAATTGAACAAAATAATCATGAGCATACAGCAAAATTACTTTAAATTTCAGTAACCAAAGAAAGTTGAAACAAAAATAACTGCTAAAATAAAAATGTTCATCTACCACAATGTGAAGATGAAAGTCAACCATGTCTGAAAGATTTGGGTACTTCTGGGTAAAGTTCTATCCAGGAATGGTCAATCTTGTTTTGTCTAATTTTGGACTCACTTGAACATAACACATTCAGCTATTCAAAGCTCAATTTGTACCAAATGTTATTCAGTTCAGGTTGCATTTAGGGGAGACTAGCAAAAATAGCATCAGAGAGGAAAATAAAATTCAATGGGACAATACAGTGAAAAACCGAACAAAGATTAGGTCAGAGTTAGTGAAGTGGCAGCAGGGGTAAATTTGGTCAGAGCTTGTGAGAAGAGAAGCAGGGAGAAAAATTCTAATGATAAAATATAGTATGGGGGGTACATATATCATGTGTGAGACATCCATCCCGCTTGTGTAGTTTTTTCAGTGTTCCTCTACTCCAAAGTAGATACCACAGGATTCCCAATGACTAAGTTACAGGGTAAAAGATTTTTCAAACTCAAATTAGTTCAGTGTACCCAAAAATAATTGTAGAGATTGTGTAAATCTCTATGTCCAGGAGGTTTCTCCAATTCTTAGATCTACTAGAACAGCTGCATAAAATTATTCAAATCCTGCTCACTTATTCATGCGCAGGGGTCCCTTTGGCCCTTATAGTGAAAATCAAGATGTCTTTGAGCAAAACACTCTCCCAAAATGATAAGAACAATATTTTCATGTGCCTATACTTTCTTTTTGGTCAACAGTATTATTTATACTTCCATAAATCAGTCTTATGGAATGAACTCTACTTCAATCAACTGTTACTGTAAATATTTCATTATGGTTGGAAATCACAACTCATACCTATAAAAGCAGCATCTATAAAAAGGAGAAATAATCTTGCCATTAAGATTGTGGATCCGAAGTCAGGAGATCTGGGTTCAGTTCCTGTATCTGACACAGATTTCCTATAAGTCACAATCGCTCTGTGCCTCAGTTTCTCATCTGTAAAATATTCCCTTTGTCTATCTAGGTTGCAAATTCTTTAAGACAGGGAATGTTTTTTTACTATGTGTAAGTGCAAAAGCTGCAGGGCCATAATGTTAGTTGATACCGCTACACACTACTGTAATACAAACATATAATTTTTGATAGTACACACTATAATTTTGTTCTTTTGACTCTTTGTCTGAGTCGTCCGTGTGCATCGGGGTAAAATCCCAGCTCCATTGAAGTTAATGGCTAAAGTTCAAAAGGGTCAGGGCTTCACCCCCAGTGTTTTCAAAGGATTATTTAACTGGGTTTTGCCTTCTTGCCGCTCTCATCCTAGTCAGCCTGCAGTAGCTGTGGCTCTATTGTTTCTGGTTCAACTGTGCTTTGGCCTGCTTCTGCTCCCACTGAAGCCAATCGCAAAACTCTCAAATGGGAACAGAATAAAATCTTTGTTAAATTCAAGTTAGAAAATTAAGAATTGATTTTTATTAAGACCTAACTATAGATACACAAACAGGAGAAAGTCAATTCTAATTCAGCCTGATTCACAGAAACTGTACTTATCAAAGCCATCCTAGCTGCACCTAGCCAATTAAAAGAGCAACTGAGAAGCATTACATCATGTGAATAATCTGTCGTTAACTATCAGTGATCCTGGGGGTAGGACAATATTATCTTACCTAGCAGCTTCTGAGAACTGATTAAATCTTTATTGCTTCAGATACATCAGCATTAGATGCCAATAAATAATACTTGGACAAATACCATTCAGTCATTTTCAAAATAATTAGCTTAGGACCAACCACTAGTGTTTGGTGACTGGTTTAGTTTAATCACTCTTTCTTGAGTACATAGGGCACCTTTAAAATAGTCAGCTTCATCCCAATCTCCAGTTAGAACTTCTCCTAATAGACACATTATTTTGTTCATATGTATGTGGCCTGAGTCGGGATTGAGCCTGCATTGTGGTAGGTGCTGTACAAACACACAGATTGCCATGGCCCCTAGTATAAATTCAGAGGCATTCCCTTGGCATCCCCAGTATACATGACATCAGAATCAGACCCTGTTATATCAAAGAAACATAACAGGTATGTTTTGAGCAATAATCGCAGGGAAGAGTCAATTTTCACTCTCAGTGCTGCTATCTGGGATACTGCAGTGTTTCACTATAGTCATCAGTGTCTGTTAACTCTGAGTAAAGGTTGACATTTAAAATGGAACCTGCTGTAGGGGGTTTTGTTTTGTTTTTTTGTCCATTCATGTATAATTAAATGAAATGTATATGGAACTTTTTAGTAAAAATTGTTCCCTACGTGCTCCATTATTAGGCAGCCTAATTATTTCTGATCACTGCAAGATTGTTAATGGTAAGTACACTCATAAATCACACACACACACATCAATGAGAGACGAAAGTTAGACCCCACATGTATGTATCTAGGAGCAAAAGGTTAAATTAGAAAAGGCACCCTACTGATTATTGACAGGTAGACAGTTCAACAGTCAGAAAAGTCAGATGGTCCCTGAGTCCTCCTGAGCCACACCACTTTACTGGGATGGAAAACATCCTTGGAGACATGCTGAAAGGCACGGAACATTAAAAGTAGAGTGAAGGCATAAGTACTACTTATTTTCAGTTTCCAACTGACTGGAATTCCAGTTAGGAAAGGTCAGGTTTAATTTGATACAATAGCATTCAGGAAGCCTGTGGTCCATCATATTTCAGGAAGAAAAAAAAAAGCTGTTTAACTCTCCCAGTAGGAAATCACTCTATTAAACTGTGCATACAAAATATGTACTCAAGGGCGTGTGGTTTTATTGTATAGTGATTGCGTGCTAGGAGCATGCAGTAAATAAGTATTGTTGCAAGGTCATGAAAGGAAAAAACTGTTTGCAAAACAAAACAGGCATCTTTGAGGATATATACGGCAGAGGAAAGTCTAGCTAAATTTAACAATAGGGATTATTATTGCAGCTGTCACACATCAGAATTTTTTAAAATTTCATATCCATTTTTAAGTAGGTTCAGAGCTATTTTGTGAAATCCCTGTTATAGAATTAGCTTTGAAATATGACTCAAGTCAGCATTTCTTACATAAGACACAAATGGAGGATGGAAGTGTAAAATAATGCCTCCTATTCTTTACATCCGTTGATAAGCTGTGCCAATATTATCTTTGTTGTGGCAGCAGTTGCTTGCAAATGCCTTAGGAACTGATTTGGGTCTCTATGTCATGAGCTAATGGAGTCTGAGACAGGCTTTGAAAGAATGTGTTTAATGTATAGGATTCCTGTGTGATCTTTCCCAGAGCACTGACTTCCTAACAGCACAGTGAGGGTGCAATTAGAGCAGCATATTATGGGCATAGATTTTTCTTCATTTACAGCTGTTTATCATTCATCTGCCTTTTTAACCATCCTGAGTTGGTGCCTCTGTCTCCCAACCCATATTGAAAGAAAAGAAGCCCTCCCTCTCCCCATCAGGAAGCTGGTTCAGGACAAGGAAGTCACAAGAATTCTAAGCTGAAATCTACCTTTCTTCAATTTCAGAAAAAAAGCAAGAAATTTCAGTCTGGATTATTCCAAAAATATATGAAAATGATTTCCACATTTCATCATGCCTTTTGGCGTTTCGTTGTGAATTTTTGTTTTTACTTGTATTTTAATTTTTTTGCTTTGCTGGTGTTGCTAATAATTGCCTTGTAGTTCTGTAGAAAAAGTGACCTTTTTTTTTCCCATCAGACTTCTGATTATTTTGTAGTTTCCTTACTTAGCCCTTTAACTGAGGGGAGTGGGGACTAAATCTAGAGTAAACTGTGGTCAGGTTTTATTATGATTTAGCTTCAACTACCAATCTCACTATTGCTGAGCCAGGGACACAGCCACAGTTGAAAGGTCCATATAGGAGGAATAATCTGACCCACTGCGTAAATGAGATATAATATGGCATCAGACTGGGTGGAGTTAGGAACTCTGTGCTACAATAAGGCATGAAGTGCAATTCTTAAACTGGCTTCCCATACAGAGCAATCTAAAAAACACTGCATTTTGCATGGGATATAAAATGTCTGAGGATTTGATCCTAGATAATATTGGGACATTTCTGCCAGATTGATAGCAGTGAAATCACTGCAAGTATAATTTAATTTCACCAAAAACAATTTAATGACCTATATTACTTATTTTTTAACACTAAAGTAGCTCATTTTCAAACAAACCTGTGAAAAGTTCAAGATCAATTCACAAAATATTGGATGTTATCAAACTTGATTCTCCAGTATTAGCAGAAATTTGAATGTTTTTGCACTTACTGTTTGCTATATTCTCCAACATGGGGAACTATAACCAACAGAAAAACTAACTCAGAAGAATTGGGGTTATAGGTTATATAGTTGGTTGCAGAACTTTTAACAATTTGTTTTTCTTATTTTAGTTACTTATGTAGGGTTTGGCAGAAATTTCCAACTTATATTAAACCAAGAGTTTCTCCCCCCCTGCAGAAAATATCTTTTAAGAATGAGGCAGTTTTAAAATAAAAGAAAACACAGCATTGTGTGAGGATACTTCATGACAAGCAGAGAGAAAAATTCTCTGTCATTCAAGCTGGCAGAATGAGAGCACAGTGAAGACTGGGACAGAAGAATAAATCAGCCAATGTGTATACTAATAAAATGCTGAACTTGTTAAGGAAATCATTAGAGTAAAATCAGAAGTGAGGCTGGATCCTGTAGCCCCTCTATGGGTGGATCTCACTTTTGTTTCAAGAAAGATTTCATGACTGGAACCTACATTTATAGATATCGAAGGAACATGGTATTTATCATATTGCATCAGACCACTGATCTATCAAAATCTAGTGTCCTCCTTTCTTACACTGGCCAATGTAAGATGTTTCATAAGAAGATGAACTCTTCTCTTGCTCCAAACAGTGCACCTACTCAACTGTATCAAGCTGTAGATTGGGGAGAAAGATCCCTGGGTTACAATCCAAAGCATGATATTTTATAAGCCTTGATATGAAACTGAACCAATAATTCCTGAAACCAATGGGAGTGGTATGAGCGGTGTACCAGGTGCTATGGGCCAGATTTTCTCAGTTATTTAGGCACCTAAAGATGCAGATAGGCCACCTAGAGGGATTTCAAAGGCACCTAACCTGCTTATACATTTTTGAAAATCCCACTACATGCCTATCTGTATCTTTAGGCACCTAAATACCTTAGAAAAGCTGCCCCTTTGTGCATAACCACCAGTGTTCTAATAGAGTGGCTGGTATTTAGGAGCTCATAGGGCTAAAATTCACCAGTAAAGAAACAGCTGTACTCTTTGTAGTGGGACTAATGTAAGACCACCTGCTGCAATCAGGCTCCAAGGAGAGCTAAAGCTGTCCTTCAAGGTAAAGAGAGAGAAAGCCCAGAGTCATGAATACAAGCTTCTGTGGGGCTAATTCATATCTTCCCCCATAGAGGTAGAGTATATAGTTTCCTTTGCATGCTCCCTGAAGCTACAATACTTCCCTGCAGCCTCCACTCTTGCTTCTCCAAGCCCAGCAACAGGCAGGTGGAGTTTCTGAGCTGGGAGAGGGTTAGTTATGAGGGTGAACCTGCAGCAGCCCAGTTATCTTGCCACTGGTTAACAACATTACACCAAGCTGAAAATAATACTGACAAAACAACCTTTTGTGGCATTAGCATAACTTACAAAATAACAGATAAACTGACTGAACTTAAGACATTTCATTGCTTTAACCAATAGCCAGTTTGAATGCAAAAATAATAATGGAATAAACCCAAATTATCTCTAACATAATAACTGCAAGCCATATTTATGTTGTAGGTTAAGAAGCTGTTTATCACATTTTGCTATAGATGAAAAGATGAATTACCATTCTTTTTAAGGGATATTCTTAATATATGGTATATATATACTGACCATATATGACAGGGGTGGCCAAACCATGACTCATGAACCACATGAGGCTCTTTTACAGTTAAAGTATGGCTTGCGGAGCCCTCCATGCCCGCCACACCTTCTCTGCCTACCAGACTGGTAGGAGGGGAGAGCCTGTGTGACTTCTGCCCTACAGCGGGGTAGTGGGGCTAGGGGCTTATCAGAGAAAACTGCTGCCTGCTGAGAGTGGGGGGGGCACAATTTAAAGGTTCACCCTCCCCAGGCATGCCCCTTCTCTTACCCTCAGCAGTTCTCCCTGCAGCTCCCAGCTATTTGCCACTGCCTCTCCCCACGGCCCATATGACTGAGCGGGCAGCAAATCCTGGCAAAAATTGGGGAAGTTTGGGGGGAGTGGGGAATGTGACCCCACATACCCCTCCTCCCCTCACGTGCCTCTGGCTTCTGCCCAGGAGGGAGGAGGGTCTCGGGGCTTCAACCCCACAGGGCGCACCTGCCGGGGCTTGGAGCTTCAGCAGGAGCAGGGCAGAAGTTCATAGCCCCACTACCGGGCTGAAATCTCAAGCTCCAGCAGGCAAACCTTGGCCCTTGAACTTCAGAAGATTGTCATATGCAGCTCGGAGGGTCAGTAAGTTTGCCCCCCCCCCCCCCGCCTTGATATATGATCTGGTACACTGCCCCTGAGGTCCCAAAGACTCCTGTTAAATACAATGGGTGTTGGATCAGGCCCATACTATAAATCAAATAGCTTTTGGATTTATTGGAGACTGGAAACAATAGAAGGAAAATACCTTTAACATGAGTTTTGTGTTTCCTCAGTGTATGAATTAAGAGTTTTCACTGTTCACAGAAAGAAATCCAGCAAAACTTTTGATATGAGAGACTAAGTACTGCTGATCATAAAGAATGTCATGGAGGATTTGTTTATACTTTTAAAACTGTACTTAAAAATTATTTATAAAGAAAACAAAATGCAGGCAGAAAATGAAAGGAGTCTTTTGATAAATTAAAAATGTTTGCTTTCTGCTGTGATATTAAAGATCAGGACATAAGAGAAGTACTGTGTGTATATGTTCAAAAGCTTGCCAGCAGGAGGTATATAAGTATTTAAAATGGTAACATCTCAGAAAATAGTATGGGTCTTAAAATTATTTTTTTTCTAATAAATAAATCATCAAATAAAAATAAAATGACAAATTGGTATTACTCTAATGCAATCATAGTTGAAGGAGTAATAACCTGTTTTATTTCAAAAGGAATCTGGCTATTAACACTTGAGTTCAGACAAATGGTTTCAAGGTCTAGGCATCAGGCATGAAATTCCTTAATGCCTTGGAATCTTGGCAGGGTCAAATTATCCTGAGGAACACATACTATGCTGGGAGGGTATCTTAAGAGTAGGGGTTTGCACTAGTGTCTTTGTGATTCCTCCTTTCCCCCCCATACCCCACCAGATAGGGAGCTGCCCTCCATCTCAGAGGCAGCTGTGAGATTCCTGTATATCTAGAGGACCACATACTGCCCTCTGCATCACCACACTTGTAGGCATGGAAGGCCCTATATACAAGGGGTCAGTTTTGCCACTGACCTCAGTGGAGCAAGGATTTCACCCATTGTTCCCCTGTGGAAGGTTGGTGAGCTACAGAGATGCTGTACAGGATGTCTCTGGACCATAGTTCTTTCCTTTCTGATGACTATCTGGGTCCACAGGCTTAGACCCACTGCATCCCCTGATTTAAGGGCACTTCTATTTCTACATTCCACATGCAGTGGGCCTGCTTTGTACCAAGTCCCCATTACTAGGGGAGAAGATTCTTTCCTCAAATTTGTGCATGAAGCCTGTTTCACACAGGTTTTACGTGAGGAATTGGAAAGCACAGCATTTGACCTATAGATTGTAAAGCATTTAGGGTGTCAAGGGGTGCAGCTCTCACCGCCAGACTGGTGCCTCCTTCTGGTCACTCTGGGCATTAGCTCAAGGCTGATACCCTTGTCTGCAGTGCACACCAACACTCTGTCTCTGCTTCTGGAAATGCAGCATCCTTCTTTCCAACTCAGCCCTCCAACTAGGTCGTCCTCTGTGTTTCCCCCTTCTGCGAGTGCATAACACAGTCCTATTGTCCAGCTACTTCCCCAGTGATGAGGGGGGAGGGACCCAAGCCCACCCACTACTCTGGGTCCCGACACAGGGACCCTACAAATAGCAGCCTCCTGCTTTGTCTCTAACTTCCATCAATTCTGCTATATTTCCCTAGGCCATTTCCCTGTGGCCCCAGCACCTTCCTCACCCTCACCTCAAGGCACTCAGGTGCTCAGCCCCGCAGCTAGCTAGGAGCTCCCCCTTGCTCCCTTGTTCCCTGCTAGCAGCTGCTCTGACCAAGGGGCTTACAGCTCTCTCAGCCCTCCAGGGACACAATCCTTACTCCCTGAACTTCCAGCAGCAACTGACCCACTCTGGCGCTGCAGCTCCTTTTATGTGAACCACTGGGCCCTGATTGGCTGCTCCTTGTATCCTCTCCCTGATTGGTTGTGCCTTACACAGTCTCTCTGGGCCACTTGGAAGACTCATGTCCCCTGCTCCTTCCAGGACAGGGCATGGTTAACCCTTTCTAAGCCTGTGTGGGGGAGGCATCCCATCACAGGGATCCTTTGATATAAGGAAGCTTACCTGTTAAAGGGATACTCTATATCAAATAGGCCAAAATATCTTATATGAGTTCTGGTCTATGAATTTTCAAAAGTGGCTGGCAATTTTTATTGCTGTAAATTTTGGGTGACCAACTTGAGACATCCTGAAGAAACTGATTTTCAGAAAGTGCTGAGCACTCATCTTTTACAAGTCAGGCCCCTTTAAGGTGTCTCAACTTGGACACCCAAAATCAGTGGTCACTTTTTAAAATGTAGGCAATGTGTATGTACTGTGTTCAGGAGATTATTTCCCATAAAGGAAGCAAAAAGAAAAAGAAAAAAAGCCCAGGCACCTACCGCCGATACCTCTCACCATCCTGGTGTGTTGCAAAAAGCAATTTTTACATCACTTACCATTTCTTCCTTCAAAACTCTCCTTAAAACTCACTTCTTTCATGTAGCCTTTAATCATGGAACTCCTGTG
Source organism: Emys orbicularis (assembly GCF_028017835.1). Classification (NCBI taxonomy): domain Eukaryota; kingdom Metazoa; phylum Chordata; order Testudines; family Emydidae; genus Emys; species Emys orbicularis. Next base: position 109,390,500 of record NC_088687.1, read on the forward strand.
ACCCTGTCTTCTCCCAATGTCAGGGTTCTAATTCTTTGTTCTGAAGTCATCTTAATTAGATTATGAGATCTGTAGGATAAGAACCTGGTCTACCTATTTGTTTTTAGCATACTCTGTACATCTATAGTGCTATATAAATAATAAAACTAAATTTTCATCCTGTATGGTAGTATGCTTGCTAGAAGAAAGCAGACTCGGGCATTTTTTATTTTAGTAAAAGGATTTTGAGCCTGATACAAAGACCATTTAAGTGTTATTGACTTCAATAGGCTTTTGGATTAGGCCCATAAGGAGGGTTATAGTGCATTAAATTTATGCTTAATTCTTCCCTCTGCCCTTACCAAACACCTTCTCTTCTGAATACATTTATATTTCATTTCAGGTTCTTAATATGATATTCCTCCTAAAAATAACACAGGGATTCCTGTGGTTTTATTGCTGTAGCTCACTAAAATATATCCAAGATAATTCATGTTTCAGATCAGAACAGAGAAGTACAAACCTGCAAGAAAAGCTGACTTTTACACAATTAAAATAAACCTCTGGGGGTTACTTACCATAGAACAAAGCAGAGAGACAAAAAGTAAATATCGTCCAACCTTGATCTGGGCAGGAATTGTAAAAGGGAATCTATCAGCATGGCACTCAGTAAACAAAGTCATCGGGACAGGATGGTTTAGTACCACTTTTAGGTTAACTTCCAAGTCATATCTATAATCAAGTCTCTAAATCTGAGTACATGTTTGTGTCATTTTATTTGGATCTGACAAACTTAAGTATAGAAAAGGCAAGGGCTTATGTTTTCATTTTCCCTTTGATAAAAGTATTCTTGCTTTTCATGCAGTTTTCACGAGATCAATTGTTTTATTTTTCTAAAATGCCAACAGCAGCATAGCTAGAAGGAAACATTATTCAGGAATAGAATGAGGCATTGTTTCTATGCTCATGGTACAGTGTCACCTGTTTTCTTACATGTTCTATTAATACAATAAACCCAAAGTCCCTTAAGGCTTTATTTTTTAGGCAATCAATTGTGGGAATCGTTTAACTTCAGTTATTAAGGCAAAGTATGTCAGCACATGTAGCATACTTATTCATGGCAACACAAAAGCCAACAGATAATTAGAATTATTTAATCACCTATATCTCATGCCCACATGTTCTGCATCTTGTCTTCCAACTAGCAATACATCAAAATGTGATGCAAGGGAAATACTTCAATATACAGTACCAGTAACCGTGGGCCATTAGTTATCTGAAATACATCTACAACTTTCAGTTGCAATAGCTCAGAGAAGGTATCTGTTGAATGCCAAGGCCAAATACACAACGCTCTGCAGGGATGGTGTTTGCTATGCCCTTTCAGTTGCTGACAGATTGATTTTCATGTTCTGGCTAAACAAGCGGTTAGCAGTATTGCACTGTTGGTTGTAAGCGATGATGACCCAATTAGAAAACACAGTCAATGAATAGGTCAGGCAACTGGGGTCCAGATACTCTAATCCAGGCTAGGCTATTCAGTTTGCAGAGCTTTGTATTGACCTTTTCCGCATCACAGGTGACCCTCCATACAAATGTGTCAAAAAATTCTGTGCAAAAACAAAGAAAATAAATCATGATTTATCCAAATACCATGTAGTACTGCACAATGTAAGCAAATGGCTTAGGAAAGATCACTGTGGAATTGTTAGCACTAAAAAGCAAAGAAACAGCTCAGGAGGGGCTTTGTATTCTGCAGGTATATATGTATATTGTATAATTTTGTTAAGCAGTTCAGGGTTAAATATAAGTTAACTCAATACTGTGCTTAACTAGACCACAGATATTTTGTAAATGGTCAGTAAATGCTGTGGACATGTTATTTGCTTCATTTTGATCTCACTTGAAAATAGGTCAGGACTACACTACAGATCTAGATCAGTATAACTACATTGCTCAGGGATGTGAAAAATCCATGCCCCTGAGCGACATTGTTATATGGACCTAACCCCCCATGTAGACAGCGCTATGTCGACGGGAAAGTTTCTCCCGTCAACATAGCTACCGCCTCTCAAAGAAGTGGATTAACTACACTGATGGGAGAAGTTCTCCCATCAGCATAGGAGTGTCTTCACTTAAGCGCTACAGCGGTGCAGCTCCACCGATGCAGGGTATTAAATGTAGAGCTGCCCACAGACCAGATTTAATTACTGAATAATCTTAAAAGAATAATGTGACAATAACAACACAATGATGGCAGTTTGATAAGCTCTTTTAACATGTTATACACTGGGTATGTTATGGGTATCATCAATACCAATAAGATCATAAAGAAACATATATATGTATATATATGATGCCGGCAGACTAGATGAACACTGACGAATACATAGCTGGAAATCAGTCTGGCTCACCTGTGTGTTAGCATTGTTAAAACAGATGATACATTTATAAGAATGTGTTTAGTGTTTAGAATGCAGCAAATAGTAATCTCACTGATAACATCTGTAACCCATGTTATAAGGGTATATTGAGCGTTTGCTCAGTTTGTTGTAACTGTGTAATGCATCAAAAAGGAAAAGCATTAAGTAATGTAAAATGCTGGCTTCCTACAGAAGGTGTTAGGTCCTGCCCACAAGAAGGTCCATTGAGACCAAATGAGCCATTGTGAGACATCAAAGAACAGAGATTTAGAGCAAGTCTACACTACAAAATTAAGTCAACCTAAATTAGGTCAACATACAGCCACTGCAGTAATTACTGAGGTGGTTCATGTCCACACCATGCCCCCTCTGTTGGAGGTATGCATCCTCACCAGGAGCGCTTCCACCAACTTAACTGTGTGGAGCATTGTGGGCAACTGACAGGTGGATCCCCTCTGCCCCCCCCCCCCCCCCGACAGCTTGGGCCGTCTGCCCCAGAGCAGCGAGGCTCCATCTGTGAGCAGCCAACAGGCCATGTAAGCAATGCAGTGTCTACACAGACACTGTGTCACCCTAACTACATTGACCTAAGCACTACGCCTCTCATGGAGGTGAAGTTATTAGGTCAGTGTAGTGGGCGACTTACATGGGCGGGAGCACCCTTGTAGCACAGACACTTGCAGAGTTAGGTCAATGTGAGCTGCCTTATGTCCACCTAACTCTGTAGTGTAGATCAGGCCCTTGTTAACTGCATTCCTCCCTTCCACACCCAGGGAGACCTGCACATGAACTCATGCCATCAGGTTGAACTCTTGAAGGAAGAGAATAAAAATCCCTGACAATGCTGCTCTTTGCTCTCGATGCTGCTCGGATTTTGGAAAAGGCAAGATTTCTAAGCATAATCAAGGAATCCCCAGTGCTTGGCCTAGGTTAGCCCTAGAGGACATATAGAGCTTGCATATTACAGCAACTCCTATACCTTTTGGAACCTAAGACTGTAATTCATTTGTGTGCATATGTTTACTTGTTTTAACCTTGTAAATAACTCATCTCTTTTTCTTAGTGAATAAATCTTTAATTAATTTATTATGGGATTGGATGTAAATGTTGCCTTTGGCATAGGATCTAAGGTGCAATTGACCTGGGGTAAGTGACTGGTCCTTTGGGACTGGGAGTAACCTGAATATTGTTCTGTTCTTTGGTGTAAGAGACTATCTATCACAAAGGCAATCTTGCCTGGGTGGCAAGACAGATAGAGGTACCCAAGGGGACTGTCTGTGACTCCATGTTAAGGCTATTATAGTGCTTGAGGAGTTCACACTTGATGTTGATGATGGTGGAATCTAAGTATAGAACTTGCAACCAGCTTGGGGTTTGTACCCTGATTTGTAACCGTCTGCCCTGAGGCTGGTACTCACACTCCTGAGCCACTCCAGACAATTTGACAATATAATAGAACAAAACAGACACAGTACTATGAACTTTCTATATAGATAGCATTACATGTGTATTTGAAACTGCATCAAACGACAACTTTTCCACACCATTTATTGACACTCATCAGTCATGTTAGAGATATAAACCATTTGCTCACAGGGATCAGGAAAAATTATACACACCTATGTATAGCACTGCATAAGTGTCTGGATTTCACAGGGAGAAGGAGGCTGTTCACCTTTCTCTGAAGAATCAGGTATTAGCTAACGGAGGCAGAATACCAGACTTATGGAGGCATGATTTGCTATAGCAAGTCTAATGTCCTGTATCCATGAGACATGTCTTTGGAACATGTTATGCAACTGGAATAAAATTCTGACACCACCTCCCCCCGTGCCATAAATGCCATGCTAACTTATGGTAATACGTAAATAATAAGGCACCCATGCTACAGCAGCATTTGTACTGCAAATTAGTGTTTGATCAAACTTTCAAAATTCCACCAAGGGCTTTTTCCTCACATGTTTCTATGCCAAAATTCCATTACAATATCTATCAGCAATGCTAATTCATACTGCATCATTGTATTAATGATTCTGTTATGTGTGTGATGCTGGTCTCTGAACTGCAGTGTGGGCACATCTGAAATCTGCTTCCTCACACTACAGAAATTACTTACTAGCATCTGTATATAACATACTATCACCACAGGGAAAGCTAGTTTAAAATCATAAATGTCAAGACATAATTAACTTAAAGGTCAAGTTTAATTACAGCTGTTGAAACTGAAATACACTAATTACCATTACTATGTCAGAAAATTTCTTGAAAAACAGTTTGAAATGTTTTCTTGGTGCCCATGCTTTTTTATAATTGATGTCTTTTGTTCTGTGATGAGAATGTTTCGATGGGCATTTTTTTTTAAACTAACTTTGAACAGAGTAGAGAACAAAAACAGAAAAATGATGAATAAAGCACTATCCCGCACAGCTCCACAAAATCTGTGCTCGGCGTTATTGTATTATTAATTATTTTCTTATAATCGGCACTTGAGATAATTATGTTAATGGAACTCCTTGGAGAACTTGATGCAAACACTCTAGCAACAGAGGAAGCACATTTATCTGAACAGTTTTTAGGTTTAATGGCAAAACAAATCAATAAGTGAAACAGACTGGTGAGAAAATAACTCAATAACTGAAAAATTTGCTCTACCTGTAGGACTTCCAAGATTTCCAATGGGAATTCTTATCGACTCACATACGTATTTTGGTTTCCTTTGCCCTCCCTCCCTCTTGCCCCTGCCCCTTCCAAGGTATAGAAAGTTGGAACACTTTTTGATTTCATTTTCTTTTGTTTTACCCTGTGTTTACTTCCCTCAGGTGATCAGGATTTCCAGCTTCCCTTCCCTCATACTTTCACCAGAGTGCTGGTCTGAGGAGCTGTTCATAACTGGATACAAAACAGCATAGGGAAGGTTAGCTTGCATAATGATGCATTCCTCATAGTAAAATAGATTTTAGCCACTGTAGCTCATCCATAGAGATTTCCAAGTCTGAAATGGAGTGTAGCGGATGTATCTGAAGGAAATATTGCTAGTATAAGAAAAGAGCCTACGGCATATGTTTTGTCAAAATAGAGAACAAAGACCCAAAGAAATAACATTTTACACTATTAGAAGACACAATGAAGGAGACAGTTTCAGTTAAGTGAGTAGAGCATGCATGCCCCAAAAGGGGCTAAATAACTCAGAAAGAACCCACATGTGAAACTAAAAAGCACATATATTCTACAGAAAAAAGCAAACAAAGCAAGGAAAGTCTGTGCAGTGCAGCTATAATGGAGAAAGAAAATGACATTTAATTAAGAGTTCCCTGCCTTCCAGGTACTGATGACATTGAAATCAGTGTGGACATAAGGCATTAAAGCTGACATCAACATAGTTCACCCGAAGAGTCACTTATTTAAGATTTACAGCTGACTGTAAGAAAAAAGTGAGAATTTATTAAAGATTTCCATCTGGCAGAAGATATCATTAGTATTCAAACTGATAGCAGCAGTGATTTAAATTTAATAATCCAAGTGGAGATATGCATCAAAAAGGAATTCTTCTAAAATGTGTCTAATAGCAATAACTGACTTCTTTATTATAGTCTGCCTATGAAAAATGCCAGATATCAAAGAATAAGACATCAAAAGTTAATTTCAGTGTGTTCATCTAGTTGAAACTCACATTAAAATGCCACTACATTGGCTGAAAAATCAAGTAGCACATACAACAGACTCTACCTACTTGTACCTACTTTTAAAAGGTTTGAAACATCAGGACCTGAAATAAAGCCAGCCACTTTTCAGAACCAAAAGGTTTATATCACATTTTATCCAGAACACTTTCTCCATGCAGTGGAATGATGTTCTCTTAAGAGAAGGCACCTGGGCCATATAAATAGGGATAGACTGAGGACAGATGGTGAGAGTCAGAAAATGGCAGGTGAGAGATGCATGAGAGAGACACAGGGTATGTCTGTACTGGAGATAAATAAATAAATTAATGGAGATATCCTATCTCCTAGAACTGGAAGGGACCTTGGTCATTGAGTCCAGCCCCCTGCCTTCACTAGGAGGACTAAGTACTCATTTTGCCCCAGATCCCTAAGCAGCCCCCTCAAGGATTGAACTCATAACCCTGGGTTTAACAGGCCAATGCTCAAACCACTAAGCTATCCCTCCGCCCCAGACCCTAGGTACATACTGAGGTAGCTAGACCCCAACATCACTGTGGCTACACTTCTATTTTTAGTGCACTATCTCAGGTCGGGGCTAGAGAAGGTATGTCTACTTGAACTGGAAATTACAGTAGCCATACCCTAAGAGGAAGGTAGGTGAGAGCTGCCTGAGAAGGAAAGGAGAGACTCAAAGACAGACAGATTGAAGCAGGGGAGAGCTGCTGGAGACAGAAGGAGTAGCAGAGTGTTGCCCATGGGAAAGAGCTGCAAGAGACCAGAAGCAGAGCAATAACTGAGTTGCCAGTGATGAGGGCTGAGAAGTGCTGTTGAGAGGACTGGCTAGAGCTGGGGGAAACTGCCAAGTTGCAGGAAGGCTAATGCAGAGGCCCTTAGAAATGAAACAATCCATCTTGGTCATTATAAGCTGGGCGCAGAAGCAAGAGGTTGACTCTGGAGGAAAGTCCCCAAGAGCTGGGATAGGAGTCACAGACAAGGAGGCCTGTGAAGTGAAACATTTCAGAGAGCCCTCTGGCAGAAGACCTTCTCCTGGGAGGAGCCCAGGAACAAGGGGTTGGTCCTGAAGGGAGGTTCCCCTGAGCAGAGTAGGACTCCTGGGCAAGGAGGCCTGGGAGAGCAGACTGCAGCGGGAATCTCTCTCATGGGAGACCTGAGAAAAGCAGGTCTTGGAACTCTCAGGCAGGGAGGCCTGGAGAGTGGAGCCCTGGGTCAGGGGCAAAAGGAAGTGGAAACAAAATGCTGCCACTGACTCTGAGGTGAGCGATTTGGAAGTGATGTCCCTGGAGACTGGAATGGAAAAAACATTGTATCTTTATATGTATAGTGTGGGAATTGAAAAATAGCTTTATTATAAGGTTTTTGGGGAACTACTGCATTGGGTGAATATGAATAAACTGTGCCCAGAGGTGGGCTTTGTGTCAGACACTATGGGTATGTCTGCACATGGAGCTGGGGCGTGATTCCTGGCTTGCATAGACATACTTGCGCTAGCTCTCATTGAGCTACCATGCTAAAAATAGTAGTGTAGCTGTGGGAACGTGAGCGGCGGTGAGTGGCAGCATGGACTAACTGCCCTGAGAACCAACCTTCCAGGATCCCGTGGGTACATACTCAGGGTCGGCAGCCTCTGCCACTGCTACCATGGCTACACTACTGTTTTTTAGCACACTAGCTCAATGAGAGCTAGCACAAGTACACCTCTACCCTGATATAACGCTGTCCGCGGGAGACAAAAAATCTTACCGCGTTATAGGTGAAACCGTGTTATATTGAACTTGCTTTGATCCGCCGGAGTGCACAGCCCCCCCCCCCTCCCCCGGAGCATTGCTTTACCACATTATATCCGAATTCGTGTTATATCAGGTCGCGTTATATCGGGGTAGAGGTGTATATCTATGCAATCTGGGAATCACACCCCTAGCTCCAAGTATAGATGTAGCCTGAGAGACTATGTTCATTTCATGGACGTACAAAAACAGAAACTGAGGCTGGGTGTACCTGTTGTGCTGTGGCCTGCAATGGGAGGATGCTCCAGGAGGAGCCATCTTATAACAGGGCCTTAAATCAGACCTCATTTAGAAACCCATCCGCCAAAGTCAATGTTTCAATGTTAGTTATTCAGCTAACGTCGCATGCATCAGGCAAAATTCTCCTCTCATATCTACATATGATGGATCTCAGCTCCAAAATTCTGTTCTGTTTACATGGGAGTTAAGTTCAGCTTGTATGAATCCAAGTTGAGAACACTGTATATCTGAACACTGTTCAAGTTGCTATTTACTAGTAGCATTACAAAAGCACTCAGCGGTCCTACTGTGCTAGACACAGTACACATATTCTCTCTCTCTCTCTCTCTCACACACACACACACACACACACACACACACACACACACACACACACACACACACACACACACAAATCAACTGATCCTTTAGACCCCGTATCTTTCATTATTTCAAATTGTTGGTCAATTCTTCATAGGTTGACAAATTGCTGCTATACTTTCCTGTTTGTATAAGAGAGGAGAAGAAAGCCACAGTATAACATTCCAAATAAATACGAGACCAGATTTTTATGTATTCTCAATTCTTGTTTCAGGCACAAAATGCAGTTTTTCTACATCAGCAGCTTCATTCAGTATTCAGATACTTGCTCCTTTTTTATATCTTCCAAGCCCTATACTTCCATCTCAGCTCAATTCTGCACACTATTCAGAACTGATTATGCCCAGTTTATGGGGAAAATCCCTGTGCTTCAGATTCCCTATTGGCCTCCATTTTATATGAAAATACCAGATGGCAGCACAGAAGGTGCTCAAACTATTCTATGCACAAGTCTCAGCATCCCAGTCAATGTTTCCACACAATCCTTTGAACTCACGGGCTCATTTTGCTATACAAGATAATGCCGCCTTTCAGGTCTGTTTTAGGGAGACAATGAATGATGTTACTTTGTTTACCGAAACAGAGTTCTCAAGAATGCTTGGGAAATGCAGCTGCTCTACTTACTAATATCACATTCTCAAAGCCACTGAAAATTTCCCCTGCTGGATTTGCTCTCAGCCCTGTGCAATACAAAACTTCCCATTCACACCATCCCAGTGTCTTGTGTATGCCAGCCACCGGTGCTTTCTTTTCCAAAAGTTCTTTGAGAGAACACGTGACGCTGGAGTCCATATGAATATGTTATAACTAGGGCTAATCATGCAAAACCACAACACAGCAGTGGTCATTCTGCAGTCCAGCCTTCTTCCATCCTTCCTCAAACCTTTAAAGTCTCAGCATTCTGATCTAAACATCCTCCTGTTACCCAGGCTGATTCCCACTGTACAGTGCAGACTTTGTGGGTGCATATTGCCCTCCCATGTAAAAACAGGCAGGTATACAGTTAAAAAAAATAAAAAATGAAAAGAACAAAAACCTCCACCACTTTTGCAGGTAGTGATGCCTATAGTTAAGTTCCCTGAGGGAACTTAAAGCAAAGCAGAAAAGCAGACTTTGACACCCTCAGAGAACTGATGGGCAGGATCCGGTGGGAGGATAATATACAGGGGAAAGGAGTCCAGGAGAGCTGGCTGTATTTTAAAGAAGCCTTACTAAACTCGCAGGAACAAACCATCCCAATGTGCAGAAAGAATACCCAATATGGCAGGCAACCAGCTTCGCTTAACAGAGAAATCTTCGCTGAGCTTAAACACAAAAAGAAAGCTTACAAGAAGTGGAAACTTGGACAGATGACTAGGGAGGAGTAAAAAATATTGCTTGAGCATGCAGGGGTGTAATCAGGAGGGCCAAAGCATAATTGGAGTTGCAGCTAGCAAGGGATGTGAAGGGTAACAAGAAGGGTTTCTATAGGTATGTTAGCAACAAGAAGGTGGTCAGGGAAAGTGTGGGACCCTTAATGAATGGGGGAGGCAACCTAGTGACAGATGATGTGGAAAAAGCTGAAGTACTCAATGCTTTTTTTGCCTCGGTCACAGACAAGGTCAGCTCCCAGACTGCTATACTGGGCAGCACAGTCCAGCGGAGGGCAACAAAAATGATTAGGGGGCTGGGGCACATGACTTATGAGAAGAGGCTGAGGGAACTGGGCAAATTGCAGTGGAGGAGGTCTAGGTTGGATATTAGGAAAAACTATTTCACTAGGAGGGTGGTGAAGCATTGGAATGGGTTACCTAGGGAGGGGGTGGAATCTCCATCCATAGAGGTTTTTAAGGCCTGGCTTGACAAAGCCCTGGCTGGTATGATTTAGTTGGAGTTGGTCCTGCTTTTAGCAGGGGGTTGGACTAGATGACCTCCTGAGGTCTCTTCCAATCCTAATCTTCTAAGATAAAGTTTGCGGAACACTTTCCACTATAAGCTCCAGTTTTTAGTTGCTTATATCTTTGCCACAGAGCAATTGTAACTAAGCACTTTTACCATAGACATATATTGTATTTTCTATAGTTGTATATTATGCTTACTCTGCTTCAGTGTGTTGTGTGCCCATCTTACATGGGAAGCATAACTCTGATTTTCTGCCATTTATTCATGTAAAATCTCAATCAGAATTAACATTGCTTTAAGTGGGCTTTTTTCATTTGTGCTGAATATTATAAAAATATTATGGGGTGGCTCTTCAGTGGGACAGAAAGCACTGGCAGTGTACTTGCTATGTGATTGGTTATGTTAGGGGAAGGACTTAGACAGCCTAATGTTGCCTACTATCATGACTTTATCACAAGGTTTTATTGCATGGTTTGTATTTTTTCTTAAAGCCACAACCATTGGAATCAATGAGAATCTCGTCTTTAATTTTAAAAAAATGGTGAGTTGCTAGCCTTCATGGTTGCTGAGAACAACAAATGCAGCCTAAAGGCTCAGAAAGCAGAAGACGAATAAAAAGGACCTAAAATTAATTCTATTTTAAAAAGTCAGGATTTTCAAGCCAATCTCATTTTTGGGGGGGTTAACTCATGATTTTGAACACTTGGGGTTGGCAATACTGAAAACCTACACTATTTTACCTTTGCAAATACATGCTTCTTCAGAAAGGCAGAAACAAACTTGAATAAACAAAGAAGCACAGATTGTGTAAGAGAAGTATCTTTAAAAAGATTGAGGCAAGCTAGTGGCCCCATAGTTTTAACACCAGACCATACACCACCATATGTATCTGAAATCCATTGCACGTCATGAAACTTGATAATATTTCAGTTACCAAAGTACCTGGGCTAAGGAATTTGACACTTATCCACTGAGAAAATCTGCAGTGTGAAATAGGCTTCAATATCTCTGGTTTACTGGAGGCAGCTCAGATTTAAACATAATGTGTATAGGGATATTGAGCCAGATTCATCAAATGTTTTATTGACTTAACGCAGCTTTGAACAAATGAAATTCTGCATTCTCTGCAGCAAACTACATAGATTTAGTTTGGATGATAATTACTAGGATCAACACTGTGATATATGCTTATACTTGGAACTACTGCCACTGGATATTGCTAGTTAATCTTTGTGGGGAAATGTGTTCATAGTCAGACCCTGAAGTGTCAGCAATAATTGCTGCAATGAAGGGAAAAACTCTTCTCATTTGAAAATCGTAGAAGCTTTTACCATGTTGCTGAGTCAAAAATGTAGTAAACCCTTTGGAAGAGAACTTTCAGTGTATGACACTCAGTAGCTGAAATATATGTTAGAAGGACAGACTAACCAAATTCTTTGTCAAGTGCTGATGCATGGTGAAGGACAAGGCTTGTATTTGTTAGAATAATGTGTGTCTTTGATTTGTGCATGTACAATAAATTGTTTCCATTCCTTTCACCACATGTCTGGGACAAATATAAACTCTCCTCCACTGTTTTGAACTCTGGTGATCAAGCTCTTTTGTTTCAATTAAGACCAGTTGGAAAAGATGGTCACATTTAACCAATCTAAAGCAAACCTGTGCTCCAGAACTGACATTAATTGTCCAAAACTTTTCATGGACATGTATATATGCTGATGAAAATTTAATGGAGGAAAATTCCTCAGGCCAAGAATAGAATTTCTCCTCAAAACCAGAGAGAGAAAGACCCCCTCCCACCCCAGAATAGCCAATAGCCTAGTGGTTAGAGTACTCAGAGTAGAGATTTGAACCTTGGTTTCTCATATGATCCTCCTAACCACTGAGCTATTGGTTATTCTACAGTGGGATCTCTCTCTCACTCTCTTCCTCCCCACTCCCAGCCCTCGCTGTTTCAAGTTTTCTGTCTACAGACTCAGAAAAAGAAACTTGCACATTGGAGAAGGTTTTTTTTCTTTCACAACTATAAGGACTACACCAGATTTTACTTTAACTGTATTGTTAAAATCGAAAGAAACTGAAAGGGATCATCAATTATTCTCCAGAGATATGACTGAGCACCCTTCTGTTGTGACCACAAGACTACAAAAGTGGTTTGGGATGCTGAAGTAGGACATGAAGAAGTTGGTGTCAGCTTAGAAGATGCACTTGACAAGAACACTTGGAGAGGAAAACAAGAGCTGCCAACTCTGATTGACGGGACAAGGCGAAGGTGGAGAAGACAACAACAGTAAACTTAATGTAAAGACAATGTGAAAATTCTTTTAATCCATGATTTTTTTCTCCACAATAAGAGATATTTAAATCTGTAAAATGTATCCAATTCCATTGTAAAAGTGATAGAAGGAAAGCATGGAGTTAACACCTAAAAGGTTACAGAGAAGAATGTTTATTGATTCTGATCATCTCCAAGTGTGACAGAGGGAGAGAGATGGACAGCGAAATTTGAGCAATAAAATAGTGTCCACAGCCACAAATAAGAACATAAGAATGGCCATACTGGGTAAGACCAAAGATCCATTCAGCCCAGTATCCTGTCTACTGACAGGGGCCAATGCCAGGTGCCCCAGAGGGAGTGAACCTAACAGGTAATGATCAAATGATCTCTCTCCTGCCATCCATCTCCACCCTCTGACTATCAGAGGCTAGGGACACCATTCCTTACCCATCCTGTCTAATAGCCATTAATGGACTTAACCTCCATGAATTTATCTAGTTCTCTTTTAAACCCTGTTATAGTCCTCCTAGCCTTCACAACCTCCTCAGGCAAGGAGTTCCACAGGTTGACTGTGCGCTGTGTGAAGAACAACTTCCTTTTATTTGTTGTAAACCTGCTGCCCATTAATTTCATTTGGTGGCCCCTAGTTCTTATATTATGGGAACAAGTAAATAACTTTTCCTTATTCACTTTCTCCACACCACTCATGATTTTATATACCTCTATCATATCCCCCCTTAGTCTCCTATTTTCCAGGCTGAAAAGTCTTAGCCTCTTTAATCTCTCCTCATATGGGACCTGTTCCAAACCCCTAATCATTTTAGTTGCCCTTCTCTGAACCTTTTCTAATGCCAGTATATCTTTTTTGAGATGAGGAGACCACATCTGTATGCAGTATTCAAGATGTGGGCGTACCATGGATTTATATAAGGGCAATAAGATATTCTCTGTCTTATTCTCTATCCCTTTTTTTTTTTTTAACTGAACATTTTATATTTTAAATTTATTAAAGTTTTCTGGTCCCTCTGCTCCCAAAAAAACAAGTCAGGGGACAGTTTTCAAAGGCACAAATAGCAAAGTTAGATGCCTGATTGCCATTTGTGCCTTTGAAAATCTCCCCCTTCACTTTTAAATTATAGTTACTCTAATTTAGCAACTATAATGAAGTGTGTTCTTCCCTTCATCAGCCAACTGCACTTCAGTAACATGTTAATAGCTTTGTTGTTCTCCCTAGATCATCCAGACAGACCTGGGAGCTGTTGTTTATAGAAGTATTGACACTGAACACCTTTAAATAAACAATTTGGAATGCAAAATATTGAAACAATTAATAACTGAACGTAGTTCAGGCTATATGCTAAATTAAAAACTACAGCATTTGCATTCTGTGTCATATGTCTTTGTAGCAAATTGAAGAAAAAAATACTCTACAACCATTGCTTCCTTTTATTAAGTACACAGGCACAATTTTATATTTCACTAAATACCCACTGATTAACCTAGCTGCAGAAACTAATATATCTAGTGCCCAAAATGTTAGACAAGAGACATAACACAGTCAATAATGAATGATGATAATGAAGGTGAGGAAAACGAACAACCAACCTACTGAATAGTAAAATTGTCAAAACATGCCATTCCCTTGCACTGTCCCTGACTCAGTCACTCTCTGACTTAAGACCCCATGTGTACAAAAAGCATGTACAGGGTCAGGTTTGTTACTGATTTATGCCTGTGTAACTTCATTGCAGTCAAGAGGCCGGTAGTGAGTTCTCCATAGTAGAATTTGGTCTGGATTGCCTGTTTTGTGTTCTTTTAAAAATCTATGTATACTGCCCCTATCACCGTAGTATCAGAGCACCCCACAAACAATTAATTCATTCCTCACACCACCTATAAGATAAGGAAAATGAATTATATATATATATATATAGTAGTATAAAGATTACCTTTCACCCTTTATCATTTCACTTTGTATAGTTGGGGGGGGGAGGGTCTTTTGTCCTAATTAAATGTAATTTTCCTGATCACCAAAGAGACTTATTTTATAAATACATTTTGTTTGAGTGTTTTTGCTGTATTTTTATAATTTTTGTTTCATCATTTTTAGACTTCTCAATTGGATTAAAAATTCGGTCAAACAAATATCCCCACCCCAACTCACTAGTTCCAGACTCTGTTTATCATTATTAATTATTTGTATTGCACTAGGTCCTAGCAGCCCAAGTCAGGGTCTGGAACCCTATTCTGCTAAACACTCTACATACATATGACAAAGACAACCCCTACTAACTAAGCCTAGCATTGTACCCTTTTCTAGGATTCACCCTAGACTAAAATGTTAGTCTAACTTGAAAATAAAAAGCTGTGTTGTATCTAAAAATATGCGTATACCGTTTTGTTCTTTTTTAATGTTCCACTGAATTGTGTGATTTCCTATAGCATCTGTAGTGCTAGATTTTAAGATATGTGGCACATTGTACTTCTGACTTTGGATCTCTTACTCTTACTTGTAGAATAAATGTATTCACTGCACTTCAACTGGTGTTCTGCCAGGTGCTAAAACTGAAATCCAGGAAATGAGGCTGTGGAGAAATTATGCATGAAATGTCTTTTAAATATATTTGTTCATTGCTATTGATAAAGAGGTTTTCCATTTAGAAGATTCTTTCATTTGTTCCAATCACTAATGTTTATAACTGTGCAAACCATAAGCACATCCTATACTATAGAAAATTATTTTTGTGGTAATTCAGAGAATTAATCATTTTTAATATGAAGTCACATCATTCAGTTTAGAGAATTAAAAATAACAACAGGTACTATCATAATAAGCAGCAACATTAATATGCTGCTTTTCACCATCAGTGTTTTGCAAACATTAAGACTAACTAATCAGTCCTTCTGACGACCTTGAAGGAAAATATTATCCCCATTTCACAGACGAGAAAACTGAGGTTCGCAGGGACAAAAGTCACATAAGGGTATCAGTGTCTCAGCCAGAACTAGAGATCCAGACTTCCTGGCTTCCAACCCTGATATCAGACCATAAGTGCACTCCTTTTTCTCCAGACTGAACTATAAGTTCAGTAAGTCCTTGTCATCATTCAGACATGCACATTTTGGAGAAAACATCATGTATACAGAGACTATGCCCAATTTAAGTCCTGCTTGAGCCCTATTTGTGGACTTAAGTGAAGGCTCTTTGCACAGGGGTGATTTTCATCTTCCTGACAAATAGGACACTAATGTAATAATAATAATAACAACAACAACAATAGACAAAGGAAAGAGAAGACACATGCAAGCAAACCAGTTATTTATATGTTGTAAATGTGCCAATAAGCCCCAATCAAAATTAGGACTCATTGCACTAGGTTCTGTACAAACACACAGTCCCAGCCCTAAAGACCTTAAAATTTAAATAGACAAGATAGAGGCTTGGAAATCAAAAAATTAAACTATAGCTCTTCACAAAAAACAGTGCACTTTCACGTCTATCTGCCTGAGCATTTATATTACACTCATCATCGCCTTAGCATCCAAGCACCTTACAGAGATCATCACAACCATAATGTATAGTTCTGCTCATGATTCAGTTTTTTCACAATCCCCTATAGTCTACTGAACAGAAAAGAAGGGCCTATTTTAAAATGAGCAAATTAGACAGGCCCTGAGACTGACTGCTCCTCCAGCTGTCTCGAGATCTGCATGAGTTAGTCTTTAAAGATTTTGCAGAAGTGCTGAAACATGAGGCATCACTCCGTGTGGCAGCATCAGAAAAGGTCACGTCACTGTGCTACGTAAATACTTTAAGCCTCGATCCTAAATATTTTATTTGCTTTATGATACTACCATAAATTCTTTACTACTGTTTGTAGGTCACAAGAGTAGCAAAATAGACAGAATACTGTAAGTATTATTCAGAGACCCCTCTCTTACAATCACCTTCACACCATGTTAGTTGAGCACCTGCCCATATGACACACCAGGGATCTCCAGGTCATACCCTACATCTACCCTAGCTGTTCCTTAAGCCAATAGTTTCACTCTCCACTTTGTCTTGTATTCCATTCCCCTGACTGTCCTGCTAGGGCAAACAGATCAACCCCTAAGGCAAGAATCCTTTGTTTAGTACCACCTTAGAGTGTCGTTAACTTTGTCTTCCTTTCATCCAAAAATTGTGTACATGTCCACTAAAACTGACATTAGTCTCTGTTTCTTCCTAAATTGCCACCAGTACCAAATACATCTTGTTCTCTGAACACTGCAAGTGGAAGGGAAATAAACAAGCATGTCACAGTTGGCTAAATTCAGAGAAATCACTGAACATTTTCTCAGGCATGTGTAGTAAATAACTAAAAAGGCAACATCACTCCCCATTTACTCCAGAGATAGAAAATAAAAAACAATCCATTGCCCCTTCAACCCTTTGTGGTGCCATCCCAATTGCTTTAAAGTTTAATTGTACCAAGTTCACTAATCATGAGTTTGTTCTCATTCAACAGCTATGCAAATTGCTATTTTGTATGCAAACTGGACACAGGCAGGGAACATTAGTCTTTAATCTCCTAATTTTAATTGGTACACCATCATGCAGACGGGTGATGCTAATGCCTTGGTTTGTAGATTAAGATCAATAGACCTGAACTGTATCGTGTTATTAGTTACAACTAAAAAAGATCAAAAATAAGGAACAATGATAAAAAGCACAGAGTTCAGAATCAGAGGATAGGCAGGTTCTCTCAGCTTCCTGAGGGTCTATAACCCCAGCTAAACATTCATTTGTCACAGAAGCTGGATTAAATTTTGTCTGTTTGGTCACATAATTTCTGAACAGTTGGCAAATTGAACTGATTTGCTATTTATGTACAGATAATATTGACAAGCCCTGGAATCTTGCTGAAGGATACGCTCACAAACAACATTGCCAGAACTGATGGAAGAGTCTCTATTGTATTTTTCTGGAATGTATCACAATTTCAAAAAAATATTTTTCAAGTAAATTATGAATCACTTTGTTGCTTTCCCCCCCTCACCTGTAGTAATTCATGTCAGATATATTTTATATAGTCACAAATATCCCTCAAAAGTAAACAAACAAAACTCATAGGAGACATTTATGGAAAAAAGTATTTCTAGAAATTATATGCGGTAGGTTAGATTATCCTATGCCATGGCAAAACCCACAGCAGTGGGCAAGAAGGAGGAAAATTCTGTACGATTAACCTGACGAGTTTTCCCCAAACAGAGTGATCAGTCCGGAGAATCTGGGCCTCCAGCACTGACTCTGACAAAATGTGTTTTACAATGGTATAACTCCATTGACTATAAAGGACTTACACCTGATTTACACCAATGACAAGTTCAGACTCAAGCCTACACATTTATCTGATGGGGAAAAACAATGTGAAAGCCCACTGCTTTAAAAAAAAACAAAAACAGAAAGCCTCAAACTTTTAAGATACAGTCAAACTTTTTTTAAAATCCCCAAAGATGGGAAGTATGGAAATGCAAAGTTAACATACCTCTTATAGTCATAAATCTGTCCTATTGTAATCATGCATACAGAAAAATAGAACAGAATATAAAATACCATACGGTGTGATTCTGCAAATCTTAACTTAACTTTCTGTTAATCTCAATAGAGCTACTCATGCCAGAAAGGGTGTGCGGAAAAGAGCTCCTCTGTTTAATCAGAGAGGGATGTTACAATGTACTCAAATTACTAAAAAAGAAGTACTTCACTGATTCAGAGATATTGAACAGAATGCAATTAACATTGCATGCCAAACCAATTAGTCAAGTGTCACTGGACATACAGCTACTGTATATACATCTCCAAACATTCTGAGCCAAAATCCAGAAATTATACCACTTGTGAACATTGAACATGAAAAGAAAAAAGGTCTCTATGATGACAGCCCTCTTATTCATACCAAATATATGTAATGCCTGAATCCAAGTAAAGAACCAACGTGATCTGCTACAGTATCTGTTTGCTAAATTCTCTTCTCCCACTGGTCCCATTGAGAACATTTCAGAGGAGCTCTGAGAGAGAGTTCTCAAACACACTCTTGCCTCCCAGAGAACAACTAGAAACTTTAAGTCTTTCTCAGTCTATAATATATAGGCTCATATCATCAGTGTCCAGCAAAAATGAATATTTTATTCTTAATCATAAACTAGCTTCAGTACGTGTAACTGTGAACTAGTGAACATGAAAGCCTTTGACAAGAAACAACTAAATGTCTTTCTCATAAGCTTTCTCTAGGAATTCAGAAAGAACACAGACATTGCACCACACAAACTCTGCCAGCATGGAAAGTGAGGGGAGGAAGCAGGAAGTGTTTGCTGAACTACATAATGGGATTCAGCCTACCAATGCAGAGGTGTGAGGACAGGAAGGCTCTTGATCCCCTCTGCATTCCATTGCAAACACAGGGCAGGTGCAGTCTAGGCAACAGCATATGCTCTAAATTTAAGATTGTCCACAGGCTGGCTGGCAGTACTATTGGGGTGTAGACAAGATTGTGTGGAGTAGCTACATTTCTCATTTCCATACTTTC